>NW_024080938.1:1377079-1776229 GCF_003009895.1 Hyaena hyaena
CACCAGCGTACTTCTCAAAACTAGAACAAACTATCCAAAAATTTGTATGGAACCACAAAAGACCCCGAATAGCCAAAGTAATACTGAAAAATAAAATCAAGTCCGGTTTTCTGAAGAGAAGCCTTCCATTTCCTGGACACATCTTCTGACTGTGTCTCAGGTGAAGACATAAACTTGGCTGTGCTCAGAAAGGAAGTGCAATAGATGAGAGGAACCAGAGAAAAGCAGAGAAGAGCCAGGCTGATCATCCTGGTTTATAACCTTTCATACATTAAAAAAAATCTGTATAAGAGCTGCCAATTACTAACTTTTTACTTATATTAACTTTGGAAATGAATAGATAAAAATAACATCATAAATCATACGGTCTCTACCTTCTCTCCAACCATTACTGATTGGAACAAGGGTGAACACCTGACTCAGGTACAGATAGCCTGACTCCATTGCTTACTAATTTGAACTTGAGGCCCCCAAACCAAGCCATCTATCTGTGATCTATTAAGGCAGGACAAGGCCACAGATGAGACGAAGTTAGTGGGGACCAGGGAAGCCCTAAGGGAGAGATGCAAGAGACCACAGGAGATGTGTAGAAAGAAGCAACAATAAGGAGACCACACAGCCCCAACAAGAGAAACACAGAAAGGGACTATCAGCAGTGTTTGCCTGTTCTTCCTGCACTTGTTTGCACAGTCAGCCCAATAAACTTTCTTTAACCAGTTGAGTGAAGTCCTATGATCCTAACAGATTTCTTAATGAAGACCCTGACTGGACTGGCAAAAACTGTCAGTGAGGACACCAAGGAAAAAACAGAAGTAGCAAAATTCCATGAAAGAGTAATAAAGGTATTAGCAACAGGACAGGTCACATGCAGTGATCATATCAAAGTCTGAGCGCTTGTTTGGCCTTCATGAGACTGTGCTACCCAGGACAAATTTAGTTAATATCCCAGGAGAGAAAGTAAGACACTAAAATATATCACAGAAGGAAAGGTGAAGAAATAGAAATTCTTCAACAGCTCACATTTACTGAGAAAAATATGTGACATTCAATGAATGACTCTTAAGCCTAACAGAGGGGGTTAAAAATCTTTGGGTGAAGAAATATTTACAATACAGTGAAGTGAGAACAATGACAACCATATGCAGTGCTTGAATTATTTTGTTATGGGGAAAAGAAGAAACTTGAGGAACATAATAAGCATCTTCAAAATTGTAATTCCCATGGTGAGGTCTGGGGACATTTAGGACTAATTTTTCTATGCCCAGCACCTACCATTGTGCCAGACACACAGTAGGAGTTTTGCAAACATCTGTCATATTGAATTTTTAAAATATTGAATGCTTCTTAATATTACGCATTTAATCTAACTAGCCCCTCCCCTACAGTGGAACTGATGAATAGTTACACTCGAGTTATACAAATGGGAAAGTCGGAATTCAAAGGTATTAAATACCAGATTGAAACATATGCAGCCAATAGTATTCAGCCATTTTTTGATGTATAAATTGTGGAAATCTTTAAGATTCAAAATTCCTATCTCTTAATTGACAACCAAGCACTTTTTTACTACTACAAAAGATTCAACTTATTCTATCGAGTTCTAGTGGAAATCACCAAAAGGTATACATTAAAGAGAAGCAAATTTTGGCTTAATATACATTTTAAAAAGTTAGAGCTTTTGTAAAGGAAATACCTACATGAGTAGGTAGTTAGTTGCCCATCAATGACAAATGAGTTGTAGGTACTATCTACCTACTTGCTTACAATGAAGAGATTCAGGTTTGAAACAAAACTATGAGAAGATACATAGCCTGAGATTTCCCTTGATCTGCAAGAGCACATCTCTTATTCTTTGGCAGCCAAAGGATGTTGGTGACATGAAGGATGTTGGAGGAAAAGAATTAAAGTCTCTTCCACCTTGACTTTCACATATTTTCTGTGAAATATTCCCTGAGAATGTTTTCTAGTTGCATCTGATGTGGCCACATGGGCTTAGTCAGCCCTTGGCCCATAGCACCTGAAGGTTCACTTTAGGCAGGTGTCAGTGAGTTAGTTGTGTTCTCTCTCTCTCTCTCTCTCTCCCATAATGAGTAATTCCTCATCCCTGTTCTAACCCATGGACTTTTACCAGAAGTTTCACTAGTCACTAGTTCCTGGAATAATTTTCTAACACTAGATTTCTGAAGATGGAGGACCTAACACAGCTAAGACAGAAATTGGAGTTAAACTGAAGTCCAGACAGGGAGATGGTCATCACTCTCTGCAAACATCTATTTGGATCACAACATGCTCCAGTCCTGCCAGATAAACTCCATAAATATTTACTTCTGTTTTTCTCCTGTTGGTCTGTCAGTGTTGAAGACAAAGGCATGATGATCCTTTCTGCTTCTTATCCTCAGGCTCATGCCTGCAGGCTCAGGCCAATGACAGTGCTAGCCTAGGAAACTATTCAAAGGACAAGGAATTAAATTTGGAGGTCACCCTAGCAAACACGGCTGGTTGGAGATGTCAACATCCCTCAGAAAGAGACTGTGATGGCTCTATCCTACAACAGATTGACATAGTCAACCACTCAACGACTGGTTTTCAGAGAGAACAAAGAAGAAGAGGAAATAAGAATAAACCACAGACCCAAAATAAGTAAAAAGGCTTTTGCCTATGTAATTATAAATGATGACTCAAATCCTAGGAATAATAGAGACCAAAAGAAAGGGGGAGGGCAGTGAATGGATAGTGGATTAGATAATGTCTGAAGAGTTCAGTGATGTTGGATTCTAAAACTAATTCAGCATGTCACTTGCCTACTCAATAGTTCTGATGTTGTGAATCCAAAAGACTTTCATGTTACAGCCACTTGAATCCCAATGTGGGTAGGCTTCTGTATCTGGAAAAGTATAAGGTGAAGATCTGCCTTGTAGGAGCTCAGTCTTGTTTTGTAGTGCCCTGGTGAGGCAAGCTACTTCTCAAGTCTGGGCTCCTCCCCTTCCTGAAGGCAAGTTTCTCTCAGGCCTTGAGTTGACTTCAAGATTCCCCGGGAGAGCTGGCCTGAAAATCAGTTCTAAAAGCCAAAAAAAAAAAAAAAAATGAGGAGAGCCAGATTAAAGTATCAGCCCAGAATTTATGCTCTGGACTTAAGGTTTAATAATGCAACAGAAAATCAATATTTAATAAAGCAAATGATGGAGAAAAACACTGCTCGGGAGATGAGGCTGCTGCACTGTTTTCAAACGTCTCAGTCCCAGAGGAGATTGAGCTGGCAGAATGGATCGGAGACTAGGTTGACAAGAGAATCTGGCATGCAGACAATCGCAGGTTCCATTGATTCCTATTCTGTTATCTCTGAGCTTACTGTCCATTTTTATTGAAGGTCTAACATAGAATTACAATGAGACAGATATGAGATACTCAACAAAGTGGGGACAAATGGTCCAAGCCAGCCTTCAATGAGCAACCCAAGATTGCCCTGACCCATGTAAGAAAGGATCCAAAGTTCACCGTCTGTTTGGAAAAATGGCAGGGGGAGGATGGGCCTAGAATTATACTTCCTTAAATGTACTCCATGGAGGTGACAAAAGATGAGTTGTTATGGCCTAAGTCATCATAAAATTAGGTACTACCGTGGAATGTACCTATTTAGCACAAGCAGCTTCACAGCCAGTGGCTTGCACTTAGTAGGGATGTGAATGGACACTGAGTGATTAATGTGTCTTGAGAATACCAGGTTGAGGAATGCAAAGTTCCTTGGGTTCTCAACGGTTACTCTGTGAATTGCAAAGCATTTCAGAGCTGGAGAGAAACTAAACTGAATTAGACAGTTTATGGCTGCATCCTTTTCAGCAATTTGAATATTTATGCTTAGTCCTTTTTTATTGGAAACTATTCTTCCCTTTGGGATAAGAACAGGTTTCCTCCTGTCTATTTCTTGCTGACCTAAACATCCAGGTCATAGTTTATTTCATATTCTTATTTTGCTAGAAGGAAATATAGTTGTTAGAGATCCAGCAACGCCTATCTGGCCAGGAGAGGGGTTATGCATATCTACCTTGAACAAGCTCGCTATGTTACTGAAACTATGCATGACCACCATGTATAATACAATAAAATCTTTTGAGTTATTGTGTCTTCCGTTCATCTAGGGATCCCAGTGTAGCTGGAAAGAAGTACAGACAACTAAAGCCAATATGTTGCTCATAACGTAAGAAGCCTCAGGCAAGGTACGTGACAGCCGCAGCTTGAATAGGAATGAACTCATTTGTAATGGACAGATTGGCTACTTCAATTTGTTTTCTAAAAAAAAAGAAAAAAGAAAAAAGAAAAAGATGCAGAATGAAGACAGCACAGTGCATTGCTCCTGGTTAATTAGGAAAGATCTTTATAACTCCTAATACAACTGTAAATTACGAAGAGAATATATTCTTGAGAAAGAAGCAGATTAAGACAAAATGGGAGGAAGTGAAGAATCCAAACTCCAAAAGGAACTATGGATTACATCTTGCTAATCACTGTGCATGCAATATCTGTTGGTACGCAGAAAGTTTGTAGTTCATTTTTACTGAATGGATGACTGAATATAGTGGGTTAAAAAGAAGAGGAAAGAGCATACTATGGGGGAAGCTGGGAGAGGGAAGGTCAAGTCCACTAGCATGATTTGGGAGATCTCCAGGGAAAATTCCCTGGTTAGTCACTGGTTTATCCTGTGAATTCTTCAGCATGTCACTGACATTCTATAAATAGACAATGGTCCTCTCAAGTCTCTTGCTAGTAAGGTGCTATGAGATTGTGAGGTGGCAGGTAGATTCTGGAAAGTAGGCGTAATGCAAGAAATGAAAGTGAATAACCCAGTGACTTTTACCCTGTGCCCCTTGTTTGGGCTTCATTTCATTTTAAGACGTATATATTTTGTCTGCACCAGTCTCAAAGTTTAGAGTCCACAAATCCCAGGGGCCAAGCAAGTGTTGTGAACAACTCATATCAAGCTCTAGAGTACCCTGGAAGAGATTTCTACCATAGCCTGATAATGAGGTCTTACTTAGCATGAGGTGGGAAAGGAGGGTTGATTCATTCATTGCACAACTGACATTTTAGATCTAGCAAATGGGATTCAGAACTTCAGTGATTCAAAAAGGCTAAAGAAACTAGGTCATGCTCTCCAGAATACATCACATGGACCTCTGGATGAGGTGTCCTCAGCTCAATTCTGATGGGGATAGTAAGGAGAAATGCTACATGACTGGGTCAAGATTACACAAGCAGGAAAGAGTAGCAAAAGACCAGGAAAACTTGGGCCATGAAGGGCTTTAGGTGAAAATTTTCAACACAGAGAATAATTGATATATCTACTAAATAGCTTAGGGGCTGCGATTGGAGCAGCTGTAATAATATTTTTATTTATAAAGTTCTTGCTTCTCCCAGTATGCTCAGGGCACTATACAATAGCACTAAATAAATTAAATTAAAGCATGAAATATTATGAAAATGCAATGAAATCAACATTGCTGAGAAAATAAGAAAGCTTAAAAAATAAAAGAAGAAGGATTCTTCTCTGCAAGAAGTAGCACTTAGCAAGAGGATGATTTTTAGAAAGCCCAGCAAGAGTTCAGCCTCCTGCGAAGGGGGGAGGATCCACCCATGGACATTCTTTCAGAAGCAGATGAGAGTTCAAACCCCATCTTCTACTTGGAAGCACTGTGACCTCTAGTAAGATTTTAAGTTCTCTCTAGCCTTGGTTTCCTCATCTACAAATGTGTAAATATCATAGTCTTTTCTACAATCTTGGGGTGTGAAATTTAAATGATATTGTGTAAATACTAATCCAGGTACCCACCATCTAGTGGGAACCCAGTAGATGTTTACTATTATTTCACTGTGACCACTGGATATAGAGTGGAGGACTGAGGCTATATATAAAGAAATCAGGTAAAATGGGGCAAAAGCTTGAACCAAGGCAGTGACAGTAAAGATGGAGAGATGTGAATAAGGGGAATCTATATGATCAGGTGATTGACTTAAGAAGGAGTAGCATTGGAGTGGGGGAGTGAGGGGTGGAAAAAAATCAAAGATATTCTCTAGCAGTCTCTCCTAGGCAATGGGAAAACAGTTCTTCCATTCTTCAAGATTGCTGACACAGAAGCAAGAGGTATTTGGGGTGGCAGGGGTGGTGGGGTGAGATGGTTTGTTTAATTTGAACACACTGTGGAACTTTTAAGAGGGGAAGCCAACAAGCTCTTCCAGATATAGCTTTGCTGGTATTGGATATAAGGGCATGGCTGCCATTAGTGAAACCACAGTGGTTGAAGTGATGGGCTTGGGCAGGTCATTGGATATGATGTAACGCAAGGAGAAGAACAGAAAGGTAAGGAGTGGAGACCAACAGGTCATGGGAAGCTGATAATAAAACAGCCATATGGGAAAGGCCTAGTGAGGTAAGGGGGAACTTGGTAAGAATACCATTACATCAGCTATGACAATCTTGAGTAAAGTTCATTTTACCATGGCTTCCTTGTTGGATAGAATTGAAAAAAAAATCATGGAAAAAGTAATAATTCCATAGAGAAAAGGTCTTGTTAGTCCACAGGATAAGTGCTAATTCTTTCCTCCTTCATCACCATTATAAATGTCTTTATCTCTATTCTGGTGATGAGATTGAGAAGAACCTGGGGAGGCAGAATACTAGCCCCATTTGTTATTGTGTGTGTGTGTGTGTGTTTTTATGTTTTATTTATTTCTGAGAGAGAGAGAGACAAAGACAGAGACAGCGTGAGCAGGGGAGGGTCAGAGAGAGAAGGAGATACAGAATCTGAAACAGGCTCCAGGCTCTGGCTGTCAGCACAGAGCCTGGTGCGGGACTCAAACCCACGAACCATGAGATCATGACCTGAGCCGAAGTTGGATGCTTAACGGACTGAGCCACCCAGGTGCCGGGCCCCACTTGTGATAATACGCTAGAGGGGCAACACTACATTTGAATACCTGGCCCAGTGCAGCCAATCCAGTGGCCGAAATGCAATCAGTAAACCCTCAATGTGAGTCCACAGGCAATATCAACTTGCCGAAGATCCATTTTACAAGCACATGGTATCTTCAATAACATTCTCTACTTATATACTACTTTATTTTTAAAATTTAAAGTTGGTAGGGTGCCTGGGTGGCTCAGTCAGTTAAGCGTCCGACTGCGGCTCAGGTCATGATCTCACGGTTCATGGGTTCGAGCCCCTTGTCGGGTTCTGTGCTGACAGCTAGCTCAGAGCCTGGAGTCTGTTTCAGATTCTGTGTCTCCCTCTCTCTCTGACCCTCTCCTGCTCGCACTGTCTCTCTCCCTCTCTCTCTCTCTCTCTCTCTCTCTCAGAAATAAATAAAACATTAAAAAATTTTTAACTTAAAGTTGGTATTACTGCTGACTACAATGAGGATGACTGGTGAGACTTACGCTTCATGAGTAGTCCATTCCATACAGTAGAAAAAGTACCATATTCTGGGTGGAATTATGTAAACTTTATGTGTTATCATCTCACAATATCACCTCACAACAATTCCTAGAGACATGCTCTATAATTTTGCTCATTTTATAGATGAGACAAACCCAAAGCACAGATAATTGAATCCCAAGATTCAATTCTAGCCCAATTGTTTCTCTGTCCAAAATCTCATACACCATGTTACACTGTGTTCTGTCTCACACACAAGGAATAATTTGTCTTTCATTGAGGGTAGGGGAAAGAAGTCTGGGTGATAGCCAGGAGATCTGGGATTGGTCCTCAAACTGTCCTTTTAACCGGTGATGTGACAAAACAGTTAACCTCTTAAGTTTCATATTTTCTCATCTGAGATAATATAAGGACAGTGGTTCTCAACATGGGTGAAAAATAAAAGCACATGAGGAGTTTTTTAAAAATAATCATGCCATGGCCTTATCCTCAATACATTGCATGGAAATCCCTGTGGGGAAGACTTCAACATTGCTCTTCTTAAATAATACCCCCAAGTAATTGTAACGTGCAAGAGTTGAGTATCACTGGCTACGTGGCCTTCAAAATGGCTTCTGGCTCTGAAATGATTTGAACCCTTGGGCCAAACTTATGGAGACTGTGCCTACTTCAGGATCCATCCTCTGATTCAGATTAACCTGAGTCTGCTCATAAAGGGAAGCACAATGCCTGAGGGTGGGCTATGAAGAGTCACACTGCCTAATTTCAGATTCTGGCTCTGCCAGTTAGTAATATGGTTTACCCAGGTTAGTAAGTTTCCACTTCATCTCTAAAGTAAGAGTTATAAAAGTTTCTATTACATGGGGTTGTCTTGAACATTAAATGAGATAATATTCATAAAATGCTTCGTCTGATTTCTGGCTGCTACATAATAAGATTTCAGTAAGGTGTAGCTATAAACATTATTATCATTGCATGTGAAAACCTTCCAGCTACTGTTTTCCTATAGTTGCCTCTAACAGTCCCTTGAGATGAGAAGCTGTGTTTACAATCTTCTATAACCATAATATCTCTGGGCACAGCAAAGTCACTGTGCCCCACTAAAATATTCAAGCCAAGAGCAGAAGAGGCCTCTGGGCATAGCAAGGGCTAGAAAAGACCCCTGTGACTCAGCAAATTTTTGTACTGTGGCCACTGTACCACTGTAGGAAATTCCTTTTTTTTTTTTAATGTTTTATTTATTTCTAGGAGAGAGAGAGAGAGAGACAGCGTGAGCAGGGGAGGGTCAGAGAGAGAGGGAGTCACAGACTGAAACAGGCTCCAGGCTCTGAGCTGGCAGTCAGCACAGAGCCCGACGCGGGGCTCGAACCCACGAACCGCGAGATCATGACCTAAGCGAAAGTCAAGTCGGACGCTCAACCGACTAAGCCACCCAGGCGCCCCAGGAAATTCCTTTTGTTCCTGATGTTGCTGCCTGTGGCCAGGCCAGGGCTGATAATAGGCAGTGCCTCTCTTCAGAGAAGGGTTCCAGGTGGCTGGTGGAGTGGCCATGACATTTCTGATGATGGGTGCTTTCACAACTTGTCATTCTCTTAGAGTGGATCAGTACAGATTTATATGGCATAAAGCATCAGGACTTCTGGAACAGTCCCTCTTCTAAAGCCACCCCAGCAGTCCCCAGTTTCTGGTAGAGCCCTTTTCCTCTAGGGTCTTCACATCACTCTAGATAAATACTGCCAAGTCCATCCTGTCGATGATCAGCTGTGAGTTCCTTTTGGTTCATAAACAGATGGAAACCTCCCCACACAAACATACACACTATTGCATACTCATGTACACATTGCATAAGAGCACACAGACACAACATGTTTGAGTCTCCACAAAGAGATCTTAAATATACTGGCTTCTCTCCCAGCACTGTTCATGGAGAGAATTTCAACTAAGGTTGGATGTGGATTCCCCAGGGGAAATGATGTCACCTGAGTGAAACTGTGGCTCAATTTCAAGATGTACTTGTTAAGTGAAATGAAAAATAAGTAAATAAACAGGAACACTTGATGATCTTATCCTCTCCATAATGGCAATGTGAGCTCTTAGTGCAGTGGCAAAACCATGGATGCCATGTCAAGGGGTAATGGCTCTCACATAGACAGGTCAGACATAGAGACTGCATGGCTTGGAGGGGCCAGCAGGCTGGGGGGCATGGAGATGGGGCTTGGGGGGGGGCAGAGAACAATGGGTAACACTGAGGAGTACCAAAGCGTATGGCAGTCAAGAAAGAAGAAAGGGATAGAAGGACAATGTAGGTGAAGGAAAGAAGATTCCAGCAAATATTGGAATAAAGAGCATAAAAGCATAAGGGCACAGTTCTGAGAACTCAAGATCAACACGATGAGCAGTGCCAGTGACAAGTGAGAGGACACTGGCTCAGACAAGGGAATGATGAGCAGAGTAAAACAGAACGAAAGTAAAAAGAAATAATTAAAAAAAAGATTTAAAAATAGGCTGAAGGCAACAAAAAGTGCATGCGGTAATAAAAAAAGAAGTTTCTGGCAAGATCAAATGAAAAACTGCCTCAGAGAGACAGATGAGAAAAAGCAAAGAGGAGAGAGAATTGCTTATCACAGAAAGGAAGTCACGTGTCTACATCCACACTAATTCTATTGACCTGAGTAGGTGCTCGCTGAAGCCAAGGTGGAGAATCCATCCACAATTTAAACCCAGCTCAAGATTAAAATATAGCTAGGAGCTTGGTTTTGACATCTCTTCCTCTTACTCCAGGGCAGTTTGGGGGAGGCCGAGGTAAGGAATGTTCTAGATAAGGATGATGAGCCATGGAGGGCATTTTTGCCTTTGCTTTGTTCCCAGATACCCTCTTTTCAAAACTGACACCCAGTGAGCAATCCTCCTAAATAGGGTCTGCTCTCCTCTAATTTGGGCCCATTATTCCATTAAGAAAAATTTCCAAGCTCCTGTGATCTGGATCATGCCCAACTCTCAAGTCTCATTTCAGACCCCTCTCTCCCATCCTCTGATGGCCCACCTGTGGGATGCTTTCACCTTCTCTGAATGGGTCATGTACCCATTCACCTCCTAACATTTGTATATGCTCTTACCTGTATAGAAAAGCTCATCTTTCCTCCCTTACATAACTAATCCTACTCAGGTCTCAACTAGAACACCAAACTTCCTTTCGGAAGTCCCCTGAGGTACTCAGAGGTAGGAACCTCTCCAAGGGGCCACACAGACACAACATGATTGAATGCCACAGCCATGGCATTTGACCTGACTCTCTGTTTTACAATGGACTGTGTACTCTTGAATAGCAACAGAAGAATTATGACTTCTCTTGTCATCCACTGGAATATTATTTCTTTGGAGACAAGTATCTGGTATTTGTGTTCTACCTTCAGAGTTCTGCATGATATGTGTCTCAAAGTAGGAACTCAATGAATATTTGAATAGTGAATGAAGGAAGGAGGAAAGGGTTTGGTAATAAATGATTCTTTCTTCATCCAGACTCTGAGCTGAAAGGTGAGGCCAGAGTTTCTGTGTATTTGGTGGGAGAGATAGTAATGACTCTATTTCAGTTCACCCTCACTTGCAAGGCTAGTTGGCTTCCTGCTCTTCTGAGTTCAATGGGCTATTCTTACCTACATTTCCCAGTACCATTAGCTATCACCTATGTGGCTAAACTTAAGCCAAATCTGAGGAAGACTTTTAGCATGAAAAACTCACTTGTCATCTGTATTAGTCAGGGTTCTCTAGAGGAACAGAGCTAAGAGGACATATATATCCATAATATGAATTCTATATATAATAAGAATTGTCTCATGCAATTATTGAAGGTGAGAACTTTGATGATCTGCCATCTGCAAGCTGGAGGATGAGAAAAGCCAGCAGTGTAATCCAATACTCGACTGAAGGCTTGAGAACCAGGACAGCCAGTATTTGAAGGCAGGAGAAGAGGGACGTACTGGCTCAGCAAAGAGCAAATTCACCCTTAATGTTTGCTTTTGTTATAATCAGGCCTTCAGTGGATTGGAGGATCCACATCTGCATTGGTGAAGGAGATCTGCTTTGCTCTGTCTATGGATTCAAATGTTGATCTCTTCTGGAAACACCCTCACAGACATATCTAGAAATAATGTCTTTCCAGCTATCTGGGCATCCCTTTGCCAAGTCACATTGACACATAAAATTAACAATCACAAGTCTACCACTAGCAACTTGGCACCCAATCTCTAAATGAAGACAAAAACAAGGTTATAGAATCCACTTAGCATGATACAACTATCTTGCATACAACAAACTGAAGATGTACTAATTCCTTCCCTAGAATAAGAAGTAAAGTCCTTGAGTGATGTTTGCTCTTCTCCTGATATCCTGTAACTTAAATACTATGATGTAAAATTCACAAAAAGTCAATACACCTTATGTTACATGATAAGAGAATAAGAGAGGAAAGAAAACAAAGATGTTTGCTTAATATACGTATATACACACAAAAAAAGTATTTCTAACAAAATAGAGAGAAGCTATTGAGATACTCAAGACAGAGTCCTCATTTCTGTAACTGGTTAGGTACTTGTGGTTGCTATTTATAACCACCTTCTACTAACTACTCTGCATTCCCTTTGTTGTAGCAAGCATCTCAGCTGCTGTCGGCTCCTGACCTCTCAGGGTAACCAATCTTTTATTCATGAAAGGTCTGAGCTCTGGAGTCTCTTAGTCCTGCCTGGATTGGATTGTCAGTTTTCCCTTAGCTTAGTCACAGAGCACGATAATATTAAGAGATGCCCAAAGGGATCTCCTGGATTCCCAACATACTCTTCTGTACCGCCATTTTGAATTTCCCCTTAGTAGTCAGTCCCATCACCCCCCTCCTTGCCTGTTGATTCAGAGGCATGAGGAGCCCAAAATGACTAGGCTGTGGTCTCAACGTCCAGTTCAATGACATCACTGTTTCGCCTGTTGCAAGAGTTCCTCCATTTGGAACTAAGGTCTCTAGACCAGCAGATCATAGAGTTGAGGGAACAGGAGGCAAACATTAGGCTAGTGGGTCACTAGGGACGGTAGTAAATAGTGATAATGCCAGTGCCATTTCTACCACTTGATTCTAGATTCCGTGAATCCTGCCTATAGGAAAAATGGCCATCTGAGCTCTAGAAGAGGCTGAATACACATTAACTGAGTACTGAGCACATTGAATGTTGCCCAAAGAGAAAAACGGGAGGGCTGCAGATGTTATAGGATATAGCAATGAAGGATGACAGTCTAATAACTTTTGAGAAACTATTTTAAAACAAAGTAGGGGGATATGGGATAAGACTATAGTGACCCACTTAGGTGAACCACTCTTCGTTATGACTCTGCTTCCTATTTTTTCATTTGAAAAGCAATATAGCATCAAGCTCAGGGAGATGAAAGATAAGCTGTAATTAGAAACATAGAACAAATCCACTTACCTGATTTGACACAATTCTTACTAATGAGCATGAACATAATTTATTATTTTATATTTTAAAAATGTCCTCTGGGAGCCTGGGTGGCTCAGTTAGTTAAGTGTCTGACTTTGGCTCAGGTCATGATCTTGGGGTTCGTGGGTTCAAACACTGCATTGAGCTCTATGCGGACAGTTCAAAGCCTGGAGCCTGCTTCAGATTCTGTGTCCCCCCCTCTCTCTGCCCCTCCCCAACTTAGGCTCTGTTTCTCTCTCTCTCAAAAATAAATAAGCATTTTTAAAAAATGTTCTCAATTTGACTTTTACTTGCCTCTGGCTCTTGGCTCCACTATGCCCTGACCTGTAACTCCCAAATCTAGCTACACAAGGTTCTCTATCCACACCTACACCTAAGCAATTCAGGTCCAGTTGGTCTGGAGAAAGTCAGCATTCCTCTTACATTCTTTTTTCCTAAAAGTCCCTCATGAGATTCTGAGGCAGACATCAGGGTGGGCTAACAGGTATTTTCTGGTATCTCATGATTTGGTGTTCTCTGAATCTGCTATTTTATTTTCAAATATCTTCTCCTGTTTAAAAGGTCCTTCTGGTGCTTGACTCTCTCCTATCCTATTTTATTTTAAGCTTTCTTCATGGGCTGGTGTACACCTTATCTCCTCTTTGGTGATCACACTTCATTTCAATAAGCTGAAAGCCATATTCCCAAAATTCCAAACTGAAACAAAACATGGTAAGGCCTTTTACCCCTTATTTGTAAATACAGAAACCCAACACTTTACCAAAGATGAAAACATTAAGTTCCTTTTACTTTCAACCTTAACCAATCACACACTGAGAAGAATACATGTGTCTCTTGGTTCCTTGCCTGTCTATGTTATTCCTTTGGTCTGCACCACTAGCTTCTACTTTACCTTGCAAAGAAAATCCACTCTTTACAAAAAAGAATATGTATATTTGAGAAAGAGAGAGAATGGTGGGAGGGGTAGAAAGAGAGGGAAACACAGAATCCGAAGCAGGCTTCAGGCTCTGAGCTGTCAGCACAGAGCCGATGTGGGGCTCGAACTCCTGAACTGTGAGATCATGACCTGAGCTGAAGTCAGAGGCTTAACCAACCAAGCCACCCAGGTGCCCCAGAAAAACCCACCCTGTTAAAGTTAGTTTAATGTCACCTGATCTGAGAGTCATTTTGATAGAAATAACAGAGACGTTCAGATTTTCTTACTCAAGCAATGAAACAGAATAAACACTAGGGAAAAATAATAATAGAGACAGTTCACTTAACGGAAGTCCCTGGTTTTCAAGTTTTCATTCACATATGTATTCAATAGATACTTACTAAGTGCCTACTATGCACCAAACCCTATTCTGGGCACTCGGATACAACAGTGAACAGGGCTGGTCAACTCCCTCCCTGTGGAGTTTGTGCTCTCCTGCAGTGAAACAGGCCACAGCTCTTAAACATGTAAACATTTATAATGTGATAGATGAAAACACACCAGAAAGGTCCTAGGGAGTAGCTGGGGGGAGGTGGGAGCTCTCTGCCATACAGGTGGTCAGAGAGGCCTCTCCTGTATGGTGACCTTTGAGAGCAGAGCCCCAAGGGACACCTGGCATGGCATGCCAGCATAGGGAGCTATAAAGGCCCAGGCAGAGGTGTATCCCTGATTCTAAGAACATCAAGGAAGTAGGTTAACAAAGAGTTTTAGCAGCATAGGTCACAGAGATGTCAGGGGCCACACAGCATAGGACTTTTTGGGCCATAACAAGACTTTGGCTTCTACCCTGAGTGAGCTGGCAAGCAACTGGGAGGACAGATCAAAGGAAGGACAGAATCTGTAAAGGCGCCAGCAGGGCCATGCTTCCTCTGGATACTTTAGCAGGGAGCCTGTTCTTTGCCTCTTCAAGCTTCTGCTGGTTACTGACATTCCTAGGCTCATAGCCACATTCCTCCAGGCTTCAAGGCCAGCAACTTTGACTCTGGTCCATCTTCACATTTCTTTCTCCTCTGTGTGTGTATCAAATTCCCCTTTGCTTCTCTCCTATAAGTATACATGTGACTATATTTAGGACACACCTGGCTAATCCAAGATAATCTCCATATTTCAAACTCTTAAGTTCCTCAAATCTGCAAAGATGTCATCATATAAGGTAACATTTAAAATTCCAAGGATTCAAAAAAAAAGGGGCGCCTGGGTGGCTTAGTCGGTTAAGCGTCCGACTTTCGCTTAGGTCATGATCTCGCGGTTCGTGGGTTCGAGCCCCGCGTCGGGCTCTGTGCTGACTGCCAGCTCAGAGCCTGGAGCCTGTTTCAGTCTGTGATTCCCTCTCTCTCTGACCCTCCCCTGCTCACGCTGTCTCTCTCTCTCTCTCTCTCTCCTAGAAATAAATAAAACATTAAAAAAAATTAAAAAATAAATAAAATTCCAAGGATTCGAATCTGATACATTGGGGTGGCCCCACATCTGCTCTGTGCTGACAGCTCAGAGACTGAAGCGTGATTTGGATTCTGTGTTTCCCTCTCTTTCTGCCCCTCCTGCCATTCTCTCTCTCTCTCAAATATATATATATACATTATATATAAAATATATAATGTACATATATATAATATATACATATGTATATATAATATATATATTATATATATATATTAAAGAGTGGATTTTCTTTGCAAGGTAAAGAAGAGGCTAATGGTGCAGTCCCAATACACAATGAATTGTTCTGCTTACTGATAAAAAAAAAAGAAGAAGAAGCTTTACAGATCCATTAAGTATCCAAACAGTAACTTCTGAGCCCCTATTAAGTTCCAGAGTTTGGGGACAGCGTGCAAAAGAAGATGGGCGCCTTGCCCTCAGGAGGCTCACAGTCGACTGGGAAAACAGACATAGCCAAGTGATCACACAAACAAATGTCAAATTATAATTGTGCCAAGAAACGCATAGTATAGCATGGCTCTGAATCTTGGGGGAGGGGAGGAGTTAATGCAAGACCAGCAGGTCTGAGAAAGCATCCCTAAGGAAGTGATGTTCAAGTTCATGCTTGAAGGATAAAAAGGATTCCTGAGTGAAAAGAGGAAGAGAATGCAAGGCAGAGGAGAGGGAATGTAGAAAGGGCCCATGACCAGAAAGAACAAGGCGAGTAAAATAAAACCAAATGAGCATGGGGAGGCAGGAGCATGGTGTGAACCAGGAGTGGAGCAGACTCATCTCAGGGACCTGTAGGCCTTGATTAAAACAAACAAACAAACAAACAAAAACAACTAACCCTCTTAAGTTAAGTCCTTGAGGTAATATCCAATTCAGGTTTAAAAAGATCACTCTGCCTATGAGTAGAGGAAGGGTGGGTGATCGAGAGCTGAGTGGGTGTGTGCAGACTAGCTAATTATTTTCCTTTCATAGCCAGGATCTGAAATGCTAGACTGTCCGTTTCCAAAGATTTCTCTTTGTGTGGCCTTCCCACACACTCACACCCTGCTCCTAAGCTTGGGGAGGCACCTGGCTCTCAGCTCTCAGTCCTGGGATTCCTGTGAATGGCTCAGCCCCAGCAGCCCCTCCTTTCAAACTTTACCTGCTGTCCCCATCCCCACTATATATCTTGATGGGAGGGACTGGTCTTTTTCATCTCTGTGTCTGTCTCAACCTGTATTTCTGTACTTCACACATGGTGGTCTACATGTGCATGGAAAGGAAAAGTGAAACCCAAAATGTCTGATCTGCCTTTCTCAGGGGAGGAAAAAAACGCTAGACTGGCTTGAGTTCTTAGAGTGTGGGGCACCATTAGTATGAGAACCCCTCTTTGAAGTCTAGATTCAGAGCACTATGAGACCACAATAAAACAAGTCCAATTGAGTTATGAGAGCCAAGGGGATGAGGGCAACGGAGAACAGGAACATCACGAGGCCAGAAAGTTAGAAAACCAGGAACACTAGAGTACAACAGACAGATCCAGGATGGGGAACAGGGATGCAATCCAGGCAGGTGGTTGGGAAGAAGGACCCATACCAGAACAGAACATGGATGCCTCCTTGGTACAGAAGACTGAGTCGTTTTAAAGGAGTCAAAACAAGACAAACGGACACAAGAGCCTGGCAACATTTACTATTTATAAGTAGTTATAAAAATGAAGGATTTTACTATGAAAAATGGAATTTGGCTTCCTTTTGTTTGGTACCTTTCTCCAAATTAGATTATATGATATATCAAAATATTCCTATAAAGTGCATCTAATCTGAAATAGATTAAAGAAGTAGGTCATTCCTCCAGGCACTTATTGTCAAGATTCGGACTGGAATCCAGGACTCCTAAATCCTGAGATTTCCTTCTTCCTACTAAACCATTCAATCCCCAATGGAGCCAACACCGGGTTCATTGTGCAGACTCCCAATTAATCACAGTAGAAAGCACTATTTGCCAAGTGAAAATCCTCTATTTTGAATTCTTAATCCCCCCACCAGCTGAGTTTACCACAAAGACATGAATATATAATTGAGACATAAAGAAAACATGCCACCAAATTAAACTGTCCTAATTTTAAATCAATAAATTCTTTCTCAAATAACATGAAATGAAGATCTCTCAAAAGAAAAACACTGTGCTCTGGCAACTCCAGGGGCATTTCAGCACTGAGCCCATCTCCAGCAGAAGCCAATTAGATTTTTACCAACATCAGACACTAATTTACCACAGACGAGGTTTGACAGGAATAGAGGTGTTAAGATATACGCCAAGTAGTGACTCCTTAAAGCCTAAATTAGCCTGGAGACATCTGAAAGTCTGAGACACCTTCACCTGCATGCAGTGGGCTCTTAGGTACCAGTAGGAGAAGGCTGCTGGCAACAAGCCAGTCTCCCAGTTCCCAAGGGTGTGGGCCCCTTCCTGCTCACCTATATCCTTAGCAGCATCCTCACCCTCTCTGGTATTAACAACATGACGGTGGAACAAAGAGTCTTAGTGTTGTGTACTCTGTTGACTGGTGTACAAAGAAACATAGCCTAACTTTACTATGGAAAAATAATCATTATTATTACTGCAATGGTAATGCAAGATATATTTAGTGTTTTACAAACTGATTTGGTGGTAGAAAAGGTTTTGGCAATCTTTCCCCTTTGTATGTTTACCATGCAAGGGACACAGAACTAGTTGGGTTTGGATATATCATTTACTTCTAACACTTCTGTCTTCCTACCAAAGTTTATTGACCCCAGTGCTTGTGATTTTTCTATCCTACTGATAGACTTCTAGATATTCGTCCTTTGCCAGAACGATCTAACAGAACTTTCCTTGACTAAGAGAAGTGATGCCTTCTCTCCTGACCTAAAAACTCCTATTCACCATTAAGGGGGTTGATGAAATGTAACCATGTAGTTTTGCCTAGTCTTGCAGATAAATTCAATTACTCCCTCTCAGTGTATTAATAGCATTTATATTAATGAGCATCCTAACCCCTGCTACCCTAGAAGAGAGTTATTTGTAAGCGTAGGGGTGCCTTCTGCTAGACAGGGCAGGAGCTCTGAGTCATTGTGCCCTCAGTGCCTGACTTCAAAAAACTGGTGCATGAAATAGAATGAATTGAGGTTTTGGATGACACCTCTCAATCTGACAACAAATGGACTGAGAGACATAGTCACCAACTTCTCCCCATGCCATAAAAAGCTAGGTATTTCAACTTTAGCAAAAACTGAAGAATTCTCAGAGGCTTTTAAGTCTTTCAAGTACTTAAGAGTCCTCTGGCAACAGCCATGGTTTTCAGATCCATGATGCTGGCCTTGTAACACTTTGTATGCTGAAACCTCTAGGAATGTTGTATGAGGGCCGTTTGTAACATATTCTGGGATTAGCCAGATCCACATAAGACAATAAGGAGACATCATGCAATCGTTAATTAAGACGATTTGTCTCAAGTTCAGCTTGGATATACTACAGGATGCTTCTCATGTGGGAATGAGGATACATAGGAATGTACTTTGAAAAGGCTACTTATTCAGATCTGATGTTTGTGCTTCCCCCCAAATAAAATGACTGCATGTCTTATTTGGAGGCTGCAGGGATATGTAAGGTCCAGGAGGAATCCCAGCCACCATACTTTAGAATCTGAGGCAGCTCAGACTTGCTGGGGATAACCATCTCAGGGATGAGAATTCTGTGGTCACTTAAAGACCCTCCTTTGGGAGCCCTAACCACTCACCTGAAGGGATGTTGCATGACTGCTGTATTTTCTGTGAAGCAATAGGGTCAGGCTGCTTGAATTTTCTGCTTCCTTACAGCCATGAGCGGTGTGAAGGGCTTGGACAGGGCAACCCTATTTTTACTTACTGTTGTGACCAGGTAACACCAGGAGGCAAACGTCAAGTTTTCCAAACTGCTTCCAAAAAGGGAGGCCCCTCCCAGCCACACCATAAGGCACAGAAAATGCCATTAATAAACCAATACGACTTTCATTACAGCGATTTTCTCAGATTTCTTTAGTCTAAGAGACTCGTCAGCCTATCCATTGTCAGTAAATGCATGGAGAAATTTAAGAACTCACCAGCTAGAACAGAAATGCTTCATTTGCATGCTGTCTAAATTCTGTAAATCAATTTCAGGTAAAATGCCCTACTTCCTTGTCATTCTCTAGGGTGCTTTGAGGATCACTCTAATTTTGTAGTGGGATTTAATTTCCTGACTTTTTGAAAGTTCTGTCGAATTCAGATGCACAGTCTTATGATCAAACCGAATGTGCATATTCATCCATTTCAGGGAGAGGAAAGATAATTTGGAAAACAGTTTGGGATGGCAAATATGACCTACTGTCACGCAGGGCTGTTGAAACCCAAAGAACACAGATGTACTCAGAAGGTGACTTCTGTTGATTCAGAACTGGATGGTGACGTTTCCCTCTAAAATGGGCTCAGCAAGCTGCAGCCTGAATGGAAATTAGTTGGTACCAAGGTCTCCTCAACTCTATGGGATCCGTGCAGTGCCAGGAGGGCATGGTGCTTTCTAGGCGATGTGGCTGGAGAGACAGAAATCTTTGCTTTCCATATGAGGATTACAGCACATTGTTCCCTTTGAAATGCTGTGATTCAAATTTCCTTTTGTACAGGTTCGGGGGGGTGGGGAGGCTATGGGGCAGAGGTGTCCAGAAATTAAAAGTTATTGTTCCTGTTCCCTTAATCATAATAAAGAGTTTGGTTTGACAAGGTCATTTAATTATTCAGGTTTGGAAAGCAGCGCAATTATACATATCACGCAGGTAAGAGGAGAGGGCCCGGAACAGGAAGATAATAAAAGGTAAATGAAGGGCTCGTACCGCCAAAGCTCTATTGTTTGCAAGTCATCTGCCTGTGCTGACTATCTCTCTGACCTAGGCCCTTTCTCTCTGGAATTCCAATAACAGGGAATAACAGCAACATCCCGGCTTCCTTCTCTCATCCCTGCCCCATTCCAGAGACATTAGCATTTCCTCCCTTTCGTGAGCTTCAGAGATGTTTGACTCCAAAAGGCAGGTAATTAACTATCAAACAATAGCAGGGATTTTCAGATTAATTCTGCTTAGCAAGACATTGGAAAACTCATTTATACCAAACAAAAGGGAGGGAGGGGGTGATTAGACGTTCCAGTGACGACAGAGAGACCTAGATAGGGCCTGGGAAACTGATAGAGACCAAAAGTTTTATTAATTATTATTATTATTTATTACTATGGCTATTAAAGTACTATCCCTGTTTTATGAGCACTGTATGCTAACATTCGCATCATGCAGATGTGTCTCTGAGTGAGATGAAAGCCCTTGAGGTATACCACCCAGGCCTCTGTGCGTGGATGAGAAGGATCTTTGCTAATGTTCTGCAAGCCACCAGGGTAGCTGTGCTATGCCGTCATGCAAGGGTGCTTGTGAGATGGTGAGGCTTTGAGATGTCTTCCATATTGCCCTTAATTCAGCAAACAAGTCAGTTCCACAAAGTTTTATTCACTCTGTGTTCTCCATGACTCGATCTCTTCCAAAGAATTACAGAGACAGAGGTAGAGATATTTTAGATACCCTGAGAAACAGCAGGTTCAAAAGCGGAAAAGGGTTAAAATATGCAGCTGGACTCCAGAAGCAGCCACTTATTAATTACATTCACAAAGCAGAACACCCTAAGGTCAAGGGATGGAAATCATTAGACCCAAATTTCAATAAATCTAAAATGGATCTCCCTCGGGGGATGGGCATGGAGGAGGGCACTCGTGGGGATGAGCACTGGGTGTTATGTGGAAACTAATTTGACAATAAACTATTTGTAAAAAAAATAAATAAATAAATAAAAAATAAAATGGATCTCCCTCACGCTGGCCTAAAAGATTGTGTTCTGGCTGCCTAAGTGGGTGTGAAAATATGTGGGTGGTATTTCTTACTTTTCACAAATGCCTACTGAATGGAGGATTCAAGGCATCTTAAAATTAAGAAGTCCAAAGATCTTAAGTGCTCCACAACACAACATGATGCTTTATCACATGAGGGTTTGGATGAGTTAGTACTAACCTGCCCCAGAGCACTCAGATAAAATCCCAATGTCCTGGTACACTCCCCCTACCAATTCCCACATGTAACCAACCCCCAAATTCTGCTTATTTTCCTCCGCATATATCTTCAGACTCTGGACTTTCTTCACTGCCCTGGCTAACAGAGGGACTCCAGTCCTCCATCTTTGTAATTATTCTCTCTTGTCTTCAAAAGACCTCTGTCTTTCCCTATTCCCATCTTCTCTCCAAAATCCCATTCTCTTTTCCATACCACACTGACCTTTCAAGTCAATGAGACCCACCTCGCATTTACATGTACTGGCCCATAATGGTGCTCACATACAACACTGCCCAAAAGAACTTTCTAAGATGATAGAATATTCTTTCCCTTTCTATACTATTTAATAAAGCAGCCACTGGTCATACCTGGCTACTGAAGCACCTGAGGTGGCTAGTGTGACTGAAGAAGTAAATTTTAAATTCTACTTGGTCTTAGCTCATTTAATTTTTTTTCTTTTTTCTTTTCTTTTTTTTTTAATGATTTATTTCTAGGAGAGAGAGAGAGAGAGACAGCGTGAGCAGGGGAGGGTCAGAGAGAGAGGGAGTCACAGACTGAAACAGGCTCCAGGCTCTGAGCTGGCAGTCAGCACAGAGCCCGACGCGGGGCTCGAACCCACGAACCGCGAGATCATGACCTAAGCGAAAGTCAAGTCGGATGCTCAACCGACTAAGCCACCCAGGCGCCCCTTAGCTCATTTAATTTTAAATAGCTCCTGTGGTGAGCATGTACTTAGCTCAGTTCTCCTGTTCCCTCCCCCTTCTCACCACTAGCCCCTGCTACCTTTTCCCTTATCCTCCTCCCACGCGGCCCCCTAAAGCCACTTTCTTAGTCAAAGTTGTCCCTTATTCCTGGCTTGCCTAGAAGACTTGCCCCACACAATCACCTGGGCTCTCTGCATACAGCCAGGAGCCTGCTCCTTTCTCCGTGTGGACCTTAGACAATGCAAATCAAAAGAACCATTACCTTTTTTGTGCAGACTGGTCTAACATTCTGGACCATGGAGGCCGAGATCTCTGTGGTTTGACACTCACCCTTACTCTGCCTGGTGCATCCCAAGGCTCCACTTAATAGTTGTTCCTCCAACCTCCCATACTGCCCACTGCAGGGACCCTCCTCTGGAGCCCAGGCTAGACTGACCCAGTTCATATTCTAGCTGCTTGACCAGCCTGGCCAGGACTTTCAGAAAACATCCCCAGTCCCAACAGCCTAGGGAAGATTTTTGGAGCATTCAGGTAGCCCCAGAGCTATATTTAATTTATTTTTAAGTTTATTTGCTTTGAGAAAGAGAACAGAGTAAGGTCAGAGAGAGAGGGAGAGAGAGAGAGAATCCCTAGCAGGCTCTGCACTGTGGGCAGGCATGGTGCCTGATGTAGGGCTCAAACTCACAAACCCTGAGATCATGACCTGAGCTGAAAACAAGAGTTGGACACTCAACCAACTGAATCACCCAGGTGCCCCCTCTCTAGAGCTATCATTTAAAGAAAACCAAAACAAAACAAAAAAGGGAAAATACAGTTCAACAGCAAGAGACAGAAGAAATAAACCCATTTTAAAAAAAAAAAAGGAAAGGATCTAAGCATTTCTCTTTTTCCTTTACCACAAGAATATGCAATGCTATCCACAGATTTAAAAACTATAGCAGTGAAAATGCACACATCTAGAACTTGCCACCAATGAAAGTTTGTCCTGAGGACCAGATGGACTGAGGATGATGTGCTCAGCTGAAGTTCTGGCAAGCATGAACAAAGAAAAGGCCTCTAGCCCTTCACTCCTGCTCTTGAGCTGAGACAGACCATTGCTTAGCTGCACAGGGAAATCTGGCTGCCACATTAAAGGACCAGTATGATATCTTTATAGGTCATTTCTGAATTCTATTAAAATATATAATCAGAAGGGTGCCTGGGTGGCTCAGTCAGTTAAGTGTCTGACTTCGGCTCAGGTCATGATCTCATGGTTCGTGGGTTCGAGCCCTGCATCAAGGTCTGTGCTGACAGCCAGCTCAGAGCCTGGAGCCTGTTTCAGATTCTGTAACTCCCTCTCTCTCAGACCCTTCCCTGCTCATGCTCCCTCTCTCTCTCTCTCTCTCTCTCTTAGAAATAAATAGAAGCATTAAAAAAATTTAAAGCCAGGGAACTCAGAAATTTAAGAAAATAAAATAAAATAAAAATATATAATCAGATAACATGGGGGGTAAGAGGACCCACACAGCAGGTGTTTCCAGGAGTGTCTGGAGTAGGCTGGTGCCCCAGAAGGATTCACCCAACAGCAGCTATACTTCTAGAAACTGAATTCTTGGGGATGACGTGGGCAAATATCACAGAAGTCCATCTCCACCCTAATGAGAATTAATTCTTCAAAGGCAGCTTTTTGTTTATCTTTGTGTGCTAAGTGGTCAGCCAAGGTACTAGTAACCAGAGTTGTTTCTCAGTGATCATTTACTGTATGAATGAATGAAAGTCAGAAGTGCATGACAAAGGGCTGAAGTACTGATGCTCAGGCACTTGCAAAGGTGGCATCATGGCTGTCAGCAGGAACTCAAAAATCCAGAACAAAGAACTGGTTGGGTGCAATAGGTATTTGATAACAAGGGGAAAGACATAATCCTAGACCTTAAGTAGCTCATAGGATACTATGAAAATGTCATTACCTTTCTTCCTTGTGGGTTTATTTTTATGTGAACCTGACTGCGTATACATAAGTACACACACTCATGGGCAGACTATCAGTTCAGTCCTTCCTGCTTCTGCTAGCTTGTGTGTGTGAGTGTGTGTGTGTGTGTGTGTGTGTGTGTGTGTGTTCCTGTGTCTGCGTCTGTGTGTATATGTGAGTGTTTAATGATCGTAATACCATTCTGAAAACTTAATATGCCTGACTTTCACTCCGGCAGTGTTCTGTTCAGGGATGAATAGCAACTTCAACAAAATCCAGACAGTCAGCTCCTGCTTGGGGAATTAGGGTTTATGTTCAGTACAATAAATGATCCCAAGATAAATATATTTCTTTTTTTTTAATCCTGGATGGTGATGTATCCTCTTTCCAATACAGAAATGGGGGAGTCTGGCTCTATTTAGTTTGTGTGATTGCTTTTAAGAAGGGGGACAGGTTGGCTCTGAAAAACTATGGTCCACTATTCATTAAAGTGTCAATAATGCTCAGCCCAGGCATATCGACAGCGGATTAGCTTGGGCTGAGTCTGTGTACAAGACCAGTGCCTTTTTTAACCTAGCTTGTTTCCAGATCAATACACCCATCAGCATTCGAAAATTAGCCCAAGATGAGATTCCAATACTTGAGGTGGTGTGTCATGCTAAGAGGCCACCTAGCCAAGTCACAGATGTAAACACCTAGCTGGGGATTAGACATTTTCCATTAGCGTGGACATGAGCGAAGATTGATGTAGACCCCCTCACCTCGCCTCTCCTATGTCTCCACCCCTACATGCACTCCACTTTCCGTCTTTGAGCTTGTATAAGACCTCTGGACTGTAATTCCAGCCATTTTCTTCAATAAGTATTTATTAAATGTGCACTTTGGATAAGGCTCTCTCCCAGGTACTTAGGGCAAGGGAGTGTGTGTGGGTGTGTTGGAGGGAGGGGGAGAGCTTAAGAAAAACAAATTACAAAAACATGGTCCTTATTTTCAGAGAGATTTCAGCATTTTTCACTATTCTTTCCATTTCCCAGGTGCATAAAGGTCCTGCTCCCTAAAGCGAATGTCTGTACTAGCAGGTGTTTCTTGATTTCTCTTGCCATTGCTGGGCATTCTGCTCTTGACAATGCATGTGTGCAGGTGGGGGTACAAGAGGGGTATGGTCTCGGAGGGGTTTCAGAAGCACCCCTTGCCAGAGATTATGGATGGTGACACCGGAGCCATCGCCAGACCTCCTCATCGAATGTGATTTTCAAACTATTTTTTTGCCAACTGGATAATAAAAATGTATTTTATATTAAAAACTCACACACCCGAAACAAAAATCTTATATAATGGTACTTATTCTGCTGTTTGTGATACACTGATGCCTTCTATACAATTCCATTTCCTTTTTAAAGAATGCTGTTTGCATCCAGCAGTTTGAAAAAGATTCGTCTGGAGAACCAAGAATAGAAAATGCCATTGCGATTTCTTTTTAGAAGAGTGAGAAAACTCCGTAAGAACAATGCGGTGTGGCCGAGCTCTGCCCCCGGCAGGAGGGGTTCAGCTGTTTCAGCAGGCACTGCCCAGGGCCAGTGCTACGGCGTCCTAGGGTGCTCCTGCCTCACGCCAACTCGCCTCGCCTCGCCCTTCACCTGCGGATGGCCGCAGCCCAGGATGGGCAGACTCCTGTCTTCTTTCATCTGAGGTTCCTATCTCACCTCTAGTTCCTTTGCGTTCTTCCTTCTCCAGCCACTTTCCTGCCCTTGTTTCCCTAGCCAACCAGCCAACAAGTCTTTCCCCTTTCCATGGACTCCCTGACAAGGAAGGTGGCCGGAGGCACCCCCTCAAGACGAGCTTCTTGCCCCGGATGCCATTCAGCTGTATGGAGGGAACTGGGAATCGGGCTCAGGAAGAAACCCCAGCCGAGGGGCCAGGCTCCACTGCTCAGGGCTTAAGCTGCTGAGATCATAGAATGAGGTCTTTGGTCCACTGTAAGAGAATTTCAAAAAGCTAAAATGCAATATCAGCATTTAAAAATATATTAATAATGAGGCACTTGGGTGGCTCAGTCAGATAGGGTCTGACTTCGGCTCAGGTCGTGATCTCACGGTTCGTGGGTTTGAGCCCTGTGTCGGGCTCTGTGCTGACAGCTCAGAGCCTGGAGCCCACTTCAGATTTTGTGTCTTCCTCTCTCTCTCTCTCTCAAAAATAAATGAAAATTAAATTTTTTAATAAAAACATATTAATAGCTAACACTTCAACAGCCTGCTTCTAAGTGTTATGTAAAATGTAACCCTCAGCAAGCTCCTCACAACGTTGACTCCATTTTACAGAAGGAAACTCCAAAGCCCAGTTAGTAGCTTGATCCGAGTCTCACAGCCATTAAGAGGCCTCTGAGCTCTTACTCCCTAATTAGAAACTGTCTACCATGGTAAAGTGTCATGTGAATGCCCCAGGGTCAGTTCTGCTTCATGGGAATAGGTAAGCATCATTCCCAGGGCCTTAAACACTCGGCCAGAGAAGAACCAAGAGAGATGCAAAAACAGAACAGAGGCACAGGCCTCAAAATCTGAGGGTGAGGAGATGCAGGTTATTAAAAGAGAGATGTGGCACTGGAAACCCAGGGCTGGGAGATGAGAGATGCAAGCAAGTTGGAGACAATGGAGGTGGCTATGAAGGACACCTTTCAGTGGGCATTCAGAGCATCTGTGATGGGCTCTGCTTTCTTTGAAAGCTGAGAGTATGGCACGTGTGAAGTGCCAGAAGAACTAAAGCACTGGTCTTAAAGCAAGCCTAGAACTGGAACCTACAAAACAAAACAAAAAAAATAAGAGAAGAAGAAAGCCAAGGAAAGCAATAATTAGAAGATAATTTTCTGAGAAAATATATTATTGGAACAAAAGCAAAAAAAAAAAATCCTGGTCCTATTCAACATTTAATTTTTTTTTTTTTTTCAAAATTCAGCTTCTAACAGCAAAATGACAGTTAGTTGTCTTGTTGTCCTGGCAAGATGGAACAAATTGCATGCAACTCTGCTGAGGATCACAGAAAAAGTGTTCAGCACAGGGTCTCCCAGTCGCCCACCCAGTCCATCTAGCCAAGCACCGCTTACCTTGCACAATGAGGTGGACCCTCGAGGTCTTTGGGTGGTTGTCCGTCTGCACAGAGCAGGTGTATGGGCCCTCATCATATACATCCACATTCTGGATCTCGATGCTGTACTGGGTTTGGGTGTTGCTCAGAAGGACCACGCGTGGGTCCAGGCACCACTTGTCATTCCCAGCGTAGAGGATGGTGCTGCGGTTTAGCCAGGCCACCCGGGTGACCCGGTTGTCAATTGTGCACCTGGAGGGAAGACCAGATGGGTAAGTCCAGGGACCAGAGAGGAAATAGGAACCATCACATATACATTTACTGCTTGATTTGTTATGGTTGGCACTTTCTGGGTCCGGGAAGCAGAAGTCTTACCAGATTATAGTCTCAGAACACTATCTGAGACTTCTAGGCCTTGAGCAGTCCAGTGCTTCTTAAATCCCCTAAGCACAAGCCTACGCCAACAGTCATTACTACTCAATAGTTTCAACTGGAGGCATCCTCCACACCCAGAATGGCTAGGCCCTTGGAGCACCATCAGCTCGCCCTTTGCTCAAGGATTCCCATGATGTAGTCGTTTGGGGAGAACTAAGTCACTCAATGCTTATAACAACCCTATGAGCAAGATTCTGCTGGTAAAAGGAATGGAAGAACAAAGAAACTAAATATTTCTCCCAAGTCACACAGATAATATGTGCCAGATCAGAGCCCCAGATTTTGACTCCTAAACATCTCAGAATAGTGAATTCTAACAGAAGGCTTCTGAAGTCACAACTAAATATGGACCACCACCATTGCTATTCATCTTCATGATACTCAAGGGCAGAAATGTTCAATTACTGTGAGACTAAAGACATTTTCTAAATTCTCAAAACTGTTTGCACATGTAAAAATAGATTTTGTCTTTTTTATTTTTGCATCTGGAGTCCCCAAATTGTGGAAGCTCCCTTCTCTTTCCTTACACTTTCAAATTTTCCAGCTTCTCTCGCCAAGTCCTAATCATGTCTCTCTGTCTGTATTCATTTTCCTCTCTCACTACACCAAGTATGTTCTATGGCCTTAGGCAAAATTCACAAACAGTGTCCTGATCCTAACTATAATGCTGGAAATAGCAATGTAGCTCAGTATGTATAATGATGCCTCAAATTTATATATTCTTTTTCAGTGTACAAAATGCCTTTACAGCCACCCTGTCTCTTTTGATTCTTGCAGCAAATCTGTGAAGTAGATGATCTTACCCATTCTCTACTTTAAAGATCAGGACTCCACCATTTGGAAGGGTCTGGTGACTTGCCCAGGTTAGAAAGCTAGGAAGTGACAAACCTCTCAGACAGGTGGTCTAATTTCTGGTCCCGTGGGCTCCTCAGAATGTTCAAGGGAAGGGGGAGTTCATGGGGAGGGATGATTGCTTCCGTTGAATTCTCAAAAACACCTAAGAACTGCCACTGAGCACACCAGCTTCCCCAGGTGGTCCTCTTGAGATGAGATATCCTGTACTGTGCATCCTTTCCGCTTGTACTTGTGCAAATGTCACAGGATCATTGCAGGGCCACTCAGGAACAGGTGGGGAGCCTTGTGGAAAGTGCGTGTAGGAAAAGCTGCTCAACTAGGTGTTTACCTTTGCTCTGGTGTCCAGCAAGCTCCGTGCTGTTCATTGTGTTTTCTGGACAACGCAGGATGGAAATAATGGAAGACTTTACTTACCAGGGAAGTTCAAGGGAGTATTTCTGGAAGTGGACATCAGGGCCACTTGTATCAGAATTGCATGAGGGATTTGTTACAGGTTTGTAGCCTCAGCTCCTATCCTACTGATCCAGGCTTTGAGCACCCAGAAATAAGAATTCTAACAACATTCCAGTTGGGTCATAAACCTACCAAAGTTTGAAAAACACTAGTATGGAGCCATGTGTCCAGGATTGGCTACATAATTTGGGGGACTCAGTACAAAATGCATTTTCGTGCAGAGTTCTTTCTTCAAGAATTATTAACAATTTCAGGATGTTGAGAGCAGAGCATTCAACTACATGCATGGTCCTTCTGAGTGCAGGACTCTGAATAAATACATACCCCAAGTTGATCTCAGACTTGATTGTGCTTACAACACTTCTTGGTATCTTATTAAAATGCACATTATGATTTGGAAGGTCTGGAGGGGGGGGGTTCTTCAGAGTCTGCACTTTTAGTAGGCTCCCAAGTGATGCCAATGCGGATGGCTCCAGAGCATTTCTTAAGAAGCATAAATCTAGTGGTGAAACATATTTACACTAGGGTTGGGAAAGCATTCAGCTAACACTTCACTATGTGAAAGTGTGGTCAGAAAACCAGCAGATCATCATCCCTTGGAAACGTGGTAGAAATGCAGACACTCTGCCACCCTCCCCACCCCTGCTCAGATGCAATGAATGAGAACGTGCCTTTTAGTAAGATAATGCATGTGAGGTTTAGGCTGGTCTTCTTTTGGCTTTGGTGATAATACCCTGAATACTCTGAGAGTGAATGAGAGGGGGAGAAGGATGGCCAACAAAGGAGGCACCTAATGCCATCCCCTCCCTTAAGTTCCCTGCAGACATTCCTGATGTTCTTCTTCTCAGGATGCCTCCCCTGAAATATGGATTTGGAATCACAGTGTTTTGAAATTCCTGAAGAACAACACATTACACAGCATACTTGACTAGTAACACACCTGGGATGCTATTTGTCTTAATTATCTTAAGGGTGGTCCTTGTTCTACATTTGGCTTGGATCCAAAGCAGAGAAACAGAAATTCAGATTCCTGGCTAATATTCATTGAACACATATTATTGTACCCTCGGTACTATGGAAGCCTATTATGTAGACTGCTTTATAATCTCAAAAACCTGGTAGGTTCACTTATTAGTGCCAGTTTACAGATGGGGTTAAGTTGAGTTAAAAAATATCCAGATTGAAAACAAACAAACAGGGGCGTCTGGGTGGCTCAGTTGGTTAAGCGTCCGACTTCGGCTCAGGTCAGATCTCATGGTTCATGGGTTCGAGGCCCGCATCGGGCTCTGTGCTGACAGCTCAGAGCCTGGAGCCTGTTTCAGATTCTGTGTCTTCCTCTCTCTCTGCCCCTCCCCTGCTCATGCTCTGTCTCTCTCTGTCTCAAAAATAAAACTATAAAAACTTAAAAAAACTTAAAAAAAAAACCAAACAAACACCTGGATTGAGTAGAATCACAGTGGTATTAAGCTACAGAGCCAGAATTCAGACCTAGTTTTATTTTGTTTCGTTTCAAATTCAGTGTTCTTGAATGCCCTCATAAGCCCTCCCAAACGCCCTGTCTAACATTTAAATTCAACTTGCATCAGAATCAGCAGCAAACCTTGATAAAGTTCAGATTGCTGGGCCCCTCCCTGGTCTGGAGACCACATTTTGAAATCCATTAATTTAGACATCTGGTTTCTGGTGAAATGAGAACTGCAGAGCAAGTAGGCACTAGGAAATGACCTTTGTTTGAAACTGTTTTCCATTACTTTAGAGGAGAGAACTTCCTTGTAACCAATCTGTTCTGGAAAGCCAGAAGCAGAGTCCCAGTTAGTTTCTCCTCCAGCAGCTGAAATTTGACCAGACACCAGGTGAATGGTCGGCCGTGGTGCAGGAAATTCTGATCAACAACCTCTACAAGGCTTGAATAATTGTTTTTGATGCCCACAATGGGGGCATCTCACAGCCTCTCTGAGATGAATCCGAGAGGACGGTCGTGAGCTTCCTGTGAGTGTCTAATTATTGGAAATTGACTGAAATGAAGTATCTCACTGCACTGCACCGTGCATACAGGGCCAAAGATGTTCATTTGCAGATATGCTTACGTTCTGAACAAAGCCAATTTCCAGCATGGTTATGCGGCCCCTGTGATATACTACACTGAAAAGCTGGCATGGCTTCAGCTGTGGTTTTGGGCACATCCAAGGTCAGGTTTAGATGTCCAAACTGTCACTGCTGGATATCCGTCTTGCTGAGTCTCCACGGCATTAATGCTGGCTTCTGCAGAGATGGATCACAAAGGTAACTTGGCAGCTCACTACTGTCACCTCCTCATACCTGTCCCCATCTATCTGTCTCATTTATCGAATCTCCACAACAATGCAGAGGAGACAACTCTCTGGAAAAAAAAAAAAAAGCAAAAGCAAGCATAATTGCTCCCTCAGCCAGAATGCTCTGGTTGGTGGGGATTTGGTAGAAGACTGGGGTGGAAAATTCCATCAACAGGCTCTCTTTTTGGCAGAGATGATCCTTTACAGAGTTCTACAAAATGACACTTCAAACACATCATGATATTTCATGTCCTTCAGGAAGGTAATTAACCATACGATTAAATGGGAGTTAAGGAAGGCTTCAAACTCAACTCTCCCTAATCCAGGCAAGTACAGATGGCAATGACCACTTGTATCAGGAAATAGTCACAGGTCAGGATGAGACTGTCCAGGTAGGGAGATGCAGAGACTGAAAGAGTTGAAAGTACCCTGCCTAAACCTTGATAGTCCCTCCCCTTTCTCCCTGCATTCTTGAGATATGCTAACTCCCAAACTGAACGTCCTTTCCATCCATCCTCCCAGACATACAAAGAGAAACGTCTGTAGACCTAAGCCTTCTGGGATGGAGCCCTGGAACTCCCAATTCCCCAACTCTGAACATCTATCTCTCAATTCTGAAATCTCCTATCTTCTAGCTTCAATGCTACCATCACTTACTTCCATCCTCCGGCCCTCTGGCCAGTGCCCATAAGCATTCAGTGTTTGTGTGAATGGCCTTCCTCTCCCACCAGGCCTGTGAACCTCCTGGCTTCCCATGGATAGTCCATGGCCTGATCAACGTGATGTCCTGGCAGAATCCAAACAGACAGACAGAGCCTAGGAGAGATGCTTGTTTATCATTTCACTGATGAGCCACAGTGCCCGTTGCAGTCTGTGTGTCTATCTGCACCCTGCTCCTCTCCTTGGAGAAATTTCTTCTTAAAAAGAGCAGGCCTGGTCTATTTGAATACGTATAATCCAGGGTGTGTGGTCTGCATAGATTGTGAATGTATTTTCTTTGATGATGCAAAGATTCATGTATAGTTGAGCAGAAGACCAGCCATACATGCCATGCTGGACCTTACATCTGAGCACAGAGTATGTCAGAGAAAGCTGTCACACCTGTCATTCTCTGTAGTTGCAACAATTGTGCCAAAGCTCCAAAAATGCAGCCCACTATGTCCTTAATCTCTTGCTTATGAATAGTGGCTTTATTCTGCATGCTGCATTTATACATAGAAGAATAGCAAACAATGATTAAGCAAGTCCAGGATGAGGGGCTGCAGAGATAAAATCATAAAAGTATGGATTCAGGGTATCAAGCTACTTTTGGATCTGGAGGGAAATGAGAAAGAGAAAGAGAGGCAGACAGTGAGTGTGTGTCTAGAAATTGCAAGAAAAATAGAGCAAAAGTATCTGCTTGGAATCTTCTAAAGACAGACAAAGAGAGCACTGAAATAAAGAGAAGGATTATTGAAGAAAGAGAGAGAAATCCAGGCTTGGCCTTTCTTAAACACACTTGCCTGAAGATCTGAGGACTATCAGGATCCAGACAGTGGGTAATCCAACCATTCCTTCTATCAAATGGGCCTTTAACTGCTTTTGAAAAGCAACACGTCTCAAGCAACGCTTGAGACTACGGTGAAATAAGAGCTTCCGCCCTTCACAGCACCTGGTCACAATCTCTTCTTATTGCACAGAAATGCTCCAGCTGCCCCTAAGTTTCGTTCCTCTGAGCTTTGGGCTTGTGCCCCACCCCTCCCTACAAGCTTCACAGAGAATCATTACAATGTAGATGGCTGGAAGATACTGACACCCAACCCCATGGAGTTGGCATGGGTGTCTTCCAGATCTGTTCCGGGGGGAAAACCAACAGGCAAAGCAAGATGCTTTATCACCAACCTGCTGAAAATTCAGACATCACTGGTACCTTAGCTTTTTATTGTACGAGAAGACTTCCCTAGTGGGGTTGTTCATTTTGACCCTATTGGAGTCTAAATTCAGGTTGATATTTATAAAATTGTCTTGAATTATAGAGAGATAAAAACACGGAACTTAACACTCAGTTCACACTGGCCTTGAATTCCTCAACTACTACTGGTTTTTATTTAACACTGAAAAGAAAAACAGATGTGTGCTATAAAATCTTTCCTAGTTATGAAAGTGACAACACTGCCCATTCCTGGGTAGAAGCAGAAGTCCTAGAATAGAAAGAGAAGGACCAGGGATGAAACCCAGCTTGCACACGCTGCCCTGGGAGCCCACACTGCTGGCAGGTGGCTGTGCTCTGAGGGAGGGTGGGAAGAGCCATGAGAATAGGCTCTGAAGTCAGACTGCTAGAATCAAAGTCCCTGCTCTGTGTTTGCTGCCTCTCAATAAGTTTCATTTCACTCATCTGCAATGGAAATAACATTTCCTCCTGCATGGGGTTAATGACAAGATTAAATGGACCCATGCATCTAAATGCATTGCTTTGCACTTAGAAACTCAACAAACAATCCGATTATACAATCTGTTACATGAACTGCTTTCTCATCTTCCGTGTAAATGTTGCATCACTGATTAGAAGGTAAGTTCTTAAAAGCAAGGGCCGCACCTTGTTTTTCTCATGTGACTCTACACAACATTGTGTTGAGTCCAAAGTAAGCATCCAGTAAATATCTGTTGACTGATTAATTTTTGTTTAAAATCTCTCACCTATCACAGTCTCTTCAGAAGTAAAAGATCATTGAATCTGTATCCAGGAAAGGCACAGGTTGTGAGGATAACTACTCTGCCCGTGATTTATAATGTGAAATGTACACATGATGCAGTGGAGGCCTTTGCATTTCACTAACGTCTTGAAGATGAATCCGGAATGCTTGGCTTTGTGAACTTCCAAGAAGTGCCCCCCCCCCCCCGCCATCTGCCCTTCCTAAGTCAAAGAAAGTAGCATCATCTCAAAACAGACTGCTAAGTGAGGTGGGCCATTGCTGGTCTGAAATGAATGGCACAACATTTTGATTTGTGCTAGTGATAAAAACCCAATGCAAACTCAAATACTGAAGAAGGGTTGGAACTGCTCAGCAGGTCATATCACATTTGTAAGCCATAGCTCCCACAACCAGTTTCCTTACTTGATAACTGTCACATGCATGCAGCACTGTGAGCAATGAGTCATCTTGATCATGTCATAGAACCACACACAAAAGCAACCCTGACTTTTTCCCCTAGGTGACCAAAGCCACACATCCAAGACGTTATTTATTTATTTTTTAACATTCCTTTCCCTAACATATACAAAATTGTCCAAACCTAGAGGAAAGTCTCTCGAATCCCTTGGTGGAAACCAACATTTCCTAAGAGAGAAAACCCAGAATTGCTGAGGGAAAGTTCAATGGAGATTCCCCCTGGACTTCATCTGCCATTTGACCTTGGACTCCAGTGAATGATCTCCTGCAAAGCCCCACCTCACTTTACACCCCACTGCTTTAGGCAAGATATGTATCCATATATTGGACTACTTCTCACTGTTACCTGAGTGTTCTATTCACTTGCAGGATTCAGTAACTCACTGTTTTTGGAATGCCCTTCTTCATTGTGTGGTAGACAAATTCCTATCCTCTATCACGGCCAATTTTAAGTATGATTTTATATTCCCACCACCTTTTCTTTGAAAAAATGTTTAATCCCTTATGACTGATCTCCAGACATACTCTTGGTTTCTTTCAGGGAAATTTGGATCTTGTGAGAGTTGGGGTGGCCATTGAGGTTAAAAGGAGCTTGCTCAATAGAAGAGGGCAGGTACGGCCTTTCAGGCAGCAGGAAGAGCATGATCAAAGTACAATGGAGCTGTAAGAAACTGCTGGTATGTAGGGTGCCAGGGTTGCGTAGTTGGTTTATCATCCTACTCTTGATTTCGGTTCAGGTCATGACCTCATGGTTCATGGGATCAAGCCCCACATCAGGCTCCACGCTATCAGTGAGGAGCCTGCTTGGGAATCTCTCTCTCTCTCTCTCTCTGCCCCTCCCACACTTCTTCTCTCTTTCTAAAAATAAATAAATACGTAACATTTTAAAAAATCCTGGTAAGTTTGTAAAAGGTTGGAAATTTGGACTGGATGGAGTCAATGGCTTTGGTAGAAGAGAAAAGTTAAAAGAGATGAGGCCACTGAGTGAGTACACTGCTATTTCTGTGTCCCCTAGATCAACCACAGATTGATCTTCGGTTCTGGCTGATGGAAAGCACTGGCAGGAGGAGTATGGGAGGTAGGAGAGAGGCTGCCGCAGGCTGTCAATTCTCTCTGTCAAAGGTGATAGCTCCTAGCCAGTGGATCTCTCCACACAGCCCCCTCTCTCTGGTGGGAGCTATGACCTCCTTTTTAATCCCCTCAGCCCTATCAGTGTTAATGATGTCCTCCTGTACCAGCCTAAGGTCTTGACTATCCCTGTAGTTTTCCTACACTTTTGGCTCCACCTCTGTAAATATCTCCTTTATTAAACTCTCCTCAAATTACTGAATTTGAGTATGACTTTTTTTCCCCCTGCAGGAACCATGACTTTTGCAGGGGGATTGTGCAGTATGCTATGTGCAAAATAATTTTTTTTACTGTATCCTGAAGTCAAGAAAAAAACAGAGAATAAAACTGAAGAACTTTGCAGTGGCTACCTCAAAAATTACCAATGGCTAGAAAAGCCACGAAACTTGAGCTTGTCTCTGTCTTCCAATGGGTGGTCCTTCCTGGCATGGAAAGGGCTGGGAAGAAGAAATCTACTTCCAGCAAATGAATCTGTCTTCAATCTGTTTTTATTCTTTTCTTTGTCTCCAATTCTGCTCCTTGTCAGTTGCTCCATGGAAAGCCCATACCCAAGATGGGGCTTCATCCTGGAGAAGCTGGGCCCAGACTGGCAGCGTGTAAGTAGAAAGCACAGTACTAATTGCTATCCAGCCCAGACACTTTTTATAATGAAACTGGGAAAGCCAGGATTCATTCAAGTGAACTGGGATGGATGATACATATTAGGCCCATGGTGTCAGGCTGGAAAAGCAGTTATGTTTTGTTTTTTATTTTTTTTAATGTTTTATTTATTTCTGAGAGAGACAGCATGAGCAGGGGACGGTCAGAGAGAGAGGGAGATACAGAATCTGAAACAGGCTCCAGGCTCTGAGCTGGTTGTCAGCACAGAGCCCGACGCAAGGCCCAGACCCTCGAACCATGAGATCATGACCTGAGCCAAAGTCTGACGCTTAACTGACTGAGCCACCCACGCGCCCCTGGGAAAGGGGTTTTGAAGTACCCACATCCCCCCTAGCTCAGGGCCTGGAGTGGCTAAGAAAGATGTACCAGTCTCACAAGCCGTGTGCAGGAGTCAGGCTCCTCAGGTAAAGTCAACGTGGTTCTGGGACGAGTTCCAACTCCAATTCCTTCTTGAGACAGCTCTAAATCTCTCCCCAGACCTGGATCCTGTCTCTAGAGCCTCTCCCATCATTGGTGAAGGTTGTCTATAGTTAGAACTCAAATATTGACAGGATGGGAAGAGCCCCATGGCCTAAGAGGCCAAAACCACATCCTAGACCAATCGCAACTGACATTTTCTTCCCACCAGTGAGCATGACTGACGCCCAAGCAGTTCTGACCAGTCAGCAGGTGAGCTGCCTTTCCACCTGGTCCTCACCTTGAAGACTGTGTACACACATGACCCTGTGTCAAGGAGGAAGGAGCCAGAATGAAAGCAATCCCGAACGAGGCCATAGCTCTTCTTTTCTTCCTCTAGGGTGGAAGAGATGGTCTGCGATCTCAAACTCTCATGGTGCCCCAGAAGGAAGAACAGGCCAACGAGAATTCTAGCATGACAAAGAGAGCTCCTGGGTTGGAGGGGCCTTCTCTGTTTTCTCACTACATGACCTAGGCCACACATTATTTCCCCTCTTGGCGATGCCACTCTGTCTCTAATTACTGCCCAGGGCCCCCATGGGAGTCAGGACCAGTGGTAAGCAGGCTGGCTTCCTCCCAGGTTATGAAGTGCCATTTTCACCACCTGAGAAGCTGAGACCAAGCGGGAACAGAAGAACAGAACCGACGCGGAGTTACACGTGGGAGCAGCTGCAAGGCTCCTCCTCCGCTTGTGCGTTCTCTGCCGGCCTGTGAAGAGAAAGGGTCCCCAGGGCCCAGAAAACGAGCGTTTGCTACAACAAGGAAATGTAAAAATAATTAAGTAGAGAGGAGCTAATTGGACCTCTCTAGATAGTTAATCTATGTGATGTGATACCTTGGGGGGCAGGACGTATCCCCCAGAAAGCGGGAAGCTCCCAGTGGAAGGATCAGTCTTGGCTGGGCCTGCTGCCACTCGGAATCCTCAATCCCCCAGTGAAGACCTCCCCATTTGCATATTTTCCGTCAGATTTCTTCATCCTCCTGTGACAGTTGGGTGTGAGAGAGCTTCCTTTTATTGGAGTGCCAATCTCTCACCCTGGTTTGCTGTGAAAGGTGTCCCCGGACAGGTGTCAGGACCATCCCTCCCCTCTTGCCTTCTCCATCAGAAAACAGAAGCTGACCTCCCTCAAAAATAAGTAAACATTAAAAAAAAAAAAAAAAGAAAAAAAAAAGAAAAGAAAAGGAAAGAAAACAGAAGCTGGCTACGGGGAGGAGCCGAGAGGGGGTTGCCAGGGTGCAGGGAGAAGGCTCCAGTCATTCTCATGTACCAAGGACAGTGGGAAGCCTTAAAAGTGCCTTTCCTAGGCCAGAAGGAAAAGCCTAGAAAAAAGCCTCCCAAGTGTGTGCACCTAAGGGAAGGACACACCTATCCTTCTGCCTTAATTCCTGGAGGAAAGGTATCTTCAGGCTCCTGTTAGACCAGATCTCCAGAGTGGAGTTGTGCAAGCGTGTCATGGGGATCTGAAGTGTGGAGCCAGAGAATTGCGAGGCAGGGAGGCAGCTAGGGGGGCCTGGGCCCCTGGGTCTTGGATCCTCTATAATGTCCCCACCTGGGCTTGACATAGCAGTTAGCCAATGTTCGGGCTACCTCCCTCGGGTCCCTTTTATGACATCATCTCTGTGCCTCTCCCAGATTTCTGTGCTTCTGCTTTGAACGGCCCAGATCTGGGACTCTCTTCGTAAGTCTGCCTTTAGGCTGCGGAGGCCCTGTGTGCTCACTCACAGAGCTGGAGGAGTCTGGAAGCGGGCACCCCCTCAGGGCAGCCGGCGGGGACTGACTATGGAGGAGTGTGATAGCCAGCTCTCTCTACTTACCAGAGTCTCACCACAGATCCGAATGAAGCCACCTTTGTGGATATTTGCCTGAAATTGCGGCTCTACTTGGCTTCTTGCCTTTCCCTGTCCTGCTTCTCTTTCTGCATTTCTCCAGGGAGCACTTCCTTAATAAGTCACTTCAACACAAACTCTCATCTCCAGGGCCTGCTTCTAGAGTTCCAGAAGTGAGACAGCCCTATTTGTAATTCTCACAAAGGTTTTGTGATCAGAAGGAGAAACTCTTAAGGAAAGGGCAATGCTTCAGAGGCTGCAAAAAGCTGCTAGAGGGGTGCAGACTGCTCTATAGTCAGGCACCAGGTAGGAGGTGGAGGGGCATCCTGGGCTTGTGGGAGACACGGGGCAGGGCCAAGCAGAGCCCGAAGCCGAGAAGAGCCAACAGGGAGTGGGGGCCTCTAGGGACACTACTACCAAGGGGAATATGAGCGAGGCAGGTATAAGTAGTAAAGGAGACACCTGGTGAGGATTCCAGGCATTTGGTGGGGCGGGGGAGAGCATGTGCACTGACAGTCTCATGGAGGGAGTGAGCCCTGGGCTCATGCAGAATTGGAAATATATTTGCATCAAAGGAGAAGAGGTGAGAGGGTGTTCCCCATAAGAAGAAAATAGAGTCTAAAGACAGGAATGTGGATATGGGGTAAAATGCTCAGGGGTCTGATAGAATTAGGGGCTCTGTAGGGGTGCAGGAAGGATGCAGTCAGCTTGTAGAAGGCCCAGAATGTTCTCGTGTGTAGCACTGAACTGCTCTTTATGGGGCTGGGGAAGCTGAATGGCATAATAAATATCACATTTGGGAGCAGTGCAGGAGAAGACAGGGGAAGTGGGGAGCCAGCTACTCCCAGAAACCATGTAAATGCTGAGGTGCCCCCTCCTGAAGGTTTTCCCTTCTCAAACATGTTGGATCTTATTCATGCATCAGATATCTGAGCACACATTCTCTTATGGACAGGAGCAAGTTAATCAAGGGCTGACAGGAGGAGCTGTGTTAAGGGATATCTGTGAATCACAGGATTCTTACCCATTCCTCAAGCCCATACAATAACCTTTGCACTCACAAGGAGCCCATCACCAGGCTTATCCTTCTCTTTCTCATTTTTGTCCCTCACTTCCAGGTGTTACTCCAAAGATATGGATAAACTGAGCTGTGTAAGAAAAGGTTGATTGAATTATTCATTTATTTGACAAGTGTTCATTGAGCACCTACTCTGTGCCATGCATCGTGTTAGCACTTAAATGATGTGAAACAGAGACAAACAAGACAGACACGGGCAGGCATTCTGCTCATGCAGGAGAGAGACAAAGAAAAGCACATTATCATGCAGTGTGAGTCTCTTATGAGAAGGTACTATGTAGAAAATAGATGGGTGGTATCGAATCTACCCTGGTCTAAGGGGTCAGGGAAAGTCTTGCAAAACTGGTGCCTTTGCTGAGAACTTTACAAACCAGTATTTGGTGCTTGGAGGGACCTGACAGATGGCCTCCCAACCTATAGGTAAGGTTCTAGTGAAGTTAAGTCTATACAGTTACTTCATTCATAAGCCTAGGGCTATGCAGCTATTCAGTTAAAGAATGATTGGCGGTGAGAATCTGCATCTCCTGATTCCTTAAACCAAGATTTAAAAAAAAACAGCAATTTCTGGGGTTAGTGGATTCCAAGAGAGATTCTATAGTGAATATTCTGAAAGCTTGACAATGCACTGGGTGTTACTCAGGTTTTAACAAGATCTCTACCATCTGGAAGCTGCCATGAATTAGTATATTTTATCTGATACAACCTCAGCTTTGCATGTTCATATTTAAGAGAAGCAGCAATCACGCCCAGAGCTTTTGGCCTGCTTTCCATGGAGTCAAACTAGCTGGGTCCTTGTTTTATTACTTAATCTGCAGTGACAAGTCTGAGTCCTTAGACTTTGTATGACTCAGTTTTCCTACGTGTCCAAGAGAGAATAATTTCCCACCTTAATTATTCTGTTGTCATGGAGGTCAAAGCAGGTATTTAAGGAAGACTATAAACTTAAACACAGGGAGGGGTGAGTGTGAAAATAAAGTTGCCCCTTTCCAGATTTCCCAAGTAACCAAATGCATGCCTGCATCACCACACTAAGCATTAAGCATTTATTTATTGTGCTTCCACGCCTGTGGAGATGCAGTGCTCACTCTTCGGGACAAAACACCCCTTACTCTCTGTATTTTAGGAGTCTATGACACAAAGAAGAGAGCACCCAGTTAAGTGAAATAAAGTGGGGGACCTGCAGATGCAGCTGAATGACAAACGGTGGGCACCTATAGAAGACTAGGTCCAATTTTAACCTTGAAAGTAGAATGGCCACCTCAGGAACCAAAGCAGGAATCCCTGAAGAGAGGAGTCTTCTCCCTCACTGTGGCCCACATCCTCACCCGCACAGGCTAGCGGAAAGCCAGGCACAGCCCTGATGGTGAGGCCAAAGATGGAGGGGAGGTGGCGGGGCACAGGTGCAAAACCGTCCACCAGTGACTCCGTCCTCTCAGTACCAGGGCTGCCTCGGCTGCTGCTTCTGCAGTAATTTCCTTCCACAGGCACTGGGCAAATAATTATCCAAGTCCTTTACAGAAACTCTCCATGCCTTTGGTGGTGTTCTCTATTAACTGATCTCTGTAGGAAGGGATTCTGGTAGCTCCGTAGGAAAGCTAGTTCTTTCTCTGTATAAAGTACTCCCTGATCTTAGCGCTGCAACAGCAAACTCAAATCATCGCCTCATCTCACTCCAACTGACCACGCTCAGAAGCCCAGGACGTGAGGGTGTTTGTTGGGGGTGGGATCCGATTCTGCGTCACCTGGATGGTAGGTAGCACCACCTGTCCCTAATTGCCTTCTTGCCTCCAGCTGCAACCCTTCTCGCTAATCCTCTTTCTGTCTCCTTCTCGCAAAACTTTGGACTCATTTGTTCAAAACCCTTCGATGGTTCCCACAGTCTTCAGCATGAAGCTGCAATAGTGCAGAATGACATCCCAGGATGCCCCACCTTGCACTGGAGCCACATCACAGCAGGTGATTGCAGTTTTCTTGCAGATTCCTCAACGTGACATGCTCTGCCATGACCCCAAACTGTTTCACACACTGTCCCCTCCATCTAGAACACCCCTTCCCACCTCATCACCCACACACCTTCCTTTACAAGGCTCCCTCCGCCATGCCACATCTGCACTAACATCCACACTCCCCAGCACCCTGCCTACCTCTGCCACATCACCTTCCAAGCCATATGGCAGTTGTAAAGCAGGACCAATGTATTTTCTTTATCTTTATTATTTTGACACCCTCCCCCCACACTTGTTGTGTTACCATGGTACCTAGTCCATTATAAAGTGAAGTCACACTACAGCAGGCAACTATCTTAAATCAGGTGTCTTTGAGACAATAGCTGGCCTCAGGCACAACACAAATACTGGAATTTCTCCAATGGTTCTCCATGGTTACTCATGCCAAGCTGCCAGAAACCTCACGTGCCTGCACATGTAGCACAGGTGAGTCCCCCTAACCAGAAGTCACCAAGCCACGGTCCAGGCTCCACAAAAGCTTACAACATGAGGAGGAAGGATGCAGCAGATATTTCATAAGAGCATTTTGTTAGTTAACCAGACAAGTAAGAGCACAAGCTTTTCTTTTGCGTGACAGCATGCAAAATCCTTTCACATATAATCGTATCTCACGGAATCATCAAAACAAAGCTGGATGCAGAGACAAAGCTCTATCTCCAGACCCAGGACTATAAAATGTGTGATTGTAGGCAAGCCATTTCGCCTCCCTGGACCTCAGTTTCCTCATCTGTACAAGACAAAGTGATCTCTGAAGGCCCACCGGCTCTGCAAATCTCCTCAGGTCTGCTGCCTGCTCCCCCATAACATATTCCCTGTTTTCTGATGGGCAGAGTTGTCTGAAACCCATAAGTCTTCCTCTCCTTGCCAAGGTGAACAGAGAGAGGGAAGGTTAGGAGGTTAGAATAGAAAGTGGAATAGAATTGTGAGAGCAAGGATGCCAATTACTCAAATACAAAAAATGCAAACATGACTTCACTTATGCAAATTCTTGAGAGAAAGAGGAGGTAAAAGTGTAAAAGAGCATATTTTCTTTCACCCCAGCAGGACACAGGAGAATCAAATAATATTAATTAGAATTTAAATGCATGGAGTAAAATTAGCATCATGATTGCTCCTTTCATTGAAATTATCAAGAAAATCACAAAGCAAGTCAGAGGTATGAAAATGTAGTTCCTTCCCCTTCCTTTCTCACTTGGGAAAAATTGTCCACTCTTTTAAAACTTGTGACTTGAGGGGTGCCTGGGTGGTTCAGTCAGTTAAGCATACGATTTCGGCTCAGGCCATGATCTCACGGTTCGTGGGTTCGAGCCCCTGTGCTGACAGCTAGCTCAGAGCCTGGAGGCTGCTTCAGATTCTTTGTCTCCCTCTCTCCCTGACCCTCCCCTGCTCATGCTGTGAGTGTGTGTGTCTGTCTCTCAGGAATAAATAAAACATTAGAAAAAAAAACTTGTGACTTTATATGGCATCCCCTACCATCTCCAAACAAAGCTCACTAGTTCTCATAATTGAGTTCTGTCTCTTTCCTCCTCCCCCTCTCATCAAATGATCAGTAGATGTGAGTAGCCCTATCTACTAAGATGATTTCCTATTATTTGATCACCTCTGGGCTCCTTTCTCTTGAGAATAGTTACTGTTGAAACAAATCTCCTACTCCCCAAGTCCTAGCAGTCTCTGGAATTAGGTTCTTTTCATTAAGAATAAGATGCACGTTGGTACATCAACGTGGTTAGCTTCATCAAAATCTGTTAAAAAAAAAAATGTTCAATGATCGGCAGAACACCCAAAGAGAAAATGAATGGCAGTATGTTATCCACAGGAGCTAAGATTATTCTTAATAAATAACCTGAGCTAAACGGCACTGGAAAATTCAGGAAAAAGGGAATAGGGTACATGAAAGGGTGGGAAAAGACATGCCGCTATCTCAACATAACATACAGTTTTCCAGGATTGTGGTCATATGCCTCTGGTACCTCTCATACGCTTTACATTCTTCTTTGTTTTTCTAATACAGTCATAGGAACCACAGTTTGAAATGAGTAATGGAGGCAGGCAACTAGCGTGCGTGTGTGTGTGTGCATGTGTGTGCATTAAAGAAAAACCAGGGCAATCACAACAAAAATCCACTTCTCATTTCTTAACAAGCCTTTCCTTCAATGACTTTGCAGTAGAGCAGACAGAAAGGTGTAGATTGATCCAAACCTTGACCTTACTTCTAAGTAGGCATGAGAAAATCACCCAAGGTCTGTATTTAGGAATTTCATCTTAAATTATATTTCTCCTGTCTTAAAAGTGAGGACAGGAATGTAGGACGTGGACATGATTGGGTCAAGTTTTCCAAAATCCTCATGCATGGGTTCATTTAGAAACAGCAAGACCTGGACTCAGGCTCCCGGCGACTGTTGCTACCCCTTTCTTATCTTACTGGAGATGAAGTCAAATATTTTGAATCAATACATGTGTAAGAGGCTGGAAAACTACCCTCTAAGTTAGCTCTAAACTATCATTAGAGACTCAACAATAATGGCACTTTTTACATAGCCATGTGCATTCCACAGTACTGCTCTTTCAGAATGCTAATAGTTTGGGATACCAAGTCCCTATATGAAGACCTCCAAACCTCTCTTCTACAATATATAGCCAAATAGACTCTACTCCTCACCACACCCCCACATACATGCTGCTTCTTTCCAAATTGTGTTTTCCCAGGAGCGCTTTATGAAGAGACGTCCTCTATGGCCAATACCACAAATCCATGCCAAGGGCAACCTGCCAGTATTGTCTAGAGCTGAACCTCCACCATCTATCTGTGCCTGCAGGATCTTCCAGCAAGCCAGGCTGGTCGGACAAACTCTTCAAACTAAAACCCATGACTATAACCCACTGGAAGATGCTCTGTGATTCCAAACGAAGGAGATATAAATCTATACAGCCTGGAGCCCACAATGAGCTGAGGACTGTCCCTGAAGAGGCAGACTCTGTCATTTGCTCTCTGTATTCCCAGAGTAGCTTCTAAATGTTCCTGCTAAGGAAGTGAAAGTTGACATGTAACATTTTATATGCATATTCAAAAGGCATTTATTGTATGTAGGACATCGTTTAGAAATCGCTCTACTATTTGATTTGTGATAAATGATTAGTAAACATGTTTATCAAAGTAAACAAAACCCACAAAGTGATTTCAATTGGATTAACATACATTAATGTCTAGGAAACTTAAAAGCAAACCACCCTAAAATGATCTGGTGTGCCATTTGCCATGTGCTTCTCCTCTCATGCTCCCTCTTTGCCATCCCTCTGCACACAGACTTCTCCAACTCTGCCCCACTTTCTTCCAAAGGCAAACTGATGGTCACAATCAGAGAAAGTGGAGAATATCCAGATGAGCTTGCCCCCAAAGAAGAATATCATATGTCCACAGAAGCCTGCAATGAAGATAAAACTTTCAGAGGGTCCATTCCTTTGTGAGAATCCTGCTTAGTTCAGTCACTCGGAGGAAGAAAGGACGATCTAGGCCACAGCGAGGCTCTGGAACTTGCAGACCATAAACTTAGACATCACTAAGCCTGCCGGCATGACATCTTTTCTCCTATTAATAGCAACTTCTTCCATTCTGCTCGCCCCAGAAAATGAAATGAATGAGGCTTGGCTGCAAGTGTAGGAGAGAATAAAACCCAGGATGGCAATAAATCGGAGCGCAGAGTGGCAGACACCGTAATCCGCTGGAATGACGCTCTGGCTCAAGGAAAAGAACCTCTTTGGGGAACCAGTGAAGGGAATCAATGCCCATAAAAGCATCCGAGGCAGCAAGCAACGGCAGAAAAGATAGATACTGTTGACCAGGACATGCAGCAGATTGCAGGTTGTAAAACAAAATAGAAAGTCGTTAAAATGGCGGGCAAAGGGCACAATCGTGTGATGTGAATGTCACGGGGGACCTGTGTTATAAGAAGCTCAAGACTTCCCATCAGTCTGAAGGTCAGAATTGCCAAGGCTCTGTGTGCATAACTCTGGGATCCTACCCTATAGATCCTTCTCTGTGCACAAACCACAGAGTGGGAAGAGCTGGCTGGTATTTATTGCCACTTATGTAATAGGTCTATTTGGAAACACATTCTGACCAGCTTATCAGGATATTAATACATCACAGGCATATTGAGCTGTATTCATTTAGGGTTCAGGTTGCTTTAAGCAAAGACTTTCCTGGGAAGCATGCCAGGGTATGTTTTCTGGAATGAGTCCCCTTTTCTACCTCATTTTCCACCTTTGGATCCAGCAGAGGGCAGAGTCAACCCATAAGACTCAGGCTCAGGGACCCTGTGGGGTAGTTTGTGATAGGAGGCATCCTGGGAGAAGTAGTCAGAAAAGCAAAGAAACAGATGCATTCTCCATCATGTAAGGTGAATGTGGGGATACTTTCTGGAATTTTCAAGCCAAAGGAATGAGAGTAGGAACCAAAATGAGCAAGTTAGAGTGCCCCAAGTGTACTGGGCCTCAGTTTCCCAACCTGTCAAAGGAGCAGGCACAGGAATTATATGTTAAAACACATTTTACAGATCATATGGAGCATCTCTGACAGCAAAGGAGGGACAGCTGGCAAAGAGACAAGATGCAAAGTCCACAACTGTGAAAAGCAGAAAATGTTCCGAAGGCTTCCTTCCTTTGCATATCGCCTCCTTCTTTGCTCATCCCTTGGAATGGCTCTTTCTCCTTGTGCACTCCAATTCTCACCCTCTCTCTCCTTTTCTTCCTTTGCTGCCTTGGCTACCCTCCCCAGCTCCTCTCCTCTTGGGAGAAATAAAAGTAAAACCCCAAACAACTCCTAGGGAGAAAACAACAGCAGCTGCTTTCTCCCCCTTCTCCTGCCCCCGCTATGGGAGGTAGCTGCAGAGTCTGAGCACACTGCCAGCCTTGGTGAGAGCTTTGATTTCCAATCTGATCACCTCACTTTGTCAGCCTCTGCATACCTCAAACAGCTCAGCCCCCATCTATCACAGAGAAGAAGGGGTGATGGAAGGGAGGGGAAAAAAAAGAGCTACCTTTATCTCCCACATTGAATAACTGGCATTGGCATCTCTTGTCACCCTCAGCACTGTCCCTGTAACTCACCACCTGGCTACTAGGAAGCCATTCGCCACAGCTGGGTGCAGAGATCCTCCATCTCCATGCAATTGTTCACTGTGCTCTCTAACCAACAATTTCTTTCTTTCATTTTTTTAATATTTTTTATTTCTTTCTAGGAGAGAGAGAGAGAGACAGCGTGAGCAGGGGAGGGTCAGAGAGAGAGGGAGTCACAGACTCCAAAACAGGCTCTAGGCTCTGAGCTGGAAGTCAGCACAGAGCCCGACGCGGGGCTCGAACCCACGAACCGCGAGATCATGACCCAAGCGAAAGTCGGACGCTCAACCGACTAAGCCACCCAGGCGCCCCTCTAACCAACAATTTCAATCCATCCGACTTTTCTTCTAGGAAGAATTGATGAATTCGGGATCCTCTTGATCTTGGCTGTTTGTATTTCTGTTCCCGCCCATGTAAGCTGGTTCTCACAGGCAAACGGCCAGACGCCCACTTACACTCAGTCCCTAGCTCCCTCACATCACACAAGGATGTTTCTGGGGACTTGAGGTACTAACAAAATGGGATGTTACCTCTTTTCTGGGCTGTGTATCTTCCTCTGCCAACAGTGCACACATCCCTGCCCACCCTGGACCACAATCTCTGTCTACACACGCTTACATACTAGCACACTATACCCTCTTATACTTCCCCAAGTCCTATGGGTGCAGGTGACTCAGTCTGCCTCCCTCAGGTCTTATGGGAAATATCCTTTAGGTATTCATTCAGTCTTGGTTTCGCGTCCCTACTGTGTGACAGTCAATGGGCTGGGGGTCGGGTACACAAATGCAAACACGACAGGGTGCCTGCCTGTTGTGTGGCCAAAGGTAGGGCATGTTTGTGACAGTGGTAGTGCTTTCCAGCTTGAAATGCACATGAGACTCATTTGCGGATTTTTTCTTTACAGAATTTTTGTAAGTTAATACCCCCCTCCCCCACCAATATTGAAAAGAAGTTTTGTAGATTTTCCTGATGCTTAAAGCTGAGAACCCTACTGAGAGTGGCTGGAGAGCTGGCTTGGGTTGGAAACAGATCTGTAAAAATCTTGGACGAGTAAGTAAAGGCATTTTCAAGAAGGGCCTTCCGTGTTGTTGCCCTAAGGGATCTGCAATACAACTGTAGATACAAAGAGTTTCAAACAGGACAGGGATGTACAAAGATCTGTGTGTTGAGACCAGTGCTGCCCGTGGGAGAGCGGGGTGAAGAGAAGCAGAGATTGCATTCACAAGACCACCATCTGCAAGGTCTGAGGTAAGTAGGGCAAGGTCCTGGAGTTGGAGGCAGGGGACGGAGACCAGAGATTTTTACCAAGATTGCATATTTGGGAGGGGTAGGCAAGGAAAGAAAGGTATGTGACACAGTAATAATGGTTAACATGTATGTGTCACCGGCATGCACCAGGAGCTATGCTAAGCATGCGCTTTACACAGTCTGTCTCGTTTGATCTGTGTAACCATTCTATGAGCGAGATGTCAAAAATATCTTCATTTTACACACAAGGAGATGGAAGCCTAATAAATTGCCTAAGGTCACATAGTAAGCTACAGAGTGGGGACCGGGCCTCTGGTGGCCAGGAGACACTATACACAGCAAAGTCCTATGGTGCCTCCAAGTCTCTGGCTGGGAAAGGTCCTAGAAGGACCTGTGTGGGCAGGGATTTTGGTCTAGGTAATGAACTGTTGAATGTGATTCTCCAAGTGGTTCATGTGGGGTGGTCTGCTTGCCCACACAACTTGTTAATGCCTTTAGGACAGGAGCCTTCCTGCTAAGCCTCAGAGGCAGTTAACACCAGCTGTTCCCCTGGTACAGGTACACAGACACCTACTGATGAGGGGCACACCAGATATGCACATAGCTTTGCTTCTGTAAGGGACCAGTAGAAGAATGGCTGCAGGTCATATCCATAACAGTGTCCTTGGTGTGGTTGCACTCAGACAGTCTGATCAGCTATCTCTGTGGCTCTCTACAATGGACCACACTGACATTCCATCACTGAAGCTCTTATTAACTGATGGGTCTCCTGGTGAGCCTTCTGGGGACATGTTTGGGGTGAGAGGAGATAGCAGAATGGTCTCCATGAATGCCTTTTTGTGGAAAGCACATAGATTTCCCTCCCCCCTCACCTACTATAGATCCTCTCTTCTGGCTCCCCGCTTCTCCCCAAACCACCCCTGTGCCCTTCCAGCCCCTTCTCTGTCCTTGCCATGGACAGTGCATTTTATATGAAGCTGTAAAATTTGATGACAGCTTTCCTTGTCAAAGTGGCCCTCGTGTTGATCCCTCGGTGATATACGGCACTGACCCTCCAGCAGTTGAGCAGCCTCATTACAAATGAGAGAAAAGAGAAAGAAAGAAAGAAAAAGCAAAGGGCGGGGGGAGGGGGGGGATGAGTGAAGATGGAGAAACAGGGATGCTTACAGGACAGGACACAAGAGAGAAAGAGAAAAATCTTATGAGAAGGCCAGAGAGGAAAACCATAAGGAAAATATCTTTTTTTTAATTGGGAGAAATGAGAAAACACCGAGACAGTTTTGCTCATTCTCTTTGGTTCTTTTTTTGTCACCTGCTGGATGAATGAGTGTATGAGTACGTGTGCGTGCGTGCGTGTGTGTGTGTACATATGTGTCACAAGGCATCAAGAATCCAATTCTGAGTAGCACTGTGACATCCTCCAAATCTGGAGAAATGCTGAGCAGGATAAGATAAGATGTCTTCAAAGAAACACCAGTCAAGGGGCTCCTGAGAGAGACCGAGCAGGAATGGGCTGTAGGAAAGGCAGGCTGCAGTCCCACAGGAGGCTAAGCTCTGGAGGCAGCTGGGTCTCCCAGTCAGCTATGTCCCTGTCCCTTTCTGAGGCTACACTGCTGCTCTCTGCTGATGTCTGTCACTAGAAGCTCCAGGCCAGAGGAGCCAAGGCTACAGGGCCCATATTGGGAAGGGACCCATGTTTCCTTCTCCCTGGGCAGAGAAGGCACATCTTTTTAGGCTCCCTTAACAAATTCATGAAGTCTGACAGTAGGTGGCATCGGTGGAGCCCAGGCTTTTTTTGATAAATATTTGTTCCCATGAAAGCCCCGCTGATTTGACTTTAACAGCCCCAGGGGAGGCTGATTTGCTGACTACTGAGTTGCCTAAATAAAAGCAGTTGGAGGAGAATCTTACAGAACACCACAGTGGGAGAAACCCACACAGCCTCTCCCGGTGTCCTATACACCAGGAGGCGCCCCTGTTTGGGCTCCTCTGTTGTTTACCTTGCTCAGGCTCCTCTCCAGTGGGGAGTCCCTTCAACACTAATCTCAGCCTTGGCAGGGTCCAAAGGTCCCCAGTCCCAGATCTCCCCAAAGACACTGGCCCCGAGCCAACCCTCCAGAGAGAGGGCACAGCTCAGAGCACAATGCTGTTCCACAGCTTCCCTAAGTGCTATTCAGCGCCTACAGCACTTTACCTACATTTCAAATTAATAGGCAGTTTGGGTGTTCCCCTTTCAGTTTTGTACGCAGAGGCGGAGGCTATAGTGGATGCCAGCCTTTGGTGTCTAGGTTATTAGATATGTCTGCAGAATGCAGGTAATTTGTGTTTCTGCTTTGTGCAATTGGCACTAATGGCACATGCATAAAATGGAGCCATCTTCCAAAACACACGTCAAAAGAATATATTTACCCGGCACAAAGGCTAGGAGCAGAAGAATTGAACTCTAATGATAACATGTTTGTAGGAAAGTGATGCACTTAAGTTATTATATATGAAAACTATTGGCAAAATTGTCAGTCTGGGCTTGTTAGAGAGAGTGGGGAAGAACAAAAAGGGGGTGGGTGTGCCCGTTGGAAGAGAGGGGTATAAAGCTGCGGAAGGACACAGATGACAAGCAGGAAAGGAAAATGAAATGAGAATTAAAGCTTCTGAATTAGAATTTAAGAGAGGTACAGGAGGGGATTCCAGAGGTCAAAAGGGGGGATGGCAAGAATAGAGCTTGGAACACGATCCTGTAATGGGCCGGCTTTTCACTTATATTTTCTGTACTTCATAGTCTTTTTACTTAAATAAATGGAGTCGGGCATTTTCCATTTAGTTCCTCATCTCCTGCATTTCATCACGCCCCTGCTGACCTGCTGCTAAGCTTACACATGACTTGGATTTTTTTCAGCATTCCATATTAGACGATAGCATCGACTGGGGCTACCACTTTATGCATTTGGTTTATATTTCCCTTTTTGTACTTGGACCTTGACGTTGGTTTGTGTTTTTAAGAGCAAGGAATTAACACCATGACCCCGATTTTATATTCAAAGCAAATGAGGTCCTGGGAAGAAGGGCTTATGGATGTCATCACATGAGATAAGTTCAGTGATTAAGATGAATTACGCTTCCTCAGGCTTATATAGTGAAAGGCCCCTCTGTCTCTAACATGGGAATAAAACCACTGGCCTTTTCTACTTTTCTCCTGTGAACACTGCAAAGTTTGAAGAGAGTTAAACCAGAAGAGCATAACAGGGCGATCATCTGACAGAATTGGATGGCACAAAAGAGTGTCAAAATGATTAACACAAGATATCAGATTATTGGAAAACAATGGTTAATGTACACGCCCACACACAGGCATGCAAGTGCATGAGTACGCTCGCACCTTGGGATCTATTTCCATCCAGCGTTTTCTAACTTAGCTCAGCTGGTAGTAGCCCAGTCAGATCCTATCAAGGGGTGGCTGCGGGGGTCAGTCTACAAATGAGCTGCAAAGTAGATACTGCATTTCTGAACAATCTAGAAAAGTATGCTAACCCCTCTCTTGCTGCTGCCAGCAGGCCTCTCTCTGGGCGGGGGGGTCTGGAGGACAAGCTTGCTATTAATCCTTGAAGGACCCTGGGCAGATAGGCAAATACTACTCTCCTCCCATTCCCAAAAGACAGAAAGAAAGAACCAATCAACACAGAAGATTTAGCCAATGCGGTACCGAAATTCTGTCTGAACAGGTAGCCAGAGGTCTGATTTCCCATGGGGAGTGATTTAAAATGTCAGCATTGTGGGTGGTTCTAAGGCAAAGTGAGGCTAGAGACACACAGGACATTGTGAATCTTCTGTATGGGGGTTTCTCTGCAACATTATTGCTGTACCTAAAGTAGGAAATAAAGGGTCTTAAGGACTTGTGCCTGTTGTTTCTAGGGAGACCTAAACTCAACCAGGTAAGCTGCATGTTGCCACATCTCCTCATTCCTGTTCTCTTCACTTTTATCATCTTTGAATTCATCAGCCCACCAATCCCAAAGGGAGAAGGGAAACATTCTGGCACTCATCCAAAGATCAACTTGGTCACATGGGCCAAGAGATCTCCAGAAATCCAACATGTACGTTTGAAGAAGCCATTATCTCTGATCAGTTTTAAAGCCGGAGCGCTGTTTCAACATGCGTGGAAAGAAAATAGCAACATAAACAGAGAGAGAGAAACAAAGACAGGAATTAAAAAAATTATCAGCCAAGCTATAAAACCAAGCTGTGACTGGAGGAAAAAGCAAGTGAGGTTCAGACTGGGGGCCCGATTCAGCGGTGCAAGAGTGAACTCACAGAATCTCATTCTTCTTGATTTCCTATTAATTTCTCTGGTCTATAGCTCTGATGGGGACTCTTTTATTGAAACATATATTCTTTATACAGCATATTATAAATCCTTATCTCCTTAGGAGGTGAGGCACAGTTAGGCATGGCATTGTGATTCCAGCCCCTTGACGGGGAACTTAGTCTAGACCAACAGCCCTACTTGCCGTTTGAACTGCCACCCTAGCTTTGCCAGGTGATTCATCTCATTTACCGGCTCTGCCCATCTGTGGCCTTGCAGAAGATCCCCAGAGCCCATCAGAGATGGCTCTGCAGTAGACAGAAGTGTTGCCATGGGACCAGAGGACTGCCAGCTCATTTCAGTTGTGACCAAAAATCCCATTTCAGCTTAGGATGGCGAAGGGAAACAATTTAATGTGTTAACCTGCACTGACTCCTCACCCAGCTGCTTCCCATCTTGACTGAAGGGTAAGAAGGTTAATTATTCCCAGGCTCATTTTTGGACCTCACAGACCATATCATGGCTGCTAGGGGGTAGGAGGTGGGCTGATCTGGCTAGACCTAGGCTTTGGAGGACGGTAGTGGTAATGAATTTGACAGTTGCTACTGCTGTTTTTTGATATCATGAGAGTCAGGCATGAGGTCAAGCATGCATTTCTCCACATTGAGATACTGGGAGATAAAGGGCCATGCTTCCTACTACTAACACAACGTGCTTTGGACAAGATGACCAATCCTGAAGATGCACGTCTCCATAACAGCTGGTCTCCATATGAGACCACATGTGGAATGAGCATCTTCTCCCTGTAAACCCAGGTTTGAGGGAAGGCCACAGCACTACAGAAGCTGGGGATGTTCTGTACCTCTGAGAGTCAGCTCCAGACACTGTGAGAAGGGGAAGAGGACCAATGGGTGTCTAGATGGAAGACTGCATTCCTTTCAGTATCAGAAGACAAGAGCCACCCATGGGTAGGAAACTATCTTTTCATCCATTGGCAGTTGTTGGAGAATGAGCTTGAGGAAGGATGAGGCAGGCTGAGGGGAGAAGCTTCTACTACGTACCATCACCACGCCTCTCCCCCTCCTAGCCCCTTCACCCCCTTGAGGACATCATCCTTAAAATATATTTCATTTCACAGCTGCATTATGGTACCACAAAATCCTGGGAATCCAATTTAAGAACAGATTACCTCCTCACTTACTTCATTTGAAGCAATTACATGTTAATTTTCATTGAAACCAGCCTAATGCATACCAATCTGATGCTGCAATCTCATTTGAATACTTAAGGGAAGTCTACAGGGTTTGGGGCTCCAGAGATTTATATTTAAAGGGCCCCTTCATCATTCTTTCCATTGGTGGGCTCTAATCTGTTCCCGGCCCCTCCTGCTCCTCAGGAAGGCAGTTTTCCCATGGTGAGAGAGGAGCAGATCAGCTTCTCCAAACTGCAGGGAGCTGTGCTTGAAGAGGATGCTCATGTTCTGGCCTTTCTATCGTTTCTCTGCCATTTTTGCCATGTGAGGGAGACACCTCCACCTCGCTTTGTCTTCCTGGAAAAGTCAACATTCATTCTCTGCCAACTGCATGGGAAGGGGGAGCGATGCCAAGCCCCAGCCTTTTTCTCAGCCTTGGTCTACACTCTCAATCGCCAATAATCTCAAATTGTGGATTACTACATATCATATTCCCAGCCATTCACCAAAGGAGGAAGTAGCTTTCTAGACAAACTGTGCATTGATTGGAGCCACTGGTAATTAATAATACTCGGGGACTTTGGAATCAGCTAGACTTTCCAGTTTTAGAATGGAAAGTTTTTTAAAAAAGGGTTTGTCTGCATAGTTTATGCATTTAAACTAAAGAAATTCATGCTGGGAACTATAATTCAATTAGACTGTAAGAGTGTAAAGGACACTGACACTATTGTGAAGATGCTATATCAATGTGTTTTATATTATGTTCTAATTAATCTACACTGACATGGAGGCAGACAGATGGGAGTGACAAGATCGATTTAATTCAAGATCAGAGTTGTTGGTTCCAAAGCAGCCCAAGTTCTTCTTCTGTTTCGAGTTAGGTACGTGGGGGATGTGGAGACAGGGAAGGAACTAGACAGGGACCTATAACTATTGGCTAAGCTTTGCCCTGAAGTAGGACAGGTGTCTCAAACACATATCACTCTGTAGAATGCATATGTATAGAGCCACCACCATGTGCCTGTTCTTAGAGCTAGGAGTAGAGTGGGGAATTAAAAAAGGAAATGACAAAGGCCCTGTTCTCATGGGGCTTACACAAACAAAAACCAAACTAAGTAAATAAATCAGACGATAAATGCGATGGACAAAATAAGTGAGGGTAAGGAGAATAAGAAATGTGGAGGGTGGTAGTATTTTACTATTTTTTTAGTATGATTACATCACATCAGCCAAGCAGATTAGAGGCTGTGGCCTTTGGGATTTTCTTCCTGGGAGGAATCAAAGGACCTAGCAGGACGCTTTCTTCAGTATTAGTTACACTAATGATGGTAATGCTTTATGCATCAGGGTATTTCAAAGCCCCTTGCTAAATCACAGCCCTCCACTTTGCAGGTAATGACTTGTTACTCTTTCCACCAGCAGGAGCTTGCAAAAGCCAAGAGCATATCTGCAGTATGTAGAGCTGGTAAGACAGACCAGGAGGCACACACAGACCAAGAAGAAGGCTCACACTCCAAGTCCCTAGTTTGAAGCCTGACCTACCTTTCTAACCTTTTCAATGTCAACAACAGAAAGAACAAAAACCATGCTCCCTTACTTTACAGAGAGCTTGGCAAATAGGCTTTGTGCCTTCATGTAGCAAGACTGAATACCATTTGCATCGCTAGAGAGTTTATTAGACTAGTAGAATATAGTTGCAATACAAAGAAATGATCATTTTAAAAGAACCTTCTTGATTTCTAATAGAAATTTTCTAATACAGAATTTGAAATGAATGTGAGTCACTCAGGAACTATGGACTTCTAGGACTGGTGGGGGCTGGGGAGATCTGCCTTAATCAATTAATGCCAGGAAATAGTCTCACCTCTTGAGAAAATATTAGCATAAGTTCTGTATTGTCCTCAGCAGACACTTCCCCTTTCACTCTCCTTTGACCTGGGCTCCCCATGGCACTTTTCTTTCTTCCCTTAAACCTGTAGTTCATTTATTCACAGTATTTTAATTAACTGCATTACTTTTCATCTTTACGTCCACAAAGGAAGTTGGCACCAGCAAAGGATCCAGTCCTTTGTCATATATAGTAAAGAAAGGTCTATAACTCCATCATCCTCAGCCAAGTTCTTACTTTTGGCTTGATCTTAATAACAATTACTTGCATTCATTATAATTACCCAGACCACAGCATTCATTCATTCATTCATTCATTCATTCATTCATTCAGTACCTCTCTGTGCCAGGCACTGTGCTAGACGCCTGTGGTATGATAATCAACCCTTACTTTAAAGTAGCTTTAATGACAATCAGGACACAACGAGATGACTGCTACGAGGGCAGGATGTCCAGGAAGCTCTGAGTCCAGTGAAGGGGCTCAGCCATCCACACATCTGTCTCTTGTTTATTTCATGTTCTGCTCTACTCTGCCCTGTATCCAGAGAACCACAGTTTCTACATTTCCTAGGCTTCCTGGTCCTCAGTCTTCAGCATGGGCTTGGTCAGTGGAAGAGCAGGAGGTGACAGAAGAAACCCTCTAGTATCCAAGTTGGTGGCGGTGACTCCCCAAGGGTTCCAGCCTCTCCCTCATGGAGTAGCTTTTCCTGGCTGGACCCCCAAGCTCAAGCTAGTGTCCAGTGCCATACCCTACTTCCTTCCAGCCTTGTAGATATATGTGGATGGGGAAGAGGGCCATATAATTTGCTCTTATCTAATCTCTTGTTTGCCTGACCATTCCCCACTTGGCTCCTGGCTCTTTCACTACCATCCTCTAAAATGTAACCAAGTATGTTTACTGATACACAGAGAGTGGTTTCTGGCTGGTCGAGGTACCTAATCCAGGCTGAGAAGGCGGAGAAAATGCCCATGGAGTAAGCAGAGAGACCCACACCTGCCTGAGCTGAATTTGAAGAAGCTCAGTTACAATTTGAAGAAGCTGTAGTGTTAAGGCAAAGGATGAGTGGAGGGTGGGGAGCACATAGCACGAGGAGGATCAGCATGCTTACAGGCATTTTCAGCTTGTTTTGCTTGTTTGTACATAAATGCAATAGTCAGAGGACCTTCAGAGATCGAGAGGTAGTAGTGAAGGAGCTGAGCTCAACCACCTTTGCAGTGCAGCATTTGTAATGGTCTGCATTTCCAGACTCCCAGAAGGTTTGAGTGCTAATCAATGAAAGGACAGGAATGCAAAATCATCGTTTTGTAAATTAAGTAAACATTAGAACAACAAGGGCAAGTGGTCAGGGGAACACTAAGTTATGGCATCTGCGACAGATCTTGGGCCCAAAGCTGGTTTCCTAGGCTACCTGTGTGGCCCCGTCACCAACTATGGTGGGATGTCACTGAGTCCAGACAATGGCTGTGGCTCTCCTTACAAAACGAGTCTGCCTACTCCTTCAGAAACACCTTCTTGAAATTTGTATAGGAAATGTTACATGTGCCTACTCTTACTTTTACATACAGGGTCATACCACTCAAGGTTACAAGCAGTAGAGTTGACAAATATTAGCTAAAAAGACCACCATGCCCCTGGTAAGGTACGCTTTGGACTAAAAAGGCATTCAGAATGTCCCACTGACCAGGTTTTAATTGGGAGGGTGCTGATAATTACTGTATGACCTTGAGCCCGTCCTTCCTGCATTTAGATTCCCTCATCTTAAAAAGGCTGAACTAGACTCCCACAAAGATCCTTCCCCTGCAACTTACCTACTATTGTAAATTAGGCTGAAAGAGCAAACTTGAATTCCCCATACTCTTCTCTGCCCTACAGAATTATGAAGGTGCTACATGCACATGCAGATCAAACGGAGACACAGAATGTGTTGGGGGGGAGCGGGGAACAGGAAAGGAAAGAGGGCAGCGGTGAGTAGAAAAGAGTAGGCGTTTTATATGGGTGACACCATTATTTCTGAAAAAATAATTTTATCTCATCGGAAGTGGTTTCATTATGGTAATCCCACAAAGCAGCAAACCATGGGCCCCGCATTTCCCTCAAGTGGTGGATCAGGAAGGGGCTTGTATTAGGGAGGAATGCGGCTGCGGGGAGGCCCTAATGCATGAAAAGCTTTTGCAGGGGCAGAAATGCTTCTAAGGCAGTCCCCATCTCTCCCAACAGGAAGCCAACTGCCTTGACACATGCCTTGTACGACACTTGCTCTTTATTTTGAACACATTTTTAGATGTCATGTCTCAAGCAAGATGAGACCTTTTCAATAACATTCCATATTTACACTTCCTTTATTTTTTTTTAAACAAAAGCTTGTGTCTGAATGGAAACCCATCTTCAAAGGATGCCTTTTAAAGAATCCATGGAACAGAGAAAAATGTGTTGATGAAGGAATAAGTTCAATTGTACAGAATGAAAAAAAAATCCTGCCAAAAGATGAGAGAGAATGACATGAGATGGGACAAAAGGCTTGGGGCCAGCGGGAAAGGCTGCAGCAGTGGATAAATTGGGTAATCAGGCTGACACTGTCATAAATGAGGCTGAAGTCTTGTGCCTGATGTTTCCTTCAGATTCCTTTACTGTCTGAGCATCATCAGCTCTTTGTCTTGTCACTCCCAGGAATGACAAGTCAATGAACCCAAAGGAGAGCATAGGGAGTCCCTTCAAAGGACAACAGTACTCTAGGAAGTGGTTGCTGAAGGGATGGGGGGGGGGTTCTATGTTTTCTGCCTCTCAGTCACTCCCAGGCCAGGTGTGCTTCACTGACAGCTGATGATACCGCTTTCTCAACTGGCACAGGGCTCACCCTCTGAAGGTGGAGGTGACTGAAGCCTGTGTCATGCCACTCCCTTCTTTCCTGGCCCCGGATGGAGGTGCTGCAGTCACAGCTCACTGGGATCTCTGCTGAGGATGGGCATGCAAGGAAGAGAGCCCAGGGCACACCTGAGTTGTTGGGCGCTTCCATCCTCACTCACGCAAACACTTGTTTTGATCAGTAGGGCACATGGATCTGAATGAGACACAGAGGGAAAATCTATGCTGGGTGTACATGGGCTGGCTTTGAAATGAAGAGAATTCAGGTCATGATGTGGAGTTAAGATAGCTTTCCTCTTTGTGATCTGTGGATGAAAATACTATTTAAATGCAAATATAGAGGCATTTATTACAACTGTGGTTATGATTCCAAAGTTATTTAAAAAGCAAGTCACTAGTTGAATATCTTACCAGCCACCCAGGTGAGGTGCCTGGCTGAGGTTGGCTCGGGCTGCAGTGCCACAGAACACAGCAAGGAGGGAGCACCCTCTCAGTCTTAATTTGATCAAGACAATCAGGCAGTTTGAATGATACAGACAAACAGAAATGTACTTTGAGGGAGGTGCACGTAAGCAATGCCTAGGAGAAGGCGACAGGGAGGAGGAACTTTTAAGGTCTCTGCTAGGGGAATGTTTCTTTCTGCCTAAAAACATAAAAGATGGTGTCAGTAGGCCCAGCAGGAATTCAAGTGCCTTCCAGGTCTTTTCTGGAAGGTGGCAAGACCCCCTCTGGCTGTTTCCCCAACTGTGATCAAGGAGGATTATCTCTGTAATCTTTAAAAGAAGAAAACAGAGTTGCCTTTGTTTTCTCAAAGCCAGCCTGGGATGTTCCACAGGCAGCCCCTTCTCCTAAACCTAAACCGGGGGACTCCTATCACATAAAATGTGTGCATGCGAGGGAACAATTTCCCAGTAAATGTTCATTAAGGAAAACACAGGCGTTTAGGTCTGAGCCTTGCCCTCCGAGAGCCCGAGGAGGTTAGGATTTGAAAGCGGGCACCCTTTATGATGCAAGGATGAGCCTGTGGGCTGGCTTCAGTTTTGCCCACACAGTACTTAGCTGCACGTGTGCTCACAGTGGGAGTTTGGTTTTCGTGACGTTGGCTCCGCCAGCCTTGCCCCATACCAAGACTGAAACATCATTTTCTATAAATGCAGAGAAACTCAAGGGATTTTCTAAAAAGTCCCATTATTTACGAACTAAATGATTTCTGAAAATATGTCATTTCTTTTTTGCTTTCTTCTTTTGTACTTTAACCCCCAATAGGTTAACGGCACCCTTCTACGCAACTTGTCTTTCAAGACGTGTAGCTAGGCTAAATGTTAAAGGATACTAGTTTCTTTCATTTATCACTCAATGCCTTACAGTGGATAGAAGAAATCATGCAAGCCTGCTTCAATTGTGGTCTGTTTAAGATGCATCCATCTGCATAGCACTGTCTCAGCCTGGGTCACACAAATTAGAACGTACCACATAAAGAAACCCATGCATTGGGACATGAGGAAGAAGGGAGGGCAAGAATAGCTCGGTCCTCATTTCAGACAACTGGGGAAGCAAAATGAGAGAGAAGGAGTGACCTTCTTTTGTGTGGTAGAATAGCTACTTGCAATCTGAGTCATTTCTAGCCTCTGTTGAGAAGAGTTAAGTATCCCCCCTCTTCCATTGCCAAAATGCCTATGTTAGAATCAAACTGATTTCCTTTTGGCCTCAAGCCTGGACCACTTACAACCACACCAGCAGATGCCAACTAGTGCTAAACAGTTTTTATTAATAATTGTGATTATGGGGGGCCCTTGGGTGGCTCAGTCTATTAAATGTCTAACTCTTGATTTTGCTTCAGTTCATGATCTCGCTGTTGTGAGATCGAGCGCCAAGTAAGGCTCTGCACTGAGCAAGAAGCCTGCTTAGGATTCCTTCTCACTCTGCCTCCGCTCTTTTCCCTTGCTCACATTCTCTCTCCCTCTCTCTGATTAAAAAATAAAATAAAAAATGTAATCCTATTTTACCTGTTGAGGAACTTAGATAAATAAAGGTTTATTCAATGGAATAAATCTGAAGCCTAGTGCATACTTTTCCTTAGTTGATTTTGATGTCTGAGGCATCCATAATTCTTTTCAGAAGGTCAGTTCGTTATACTGTCACTGATATTCCTGATGGGTCCTACCTTACTCAAAAAAGACTACGACACTCAGGGGTTCTGGGCTTGCTTAGGGTTGCAGAGGACTGTAGCATTATGGATTTAAACATCATTTCCTGGTGTCTACCCTGTGTTTCAATGTCTAGGCTGCGTTTAAACTATATTTATATTTAAGTTTATCAAAAAGTACCCCAGAATAATATGCTCTTTCTATTCACTTGCCCTGCTCTAAAGAATTTGAGGTTTGAAGTTTTTTATCCTAAATTTTCCCCACAAAAAAGAAATAGAAAGGAAAAAAGTGAAAAGAGGTAAAAAAAAAAAAAACTTGGATTGATACATATGTGTATACTGTATACAAACAGACACACACACACACACACACACACACGTGGAAAGCTTTAGGAATTTTCTGCCATGTTTTTTGCTACAAAAGAGACTAGCTAACTCTATTTCAAACTAAGAGTAAACTTTGAACCATATTTTCACTTCTCTTGGAGCACAAAATAAGAATTCCACGTTCCAGTTTGCCTTTTTAAGAAGAGGACATGAGAATATATTCTCTATGAATACAAAAGTTCAAGAAACAATTCTATGTTTACTCATTTAAATCTTGAAAATACATCCAGAAATAATAGTATGTTTTAGTATAATTTTCAAAGTTAAATAATCCCTATTTCCTTAAATTACTTCTTGTCACAAAATTTCAACTACACATGAATATGATTAAAAGCCTTTGCACTGAAGCCATTTAGCCAAAAATGAAAAAGGCATTAAGGCCCATGCCACCAGCAGCTACAATATAAGGAATGTACTTAGTGCATGCTTACAGTCCACCCGGTCACACTTCAACCACAGGCTGACAATTCAGCTCTCCAGAGAGGTAATTGTCCTTGATAGAGATAAGGCATATAGAGACACTGGAGAGGATATTATTTTTCAAGTTTGTCGGTACTAGGAAAACCAAAATTATAGGAAGAGGAGTTTGTTATTCCTTTATTCAATTGTTCATTCTCTTTGTGAATAAATACTTGTCGAGCACCCAGTTGGGGGCCAAGTACAGTTCTAGGCACTGACATACAGCACAAAAAAATGACTCCCCCTCTCCTATAGGTTGGATAACAGAGATGTTAAAACAACATTCATTTATTTCAGAAGACCACAGGGCAAAGGGCTACAGAATAATGAGAATCAGGCAGTGGATAGGGAGGGAGGGTTTATCTTGATGGAAGTCCATTTTGAGGAGGTAACATTGGTCCTGCAATTGAAAGAGTGACTGGGAGCCAACTCGGTACAGATCTAGAGGAGAGCAAAGGGAAGAGCAATGCAAAGATGGTGAGAAAGGAGAGAATCCATTGTGGTCCAAGAACAGAGAGAAGATCATCATGGCCAGCCAAGTGGGCCCAGCTCAACAGAGAACCTTGAGGTAATGATGAAGGTAGGCAGCAGCTCTCGTACGTATTAACATCTTGATAAAGAGATTGGATTTTAAGGCTAAAGACTTTGGTCTGAGGGTTCTAGGCAAAAAAAGCTAAATGACCTGATTTACGTTTTAAAGAGATGTTTTGACTTCCTTCTGGAGAACAGAATATCAAGGGAAGATCAAGAGAGCAGGAATAATGTTAGGAAGCTCATGCATTTTTTTTTTTTTTACAGTAATGGCTTTAAATACAAGCTGTGGAGATACAGATGAAAATGTGAATTAGAGATATATTTTGAAAGTACACTCAATCAAACCTGTGCATGGATTAGAAATAGGGGTGATGGCAGGGCAGGGGGGAACCGTGACAGAGGAATAAAATTTACTTCTACCTGTTGTTCTGAGGAACCACGTGGAAGATGCCACTCATTCCGAGATGGAGTAGGTTTGATTAACAGACTTTGTTAGAAAAATCAGGAATTCTTTTGTGTGTTAGAATCATCCCTTGAATTCACACTGAGCATTTTCATCTTATGTTTGCATGGGGTTGTCCATGAAATCGTTCCCAGAAGTCTGAGATGTTGAGGCAATGATGTAAATTTATGAAAGAGACCCCGAGGGTATACGTGAAGAAAGAGTACAAGAAGACTGTGTAAGGTACCAAGCAATGTCCAGTGAAGTAGGACAAAGAAAGCCAGAGGAGTGATGTTTAAAAAAACTAAGAAAGTCAAGAACAATGAAAATGTATTGTGGATCTTTAACCCTTGAAAGAGTGTAGAGCTTTTATTTGAATTACCATTCTAGGTTGACACATTGTAGAGGACAGGAAAGCCTCAGGTGTCATAAATCATTGGGACAAGTTAGTTTTATGTCACTGACTCCAGCTGGAGATTAGAAGGGAGAGTCTATGTAGGGGCTACTCTACAATCATGATGTCTATTCACTTTCCTTTTTACCACGAGGTAAAATGTGTGAGAACAGGCCCCTATTCTAGCTACAGGGATTGATACGTTGTCTGCCACAGAAATAGTTGCTGAATGAATAAATGTATGCATTTAGATTTCCCTGCCTTTCATGGATTTTTATAAAAGGGTTCAAGAACTCAGAACGTCACTCAGTTTATTCTCAGGGCTTTACAAAGACTTGTGCTAAAATAATCCAGATGCATCTCCCCTAACTTAGTTGTAAATATGGATGATCAACATCAGAGAATTAAGCGTCAGCCTGAACTACCACATCTCTTGGCTTATCAGAGGGAAGCAGCAAAAAGCCATCAAACACACAGGAGGCACTACTCACTACTCAGCTCTGTCTGAGTTTGTTTAAACCCTCTGCAGACAGCTTATAGGTGGGCTGTGGGCACAGACAGATGGGGCTGGAGAGGGGGAATCTGCGCAAATGCCAAGTGGCCAGAGCACTGGCCAACCTGGACACCTTCTGCTGGGTACTTTTGTTTACTAATCTCCTGTTCTTGGCAGCTCCTTCGGTGTGGTCACATGGCTTCTCCACAAGGAGCTGCTTAATTGCTGCCAGCGGATAGTTTGACCCTTTCTATCCAGATGGCTCAAATCTCCCCAGCACCGATGATCTTGACACTCTCCCGGAGAAAGCCCAGTTGCCTCATTACTTCTGAATAGGGCCCCTTTAAAGAACTCCCCAGTGACTATCACCTTGGAAGAGCTAAGTTGAAATATCAAGCAAAGGCAAAGGGTGGGAAGACAGCAAGCCGCGTTGGGTATCACTCCCCTCTCCCCTTTCGTTTCTGGAATATGAATGTGTTTATTTATAACTCAACATTCAAACTAATTATTAGCTGAAGGCTTTCAAGTAAAAATGTAGGTCAAGCAATATTATATGGGGTAACGGCAATTGTTTCAGCTTCGGGGAACATGTAAGTAATTGAAACTCACTATTTCACTGACTTATTACAGGCCAACATCCACCCTATTAGCCATGGAGCAAATGCTCCCAGACCACCCTCAAACTAACTGGCTTCTAGATTTCTGTGCCAAGGAGGGGCTGGGTTTACAGCAAGGACTGTGCAGGTTGGCGGAGCCAGGCACAAGGTATACCCCTCCCCTCTCTCAGAGCATGTACAGATGCTGCTAAAACACCCCTTCTCCCCATGTCTCAAACAACAACAACAACAACAAACCCTTTAGGTTAAGGAGAAAGAGCTGGATATGGTGGAGGTGGGTCCAAAGCTATGGGCACCTGCCATGAAGCAATCCGCTCAGCACTTGGTGGCCAGCCCATCAAGGCTGTGTGATGACACAAAACTGCAGTGCCAGGCAGCCGACCAGAGAAAAGCCAGGCCACCCCTCACTCCTGGCCTAGGGGCCCAGAGGAGTCAACTGCTGAGAATTAGAGACAATTAACCATGTGGTCAGGCTGCTCCAGGACGCTGAGCTTTGTACTGACCCTGCAAACTTAGAATAAAAGCTTCTCTGCTGGATCCCTTGGCTTGTGGCTTCTGGTTTCGTTTTGTTTTGTTCTTTCCACTCTTCTTTCTTAATAAGGCCTTCCACCTGCTCCTCTCTCCTGATCTTCCTTCTCCCCCGACATTCTCACATCCCTGCCATTATTGTGCTCCTTTCAATCTTTTCTTCGTTTCCCATGCTTCTTGCCTAAGATTATTTTATTTATTTATTTTTTTTTACAAATAGTTTATTGTCAAATTAGTTTCCACATAACACCCAGTGCTCATCCCCACAAGTGCCCTCCTCCATGCCCCTCCCCCCTCCCCCCCACATCCATCAGTCCTCAGTTTTTGTCAGCATTCAAGAGTCTCTCATGGTTTGCCCTAAGATTATTTTTAATAGCTTTTTTCTGCGCTAATATAAATGGGTTCCTGGTCTAACAGGACATATTAAATTAATAAGCAGACACAGTTATTTATTCTGAACATATAGCATCTGCCTCCCTCGGGAGTTTCTATGTTCCAAGGTGTCATCATCCTCACTAAATGGGGCGCAGCTTCAATAAACTGCATTACATCTTAAACTCGGCTCAGACCTGTCGTCCCAAATCACATTCCTTCCTCTGCATGAGGTCAGAGCCTTGGCCGAGTCCTGCCAGACACTGCCAGTGGGAAGGTGATGGAAATCTGAGTCGGGCTGGGAGTTAGCTGGATGTGAAGGAACTTGAGGTCTGTTCGTGGTAAGAGGAGGAAAGACACGGACAAACCACCACAGTGAGGCTTCCTCATGCGACTGCAAGTTTGCCCCCTTCATCTGGCTTCTCATGAAATCAATTATTTTTTATTTTATTTTATTTTTTATTTTTATTTTTTTACAAATAGTTTATTGTCAAATTAGTTTCCACATAACACTCAGTGCTCATCCCCACAAGTGCCCTCCTCCATGCCCATCCCCCCTCCCCCCCACATCCATCCGTCCTCAGTTTTTGTCAGCATTCAAGAGTCTCTCATGGTTTGCCTCTCTCCTTTTCCCCCAACATTTCCAACCTTCTTCTCCCCCTTGTTCCTCCGTCAAGTTCCTCCTAATCCTCCTATACGTGCAAACATATGATATTTGTCCTTCTCTGCCTGACTTATTTCGCTCAGCATAACACCCTCAAGGTCCATCCATGTTGCTACACATGGCCAGATTTCATTGTTTCTCATTGCCATGGAGTATTCCATGGTATAGATAAACCACATCTTCTTGATCCATTCGTCCGTTGATGGACACTTAGGCTCTTTCCATGTTTTAGCTATTGTGGAGAGTGCTGCTATGAACATTGGGGTACATGTGCTCCTATGCATCAGCATTTCTGTATCCCTTGGGTAAATTCCTAGCAGTGTTATTGCTGGGTCATAGGGGAGTTCTATTGTTAGTTTCCTGAGGAACCTCCACACTGTTTTCCAGAGGGGCTGTACCAGTTTACATTCCCACCAACAGTGTAGGAGGGTGCCCGTGTCTCCACATCCTCGCCAGCATCTAGAGTTCTCTGATTTGCTCATTTTAGCCACTCTGACTGGTGTGAGGTGGTATCTCAGTGTGGTTTTGATTTGTATTTCCCTGATGAGGAGGGATGCTGAGCATCGTTTCATGTGTCTGTTGGCCATCTGGATGTCCTCTTTGGAGAAGTGTCTGTTCATGTCTTCTGCCCATTTCTTCACTGGGTTGTTTGTTTTTCGGGCGTGTAGTTTGGTGAGTTCCTTATAGATTCTGGATATTAACCCTTTATCTGATATGTCATTTGCAACTATCTTTTCCCATTCCGTTGGTTGCCTATTAATTTTCTGGGTTGTTTCCTTGGCTGTGCAGAAGCGTTTAATCTTGATGAGGTCCCAACAGTTTATTTTTGCTCTTGATTCCCTTGCTTTTGGGGATGTGTCAAGTAAGAAGTTGCTGCGGTGGAGGTCAAGGAGGTTGTTTCCTGCTTTCTCCTCTAGGGTGTTGATAGTGTCCTGTTTCACGTTCAGGTCCTTTATCCATTTTGAATTGATTTTTATGCATGGTGTGAGAAAATGATCTAGTTTCATTCTTCTGCATGTTGCTGTCCAATTCATGAAATCAATTTTTAAAGAGCTGGAGTAATTTCGTAACTTGTACTCATTTATCAAATGTTCATTATAAGATAAACTAGATGAATAGGAAGGAAGGAAGGAAGGAAGGAAGGAAGGAAGGAAGGAAGGAAGGAAGGAAGGAAGGGAGGGAGGAAGGGAAGAAGAGAGAGAAGGAAAGAAGGAAGGGAGAGAGGGAGAAAGGACATTACTGCCAAATGTCTTCACTTAGTGGGCACCTGGGTGGCTCAGTTAGTTGAGCGTCTGACTCTTGATTTTGGCTCCGGTCAGGATCTCATGGTTCATGAGTTTGAACCCCACACCAGGCTCTGCCCTGACAGTGTGGAGCCTGTTAGGGATTCTTCTACTCCCCGTCTCTCTGCCCTTCCCCCGCTTGCACTCTCTCTCTCTCTCTCTCATAATAAATAAAAGCTTTTTTTTTTTTTAAAAAAAAGAAAGTAATAAAAAAAGAAATGTCTTCTATAAAAACATGTGGGTGCCTATCCTTGCACCGTCATAAATAGCCTACATAAACTTGTTTGTGTGCATTACAAACATGACATGAAATGGGGTTACATTATTTATAAACTGCAGGCAAGGGTGATGTGGGATGAGGATCTGACCATGAAGTGACACTATTCAGCATGGGAAGGGAAAGGAAATGAGTGTATTGACTCCTGCTGTATACCAGGCTCTGTGCTTGCCTGCTTCATGCATGTTACCTTATTGAACCCTCACATCAACTGGAAATGAAGTGTGGATATGAAATCTCAGAAAAATTAAGTGACTTCCCTAAACTCACTGCCACACAGTGGTGTGGTCAGCATGTGGGGCCAGGAAGCAAATGACTACTGACATTGAAAGAGAGTAGGTGTGTTGCTTAATTTTTGCCTCCACTCACAGGTACTATATATCTGAACTGGGAAGCATGTAACAATATAATCTGAAGCTCATTTAAAAGCTTTGCTTTAAGATAAATTAAGCAGACCAACGATACGAACATAAATAGGCATTTCCAATGCCTGCAAATATCAAAACTCCTAAACTGGAGATTGCATTTGTAGTCATGTGCTCCACAGCAACAAAATGCCCGAGATTAGCACAGAAGCAAAGGGAAAATTGGCTGTGTAGCTAAGAATCACATTCCTTCTGTACATTTTCCTTGAAGCCACAATGGACCCCAAACACAGTATAAGGGCCTGATTCCAATCTGGCAGGGAAGATGTGCCAATTGGTATCAGTCTGTCAAATCTGTCTTATAGAAGCCTGGATAGAGACGGCTGAGGAGGAGGTGCTGTATGCGCCCGTGTGCATCTGGGGGTCACTGCCAGAAACATCTGCTGCTGATGTTCCACAATAGGCATGATGGGGATGAAATGAGGGCCAGCCCTGGCAAGGTTTTGCTTTTCTATGGGGCCAATTTGCATTGTAGATGCCACAGGCTCTCTGGGGCCCATCAGGAACGTGTGGCCTTTACAGTCCAATTTGGCTCTGTTGTGCTCAGTTAGGAACGAGAGTTACACTTAGTTTAGTGCCTGAACATGAGGTGTATGGTGTGTGCAAGCACCTGTAAGGGGCTGAGCTGTTGTGCCAGGGATGTGGGGAAGAGAGGCTCCACATGGCTAGGCAGACTTGAGGGTTAGGGGCCGTCTCCAAGACAGTGTGGAAGCCACGCCAGCCTGTGAGGGCTCATTGGACACCTTTAGAAATGCATAACATTTGCTCTTCTTAGGAATTGTCCTTTAGAAAAGTGATGTTGATGGTGTGATCTTCACTACAAAGTGGGACAGAGAAACCTATTAGGAAAACCAATGAGAACAAATCATTTCAGTGTGTAGGTTGCTAAGCTCTTTCCCACTGTGCATCCTAACCAATCTGTTAATACCTGGATTCTTTATGGTCAGAAAAAGATAACTTGCTATTTCCTTACCTGCAGAAAGGGGCAATTTCCCACCTCTTCTCCTCACCTTGAGAATAAGTAAGACACTGTCTAGCTGTTGTTCATGGTATAGCACAGTCTAGCATGTTACGTGCACTATGATCATACAGTGTTTGACACAAAAGATGCTCTAGCTCTTAGGAGGTCCACTGATTCTTTTCTGAGGGGTACTTATTTCCAGTATTACGAATACACATTCTGGGTGCCTGGTGTTATTCCTCGCACTGGGGATAGAACAAAGAAACATACACAGCCCCTGTCCCCAAGGGGTTTACCTTCTACTATGAGATAGACACACATAAAAAGAAAATATATGCACATTCCACAAGAATCTCAGCGGACAGAAAAAAGATATAGTTACTTAGAGTACTCTGGGGGCTAAAAGAATGCTTCCTGAAATAGATGCCATCTGAGCTCATTCCTGAGGGATGAGAAAGAATAGTCAAGGAGAAAAAAGGATGGAAAGGCGATGACAGGCGAAATTAACAGCAGAGCAAAGATTCTTGAGGTGTGTGAAAGGTGGTAACTAAGAAGAACTGTAGGCAGTTCCTTCCAGAGTGTGGAGCAACAGTCAGGAGTGGGGGCGGGGGGGGGGGAAGGGGAGACTTTGGGATAAGGAGGGATCAGGTTACAGAAAGCTTATAGGACAAGAAACACTCAAGAGGAGTAATAAGGGTGTATTTTACATTAGCCTACCCGTCGTTAGTATGGAGGATTTTAGGATGGAAAGTTGAGGTTAGCCCAGACAGGAGAGAAAGCAGGAGGCCAGACAGCACTTGATCGTAACAGTTAAGGGAAGAGCTAGTGAGGAATAAAACTCTCTCACTAGTGATCAAGAGACAGAGCTAGAAAGACATAGAAAGAGGAGATGAAATAAAATTAGAATATCAAATCGGAAAAACTTGGTGAGAAATATAAGAAGGGCTTGGAATTCTGGCTTGTATTAGATGGAACAAATTGTGTGCATGGACACACACACACACACACACACACACACACACTCAGGGCTGAGTTCATCAGTCTACCCAAACCAATATCTCCTGGTCACTGGCTCTGTGGCTTGCCTTCATGTAGGTCCCACCAGTGGGAGTGGCAGTGTGCCTGGTGGCATTGGAGAAGTGGCAGGTCATGGGACCCAGCAATCTGGACACAAGATCATAGTGGATGAGACATAGTGCTGTCCAACGTGGGACCCCACTCAGGAATGGCTGCTGCTCAGCCGGTCCTACTGGCCCTGAGGTTTCTTTTGTCTAAGTGAGCAGCCTCCTGTGGTGGAATGCAACTGGCAAGATCAATATTAAAATAAAAGGTGGGGAGGGCAAGAGAGGAAGAAAACAGCAACTCAAGTCCATAGAGGTAGAGAAGATTGATCAATGCCTCAGGAACAATCCATACTAATTATGGTGATAAAAAGCTGTCAGTCAATACTCTGGATATTAAATTTAGAGGCTTGGAGACAACGGGTCTGTTTTCCTTCCCTCCACCATTTTATTTATTGAAACACTCAAATACAAATGAGCATTCAGTGCTAAGATTACATTATTGTTTCACGTGCTTTGAACTGCAAATGCTTTGATAACTGGATTGAAAAAGCTGTCAAATTTCCCTCTGTAGTTTCCATGCAGACGTCTTCCTTCAGCATCTGATGAAATTCCATTTTGTAAAATCTGACAGTGATACTCTTCATTAAGTCACAGCTGATCGCTCACCTCACTATCTAAACACAGTTCAGTGCCTGTGAGGAGGTGGGAGTGGGCGTGAACCCTCCGAGGGAAGAAAGGAGGGGATTTCCTCAGCAAGGGAAGAACTAAGCTCACCCAAAGAAGCAACTGCCAATGACATTTGGCAGGAAAAAGTTGTGCTTCTGTGAATGCAGTTTTTTTTAAACTTTCTTTTTTTTTCCTTCATAGTTTATTGTCAGGTTGGTTTCCATACAACACCCAGGGCTCATCCCCACGAGTGCCCTCCTCCATGCCCATCACCCCCTTTCCCCTCTCCCCCCAGCCCCATCAGCCCTCAGTTTGTTCTCAGCATTCAAGAGTCTCTCATGGTTTGCCTCCCTCCCTCTCCCCAACTATTTTTCCCCTTCTTCTCCCCCCATGGTCCTCCATTAAGTTCCTCCTGTTCCACTTATAAGTGCAAACATATGGTATCTGTCTTTCTCTGCCTGACTTATTTTGCTCAGCATAACACCCTCGAGTTCCATCCACATGGCTACACATGGCCAGATTTCATTCTTTCTCATTGCTTTGTAGTATTCCATTGTACAGATAAACCACATCTTCTTGATCCATTTGCAAGTTGATGGACACTTAGGCTCTTTCCATGATTTGGCTATTGTTGAGAGTGCTGCTATGAACATTGGGGTACATGTGCCCCTACGCATCAGCACTCCTGTATCTCTTGGGTAAATTCCTAGCAGGGAATGCAGCTTTTCAAGTAAGGTAGCACCCACATTCAGGCGCAAAAGGAAATGAACAAAGGATTCATAAGAAATTAATAGACAAAATTTGCCCCCACCCCATTTCCTTGTCCTGTACATTGTGGTAACATGGTCACAGAAGCACATGCTTGTGGGTGAAGATCAAAGGGGCCTGGCATGATGAAAACAGTTTGGGCCAACACATCCCCCTGATATCCCCCTTCCTGGCCCTAATAACAGCATCCTGAGTGCCTGCTAATCATCATCCAAATCAATCCCCACTCTGGGGCAATGAGACCAAATGCATACTTTATCAATGACACCCATCAATATTACAGTAATATATTAAACACACTCCATCTGGGTCCAGACACTGCTTCAAAGCATGATGCAGATGAAGCAAAAGGGTGGGGTTATTTATCAGGACGCTTTCATTAGGTAAACTTCTTTTATTACATTAAATATGTGCAGACACAGGCAGAGAAATCAAGAAATGTCTGAAATCCCAAGTCTGTTTGTGTTTGTCTTTGTTTGTTTGTTTTCTCTTGTAATTTGGAGTCCTAGTCTCCATGAGACTGCCTCTTTTATTTACCAGTTCAGTCCAGTGGCTGAGAAGCAGCTGGTCCAGTCTCTGCATTAGCTGGTGGTGCAACGTGAGTGAAGTGGGTGAAAGAGAGAGAAGGCAGCAGTGACAAGACCTGGCAGTTATAATCGTGTGCTCCCAACTGCCTCAGTGTGGGAACCCAGAGTGGTGTGCCAACTACTAAGGGTTTTTACTAGTACTTTTTATATGAGAAAGCAGCTGTCTCCACAAAGGATGGCTCGTTCATGTCTCAGCCCATGTTCCACTTAGGGGAGCAAGGGTCTGCTTCTTGGAGTGCTGTCCTGCAATGGCAGGGTTCGGTATGCAGCAGGCGGAGAGCTACTGTCTGTGAAAAAGTCACAGACAGGGATGTAAGAATAAGGTCTGCCACCTCGAAAAGTCACTTCACCTCTCTGGCCCTTAATACTTAACTTTAAACTTTAGGAAAGGACTGGATCACTGTTTTGCAGTCTTCATGTTGTCAATCTGCAGTGGGTCAAGTCAAATGGATGATTTTTAACCAGCAGGTTTTCTTTTAAATGAAATAAATAGGAGAGAATAGAAAATATCACAGTATACTGAACATCGGAAGAGTAAGTTGTATGTCATGAAATAAGAAAAATATCTGAAAGTCACTGGATTAGAAGAGCTCTAAGATTCCTTCCAAATGGAACAAAATATGATTTGATTATTCTGAATCTCAGCAGGCCGCCAACAGACAGCTTGTAGCCAACAACCAGCTCAGGAGAGAGCTCCATGCTCTGTTCCCTGGTCAGCAGAGCTCTCTCGCCTTTATCTTTCATTTACAATTTGATTTTACAATGTTGCTACAATTTGAGTTTCGATAACACGGAGTTAATTAAGACATGATCTCTAAAAGGCAGGTTGTTACAAGGAGATAAGCAGCAGCATCCGCAGGCAGTAAACAGCTGGTGCTCCTGACCAGCTTCTGGGGATTTGCTGCTTCTATAAAGAAGACAAAACTATCGCTCCAACTAAATATAAACATAATGTTCATGTGAATATTTAGCAGATCCCTCGGACATTGCTCTGGTTGTGATCAAAATAGTCCAGACTGTAGGAGAGCAGGGCTCGGTGTACGAGTTGCACAGGTTGTTCACTGCACAAAGGAGTCTGTCCCAAGGAGCACACGGAGGGATGGCTCCAGGTTGGGGTGACAGCTCTTGTTCTAATCTGCATAAAGATGCTACAGGTTTCACAAGCCTTGCACTTGCGGGTTGTGTTTGCCCACTAGGGCATGCTTTCTACTTAAAAGGCACCCTATAGGCTAGCCGTCACCCATGGCTGGGGTTGAAATTGAAGACTGAAAAGCCCCAGCTAAAGTAAAGGGTCACCACATGGGAACAACTGAGGCATGTGGTCTGGAGCGCAAGTCTCAGTAATTCTAGCATCGGTAACAAGTGCAGCACACAAAGAGAATTTCTAATACTCTAGTTCATCGTGCACAAAGGTGGCCCTCTTTACAAGAAAGGAACAGACACTGGAAGTTTCCGAACAGATGACCTAATGGAGATGGCTGTAATGGCAAAGAATTCTTGCACAAAAGAGTCTCTGTAGGAGTCCTTAAAATAATAGACCACCTCTTTGCATTTAAGACATATTTTTTGATTCTTTTTTTATAAATGAGTCACAATTTGGGGGAGAAAAGACTAACCGCATAAATTAACGCATGTTCTTTCACACACAATGTTACATTGTTTTGTCTTTGATTTGTAGGAAGCAGGCTTTATTATCATTTTTAATTTTTGGTCAACTACTGGTATAACTACTGATGTTTTCACAGTGACTAAATTTAAATCAGCCAACACCTCATAATTAAAGAGTATCTTAGCTGTTTTCACTTTCCAAATCCTGACGCATTTCTTTCTAGTAGGCTCAATGGATATACACAATAACAAATATTAGAACACAATATTTGCCGCACCTCTTTCTTTGTATTAGTTGGACAAAGAGGGAACTGGTAGTGGGGACATTTTAAGCTTTCAGAAAGTCTATGCAGCAGTATGAGGCTTGATTCAAAGGTACAATGAGTGTAGCATACAAGCTCCAATCTGTCTGACAACCAGCCTCCCATCTATTATCCATTAGGAAGAACTCAACCAAACTGAACTCCCTTTCCTCCTTTTCCCCCTTGACCTTTTATGGGCGGTGGGACTCTTCACAATGACCCAAGTAAAAAGATAAGACTAATTCTAAAGGGAAAACCCAATATTACCTATGAAGTCATTCTTTCCACAGGTGTATACAGAGCCACAGGAGACGCATTTGGTGACCCTTCAGCAGAATCACATGAAAGGTAGCTACCATCTGTTTAGTGCCTCCTATGTCACGGACACTTAGCAACATGCCTGAGGTCACTTGACTCAACAGAGGCAGGGCCTGCTCTATAGGACTCCGAGATCTGTTCCCTTTCCATTCCATCAGTGGCCTACGCTGTTGGTTAGCAGTGTGTCTCCAGGAATACGGAGATCCCGTCATTAGAGGACCAAACCAGTGACTTGAGATGGGATACACTTCCACATTCCAGCCCAGATGGAAACACCAGAGAAGATACTGAGTCCTGCGGACTGTGCACTCCTGAGAGCTTTCCATCTTCCTTCTGATGCTCCCTCCTCTGGACCTTCCACATAGTACACTTGGACACCCTATTACTCTCCTGGCAAGCTGGCTTTCCACCAACAGCATGATGATTTATGGCTTGGTAAATGTCGACTCCCCTCCTGGCAGTGCTAGAACAAGGCAGTCAGGGAGATGAAGACTGAGGAGACAGTGAAGAAAGAATTCAGAGCTTCTGCTGGCCGAGCAGAGCCTGATTGCTCCTTGATGGGTCAGTAATTAATTGCCCCACAGTGTTGGATCTGAGACTGCAGAATTGTGCCTTGTGAATAGACCCTGGAGGGCGGGGGGAGTTACATTGCTTGTAAGGTCATTAAGAGAATATTATAAGTAATACTCCATGACTCCCTCATTAAATACTAAGTGAGTCATTCAATCTTGGGGTTCTATTTCTATTCCCCTTTCTAAATGCAACTTTAATGATTTAAAATCCCTTCAACCCAATTACAGCCCTGTATTCTGATTAGGAACTCTCGCCCATTGTGAGCGGGAACCATTATCCAGCAGCCTATAGCAAAATTAGCACCTAGAGAGGTTGCACTAGGAAATAAATCTTTCCTTGACATTTCAAGACCGATTCCCGGCCAATTACAACACACTCTGTTACTCTGGTAATGTGTAACTGAGTTGCTTCTTGCAATCAAAGGCTGCTGGTCAGAAAGGGAAAAAAAATCATTCAGGAAAAAAAATAGTCTAAAAGTTAAGGGGGGCGGTACAACTCTGACAGTAATACTGAAGGAGGAGGAAGAGCAGGCTGTGAGATAGAACCTGTCACTCAGGCTGTACCGCTCTTTGTCACAGGGGAGCTATGGCGAACCTAGGGTGCTGACAAGGCAATAAGGAAGGGGTAGGAAGTGACATTCTACTTGCTTCCCCTGTACAGTGAGCTGCTGTGTTAGTTAAGGTAGTAGAAGGTGCTATTGCTGGTAAGCTCAACAATTGCGATGGCTACCACAAAAGAAGAGTCTCTGGCTCAGGTATAGTCTAATGAGCATTCTCATCATTAGACCAGACCTGGGACACTGTGGGCTCTGCTCAGAGCAGTCCTCAAGGGGCCCCGGGCTGATGAGGTTTCCTTTGTTTCAAACAGGAATCTTCCAAGATGGCCTTGCTTGTCCATAAACAGCTGGAGGAAGGTCTGAAAGTGGCATCTGCAACCACAGTAGTGAGAACCAGGCACCTGGTCACACCCAGATACAAGGATGGCTGGAAAGCGAAGTCCTTCTTTTTCAGACACAAGAGCCTATGACAAAAGGGGGAACACCAATTATAGCGGACAGGTGACCTCTGTGACATGGACACCCTCCCTGGCTCATGTCTTCTGTGCTCTCTACTCAACTGCCAATCCAAAGGAATCACCCTCAGCTTAAGGATGTCAAGTCTGTTTCTTTCCTTGCTTTTTTGTGGTTGAGATACCACCCAGAACATCATGGCCACCCTGATCACCATGGCCACACTCGTACCAAGGAGGTAGTATGACCAGTCCCTCCAGAGCCACAAGGAAGACTGTGGGGGAATGTGCTCCTTTGTAAAGGCACCTTCTTGTGACCCTCTCCTGGTGGCTCAAGATGTTTGTGCTCCGGTTGACCATTCCAAAAAGGGGCCCCAAGCTGGCTTTTCTTCAACCCTCTACCCAAATGAGGTAGAGGATTGCAAAAGCAAGGAGAGACAACTGTGGGGGCAGGAGATGTGGAGCCCTGGCTTCTCAGGCCTTCTATGCAGCTGTGTTTCCCATGCCACATTGAAGCCAAACAGGAGACACCCAGAGAGCATCCTTCTCTGAGGGACGCAAGAGGGGAATGCCGCCCAGCCAGTGATTCCATTTTTGAGTTCTGTCTCCCTCTCTGACACTCCTCTGGCTCACGTTCTGAATGTCTCCATCTCTGCCTTCCCTCCTCCTGCTATTAATCTGATGGAGCTGTCATTACAAAGGCTCCCTAATTGCTCAAAGCTGATAGTTGTCTCCTTGTTGAGCCCGATTGTAACAAATGCTGTGAATAAACATCACAATTTCCCCTGACCCAGCAGCGTGCTAGAGAGCAAAGTGAGTGCGGTGCACGCATGCACACACAGACACACATGCACACGGACACGCTCAGGCTTCTTAAGCATATGGGGGCCGCCTCATCACTTTAACCTCCCTGACTTTTTTGTTCTCTCACTCTAGTAGTTTCCATGGGAACCACAAAAATAATAATAATCATCACAATAAAAGAGGAGGAAAAGCCTGCTGCTCTAAAATGAAAGGGACCTCTATTTACCAACACATGGAATCCAGAGTCCTGAATGGATTGCTAAATTCTAACCAAATAATTCAGCCCTTCCTAACTCAGCCCTATCCTTCAGATATGTGGTGCCCTAGGAAGGTTTGGGGGACCTTCCTTAAGAGATGGGTTAAGATCTTTAAGGGTTCAGACTCTCACAGGGAGAAATGACATAGAGAAACACTGAAGTAATAAGCAGAAAGGAAGTCCTGACCCACTGACAGTGGTAGTGCCCCCTATTGGGCATCAGAAGATCTATACTAGTAACACATGCTTCCTGAGCCCACAGAGAACATTGTACACCAGGAAGAGCACAGGAGGTAACCAGAGATGAGGCCAGCTTACTCCTCCATCTTTCTACCCAGTCAGCCAGCCAGCTGACCAGTAGTTTTTTGATAATCTACTATAATCCAGGAGTCATGCTAGTTACTAGCTCAACACAACTGTGAAACATTCATTATTGCAGACCTCATGGGGCACATCATTCTACTGAGGATAAGACAGGTATACGAGTAATTTATAGCAAGGCCAGTGCCTAGCACAATTCCTGGTACAAAGGAGAAATTCAATGCATCCTTGTTAACTGATAGAAGCTGCTATGATGGGTGAAGTTCTTCTAAAAAGAGAGGAGTGGGGCATCTGGTTGGCACTGTCAGTTAAGTGTCTGACTTCAGCTCAGGTCATGATCTCATGGTTCATGAGTTTGAGTCCCGCATTGGGCTCTGTGCTGACAGCTCAGAGCCTGGAGCCTGCTTCGGATTCTGAGTCTCTGCTCCTTCCCCACTCATGCTCTGTCTCTTTCTCTAAAATAAAACACTAAAAAGAGAGGGGTGTGTGTGTGTGTATGTGTGTGTGTGTGTGTGTGTGTTAAAGAAGAGCTTTCTGGAGTACTTGATGGCTAAGATGCGGCATGAAGACTAGTAGGAAACAGCCAGGTGAAATGTGTTTTGGCAGAAGGAAGGCAAATAATGCTTGATTCAGTACATGTTGGATGGATAGAGAGATAGATGAAATAATAAATGGGTAAGCCAGTCTCTGATTTCAAATCTTGTGTCCTTTCCAGTGCACCATGCTCTCTGTAAAAGGGCAACACATGGGCTCATTACTGAGCTACACATGTGCTACTATAGCAGACCTTCTGATCAGTGTCCCTCGTAGAAGGGTCAGCATGCACAGTGGTACAGGAAAAACAGAGAGCCATAAGCTGGCATTAGCTCTGTGTTGCCAGAGAATAGAATGTGGGTTGTGGGGAATATGCTGGAAGGGATAGCATGAGTAAAACCATGAGAGTGGAAGGGAAAGGAAAGAACTCAGATGGTGAAAGAATTAGGGCCCCCAAAGCCTAGTTAAGGAGGTAGGGCTTCACAGGGGTAGAAGGAGGATAGAATCAGGCTTCCATTTCCAAGGCACTCTCTGGCTGGAGCATGGGGAACGAACTGGATCTGGGCCAGCCTGAAGTGGGAAGGTTGGAAGGTCAGTTAGAGGTTGCTACAGTAATCCCAATGAGAGATCAAAACAGCTTGAATTAGCCAAGTGGTAGTGGGGACAGAGAGAAGTAGCCAGCTTGGAGTTAGGTTTGAAAAATACAGACAGAGGAACTGGGATGATCCCGAGGTTTCTGACTTCATCTTCTGGGAGAAAGATAAATGTATGAAAAGTGAGTTCAGGAGAAAGATAATGCAATCTGTTTGGACCTACTGAGTCTGAGATGTCTGTGGGCCTCTACATGGAGCTGTCCAGAGGGCACTGATTGAGGGTCAGGGGAGAGAACAGACTGGAACTATTGATAAGGAGTCATCAGTTTATAGATGGCACAGAAGCCCAGGAGAAAGGATGGACTCAGCAATTAACCTCGTGAAGACACCAACATTTTATGGCTGTTGCAGGGACTACAGCCACAAAGAACACGGTTTTGGTGGAATGATACAGGCAGAGGTCAGGCACAATTAGGGCTGAAGGTGAGCTGAAGAATTAGAGATGCCAAGTGTAAACAATGCCTAGGAAGAGACAAAACAGAAGCTGGACATGGGATCAAGAAAAAGGCTTTATTTTAAAGAAAAAATGGGTTTGATCATGTTTAAATGCCAAAGAGAAACAATGACAAGAGATGAAAGATATAGGAAAAGCAAGGAGGATTACACAAAAGAGGATTCAAGAAGGTTGGATGAGTGAGGCCCATGGCACCACTGGAAGGTGCAGCTTCAGGTGGGGGTGGGGGGCAGCTTTTCCTTTGTAAGAAGATGGAAGATGGAATGGAGGGAGGACTCTCGGCTTCAGTGGCAAGGTTATGAAAGCTCTTATCTGATGGCATATGTGTACTTTTTCTCATTCATTGATTTTCTCATTCATTCATTTTTCAACAAATATTTATTAGGTACCTACTAAAATATATACTTGCTGAGGATGCAACACACACTCTTTGACCTCTTGAAACTTACAGATACCACTGAAGTGAAACAATGAATAAAACAAGTGACATGTGCTATAAGTAGTTAAGATTGAGAAATTACTAAAGGGTGTAGAATTAGGAGGGACCTCTCTAAAAAATTATGTTTAAGCTGAAGCTTAAAAGAAATTCACCAAAGGTAGAAAGGCTAAGTTAGAGGCAATGTAATCCTCTGGGAATAAGAGAGAAAAGAAGGATTAGAAGGACTAAGAATTATGGAGAAGATTGAAGATGGTCATTGTGGAAAACCGGAGAGATGCCAAAACAGGGAAACAGAATTGCCAGGTTTTCCATGAATCTAGGTGAAGTCAGAGATCGTGCATTTTATGGAGGCACCACCACTAAAAAGAGCTTTATGAATTTTTTCTCCAGCAGCATGCAGTGTAAACTCTAATGACATATATTTTTTCTGGAATTGAATTTTGCCAGGAGAGTGTGACATGAAGTTGGAGGAATAAGGACAGTGAAGATGCTGGCACAGTAGATGAAACCATGGATCGCTACATCGAAGCTGGATGGGGAAGGAAGTGAAGGCAGAATGAAATTTAGAGATTGAGAGAAAATATAGTGTTCAAAGAGCCTTAAGTTTCAATGAAGTTAGAGAAGAGAAGTAACTGAATGGGTAAGATGGGACAGGACAGGAGGCTGTGCTCAAAGTACAGGATATCTGATCCAGTAACTGAAAAGCAGAAGCTGGACATGATCATGAACTTCAGAGGAGTGGCCCAGGCTGGAAAGCCAAAATGGAAGGAATGTGAATGAAGCTCGCTACAGATGGAAAGGTAAAAACACTCAAAGGGCAGAGTGTTTGCTGAGTCATCACCACCAAATATGTCATGGCACAGGTCTGAGCAGAAGACTGTGGCCCTTAGGAGAAACTCTCTTTGCTTCAGCTTTCTTATGGATGCAACACACTCTTTGCCATGGTAAGTTTGTGAAGGACAGCAGAAACTACCCATGGAAGGGTATTTGCAAATGGTTGACTGCTCTGCAGATTCAGACAATTTTATTATATATAGCACATTGTTTAATTTTTTTAATGTTTATGTTTGAGAGAGAGAAAGAGAGACAGAGCATGTGTTGGGGAGGAACATAGACAGAGGGGGACACAGAATTTGAAGCGGGTTTTATGTTCTGAGCTGTCAGCACAGAGCCCAACCTGAGCCTCAAACGCATGAACAGTGAGATCATGACCTGAGCCTTTCAGACGCTTCACCAAATGAGTCACCCAGGAGCCCCACATGTAGCATACTGTTTACATGCCTGCCTTATTCTGGCGTCAGAATGCCTGGTTCATAGCATTACCGTATTATTTATGAAATGCTGCCCTCAATCTCTTAGGGCCTCATTTTCTTCTTCTGTGAACGGGGATAGATGTGAGAGTAGATCACCTACTCTCAGAGATTATTATGAGGATTACATGAAACTACACACACACACACACACACACACACACACACACACACACATATGGAGGGATGGAACTTAGCATACAGTAAGGGCTCTAGAAAGTATAAATAATATAGATGCTGCTCAACTTCTGTGTGCTGGTTGCTACAATATTTCATGTCCTCTTTGGATGGTTATTCTGAATACTATTTCAGATGAGTGTTACTGGTTTTAAAGAGCTACTCTGTCTTTCAAAAGAATAGTGTTCATCCTGTTGGGAAGTGAAAAAAAAAGATCTTACTGGAAAAATGCCAATGTGCAATATTCTGTTGCATATCAGGGACAGCAGTTATGTAGCTTTTAGTTATTAGCGAATTAAGTACAAATGGAATGTTGTTGGCTTGTGGTTTCTATGATGTATACATGTGTGTGTGTGGTTTGGTTTCCATGTACAAGATAATTTCCTAATGATCCATCCTCATTCCCAAATCTCACCATTTCCTGGACCAACTAAAACCTATCCAGCTAAGAAGCCCAGATCCTGTCTTGCCTTCTGGATTTTTCTGGCCTATAGTTTCCTCCTCCTCACTTGTGTGACCACTGTATTTACAGCCTGCACTATACTCTTTAGCACCACTTGCATATTCTCCTATATATTTATGTTATTCTGATACATGAAGTATATCCATCAACCATGTTACATAATCGTCAGGGCTGGCTGGAGTATGGGGGACCATCCCTCAAAGTCTCACTTTCTTCTCTACCCAGTACTGGGCTGAGTGCCTATTAAGAATGCAGGTGCTGATGTGCAATCAATTGTCTTCATTCCCACTTGTCATAAGCTACCTATTAGATCTCTATGCAACCTCTCAGAAAACATCATATGAAACAAGTACATTTCACAGTTTGCTGAGATTAAAATCCAAACCAAGGACTGTTAGCAAGAGAAGAAATTTCCATGGAGATGCATTTGAAAAGCCCTCAGGTTAAGTAAGGACCCGCAGGGACTGCCTAGCTTGTAGGCGGAATAGGTCAGTGAAGCTTATAGGGTCTGCCAAACCCCACGAGGACAGAGATGAAATGCACGTTAAAAGTAAGTGGAAATATGGCTAGAATCACCAGCAGGACCAGTCATCACCTGGGCCTAGCCACTTCAGCATCATGGCCAGCAGTGGGCGGAGTGCTCCAGTTGACCTGAGGACAGGAAGTGCCTTCAACACAGGGTTGCCTATCTTTGGCTGCTAGGGATTTCATGCAAATGTTCAAACCCAATGATGATCTTTTTGGCAAGGGATTTCAGTACCAAGATAAGGTAGATGAGTCCTGTCTGTTCATTGAAAAGCAGTCCAGCTGAGTGGGCCATGTGGGCACAGCTGGTGGATGCCTGCTGCAGTGACTGCACATTTAGTCACTTGGCAAATTAAAAGATGTCCTACACAGGCTGTAAGCTCGCTCTCAGTTGCTTACCCAATGGGAGGGCCAAAGGCAATCGATTTTTTTTTCAGCTTTCTTCCAGTTTGAAACTTACCTGAGCTTCACAAAGACTCTTCACATTGAGGCTCTACAGGCTTGGGATCTGGGGGCTATGGATCTAGTTAATATACAAACAGGAATTCATGAAACTCTCCCTGCTGGAGCACGTCCCCGTTTAACATTTAAATACTCTGTACAATATGCATTTTCTCATTGAATCTCTAATTATGTTTACTAATTCAGCAGGGTGCGTAAGAAAACACTAGATTCCATAACAAAAAATAAACAGCCGAAATATAGGAGATGATGAACTGCCTGAAAAACAGTTCATGTGAGAAAAATTATATTATTGACATTATCTCTAAATGGACAAAAAGGGGTAATGTGACCTGCCCATGCTAAAAGACTAAAAGGCCATGTTTGTCAGGTATAAAATGCAAAAGCGAGCACAGTTGTATCACGCTTCAACATGGTTAGATCTCCTCTAACACACTGCACTCACTCTAGTGTGTCAGGACAGTGCACCCAGTGAATAGACAGAAGTATGCCCCTATCAGGAACTACATAACAAATGTCGTCTATTAACCTGGAACAGAGAAGTTTGGGGCGTATCGTAATTGTCTTCAAGTGTGCAAAGACCTTCCATTGGCATATGATGAGTCAGTGTAGGGGTACCCTGGTGGTTTGGTTAAGCAGCCGACTCTTGAGTTTGGCTCAGGTCTTCATCTCACAGTCATGACATCGAGCCCCATGTTGTGCTCTGTGCTAGGCATGGCGCCATCTTGAGTTTTTCTCTCTCTCCCTCTCTCTCTCTCTTCCCCTACCCTATTCATGTACACACATGTACTTTCTCTCTCTCTAAAAAAAACAAAAAAGAGGAATCAGTCTGACTGTTTTAGAACTAACTAGTTGTGTTTAGTCAGAAGATTTGGACACAAAAACACAAACAAACAAACAAAAAGGCACAACTTTATAACAATAGTAGCTAACAACAGAAATGGCTTCCCCGTAAGATAGCACAGCAAAGTCAGCATCAGCAGCCCCACCATCCACAACAATAGTCACAGGGATGGGAGCAAACAGAAGCACAATTTGGGAAGGACTCAAGAACTCTCCTAATGTACTAGAGCTTAAAAATGCTGATACTAGGATTGAAACACAGATCAACTGATTCTAAATCCTAAAGTCATATCCACTGGCTTTTACTACATGCACACCTACCTTCCAGAGCTGTGATGAGGATTAAGGAAGATGAGGACAGAAAACACTATAAAACCAGAGGGCAGTATGTGGTATTCCAGAGTATCAACTATTATGTCATCATTATGTGTCACAGATGTCACTTAGTGGAAGGATGGGTTAAGGGTTTCTAAGGCCAATTCTACGCTTTCCTGGTTCTCTAGCAGAAGTACATGCTCTGAGTTGCACTGACTCTCTGGGCTGTTACCAAACACTGCCCCCCATGCTGAGTGTACTCACGATACTGTTGGACTCATGACCATGCAAAGGTCAAGTGTGTGTCTCTGCAGAGTCAGCTCAGACACCCTTCAGGTTCTGCATTTAATCCTAAAGTTGGACTTCTCTTTAGTTAAATCCCATTCAGAACTGGCACAATTCCATTTGCTGATTCAAAAGGGGGAAAGAGGTTTTGAAAAGGCTTATAACAAAGGCTCATAAGCCTTACAGATCAAACAGCTCTTAAAGAACAACATTTTGATGAGTTAAGTGTAAAAGAACCAGAAACATACGGATTAAATTCCCCTTGAAATTTGAATGCATTTAAAAATTAAAGGGAAAAGCACTTGGCAGAATGCATTGGGGCCCTTTGCTGAATCTAAAGCATTTAGAAAAACAGCGCGAGACATCTTGCCCAAATGAGGCAGCTCCCAGTTTCTATCTGGCTTCTGTTAAGTGCTGCTTTTTTCCCCATGTCTCTTAGGAGACTATTTCAGATCCCCAGTTTCTCTCCGTCTCTTCTCCCTCACCGGCTAATTGCTAATTAGCAAGATATTTGTGTGCTGGAAGCAGCAGTTCATTCTTAAAATGGCTAAAGCCTACTGCTTGGGTCATCCAGCAGCATTCACTCAGGTACCCACCTCAGTGGGTGAGGGCATCCCAGTAGCAGCCACACATCTCAGAGGGAGGCTCTGCTTCACTTTTGGTGGCATGTTAAGGCACGTGCCATTGATATGCTGAGGGATAAGGCCTTGCACCAATGAGTGCCAGCTCCTGATAGCCTGAGCCAGCCTCACCAGACCATGCAGCCCTCATTTGGAATTCTTGAGAGATAAAGCCTATGTAGGCAGCGCTACACGCAGAGATTAAACTGGATTTACCAGGGAGACAAAATAGTGTTAGACTTAATGTGTCTATTTGGCCTGCCTGGGTGGTCCAGCGTAGTGGTCTGCCCAGTTTACACATCATTCCAAGCAGGTGGCGATCTCCTCACGTGGGGGAAGAAAGATAGCAGTTCTTCCTTTTGCATTTATTTTTAGTGCTTCCTTTTTGTATTTCTCTTTTGGTGAATGTTTGACAATTTGCTCAATATATATTAGTATAACAGAGATTTACCTTGTTAATAAGTGTACACATATAATAGATAATACACAAACATAATATACACACCCAGGTATATGGGTGGTTTTTAAAAATTATTGTTCTTTGCATTATTTTGTATGTTTGTTTTTCTATTGGTGGATGTAAGCAATCAAAAAAAAAAAAAAACTTTTAGAGACCACTTTCTGGTAAATGGTCTTTCGATCAGATCTGGGCTTGGATTCTGCCTCTGCCACTTACCAGCCAGATGACCTTGAGGGAGATTCTCCCGGTCTCCATTTCCTCCTCAGTAGAATAACAATTTGACCACCTCTGAATGTTGTGGTCATTTATTGTGGGGTTTAGAAAAAGTAGAATCCAATGCACCTGGCACAGTTCCTGGCTTATAAGGGCTTAGCAAAGGTCAGCTGCTATTGGGTTTTCTTCTTGCTGTTTCCATTTCATACACATGCACTTTATAAGAACTCTGAATTTTTATTGAAATCATCCAGTAAATGGAAACAATATACATTTCACATGGTCACTGTAAATTGGAGAGGCTTGAACATGATGAAGCTTAATTATCTCAGTTTGTTAGTCATCGGCTTCACCAATAGATGTTCATAAACCCTGTGATAAGGAAGAATAATTTCTCAGTTTTTTCACTCTTTTTCTGAGGGTCTAGACCAGCTCATGCTGGTTCTTCTCACGTGCTATCAACAAGTCCGTGGTTCTGGCTACTGACAATGACAGATATTCCAGTAAAGTAGAGTGTGGATCATAAACACCGCTTCCTCATGTCAGCTCAAATGAAGAAAGCCACTTCAGCTTGCCAATGACTTAGAGAAAGCCTCCCTTAAGAAGATAGGAAAGCCAAAGGACTATAGTCCACCCAGAATCTTTAAAGAATCTCTACTACGTTTTGCAATAAAATTCCCAAGCAAATGCAAGAGAATAAAAATATAGGCGATAAAAACAATGTCAGAAACAATTCTGACAATGAGATGTGATGAACATATTGTGGGCTCTACTGGTTCACAAAATACCATTCGCAAATCTAATTTACTATCCGGATAATACTATTGGATAGGTATTGCTATTAAATAACTTATAAGTGAGAACATAGAGGCTGAAGGGATAATGCCAGGTTCCTTAGAAAAAGGGCCTCAAAACTGTTGAATCACTATGTTTCACATCTGAAACAGGTACAACACTGTTAACAATACTGGAATTAAAATGAAAAAAAAAACCCTTTAAAAAATTACAAACAAAACTTTTTAAAAAGGCATAAAAGATAGATTCTGAATGTTAAGTTTGGAGATGACTGAGAGAAAGTGACTGAAAATATTTTCATAAAATATCTAAAATTCTGACAAGATTTATATTTGAAGCATGGAGGTAGATATAAACATTTTTAGAAATGGGAATGGGCCCACAGGTGCCTTGATAGGGATATTAAAATCATAAGGCAAATTAAAAAGAACGTAAAAGAAAAATAGGTCTCAAAAACATGAGTTCATGCTCAAAACTCTGTAATTTCTCACAGCAAATTAAGCCCAGCTAATCAAAGTTATTCCATCACAAATTATCTTGTTTCCACATAGAGCTTATGGCCAACTGAAGTTATTTTGTTAATTCATTTACCTATTAGCTTTTCTGTCTCCCTCCTACCTAGGGACCAGCTTGCCACCATGGAGTTGAACCACGCCTTCCACATTAGGTGGCCCTCCACAAGTCATGGTGGTGACTATGGTCTGTTTCTCCAACCTTGGATGTCAGTGGGGAGCAAATACACCCCATGGTCTCCATGTAATTGAAGTTGTACTGGATCACAGCCATTCCTGTCTGCCTGCACATTACCCCTAGCTGCTTCTGTGTCTCAATGGCAGAGGTGAGTAGTTACAGCAGAGACAGTATGGCCCATGAAGCCCCAAGTATTTACTACTTGACCCCTTACAGAAAATGTCTGTTGACCCACTTGGTTCAACAATAATAAAGTAGAAGTTAGAGATGAAGAAAAGAAACATTTAGCAAGAAGGACTGTTGCTAACAATATACTCAAGTTGTAGGACAACAGTTTCTACAACCCACGCATGCTCATTAGGTCAGATTAATGCAGCTACCTAGCATGAAATGTATGGGGTAATCAATACTATTGCGTCTGTTGTTTAAGAAAAAAAGAAGTGATGAATGCATGTCATTGATTACATCCTCACCAATGCTATCAACATTTACCTTAGTTCAGGTAAATGCCAGAAACATAAAGGTTACCTATTGCATAAGAAGAATTAGATTTTCACCCAATTCTCAACCATTTAAAGACAGATTACAACTTTTCCTGTGCTTTTTTTTCTCTCCTGGTTTCTGCCTTTAGATGTTTCACTTTTTCTTTAAACTTGGGGCGGGGAGGGGGAGTGCATGGGGAGGAGTATTGGAAAGAGTCATCCTTTAAGCATTTATAAACATTTTTGCAAAAAGATTCTGTGCTTAAAAAAATCTTTACAGATAATGAATAAAACTTTATTTTTAGATTTCTGTGTAGACTGCAATTATCTATACTCTCCAGGCTAAGAATAACTTGGAAAATCCAGAACAGTTTGGGGATGACAGGGCTTTGTTTGAACCCAAGATTATCAGAAATTCTTTTCTTACTTTTCTTACTTAGATGTACACATGTATAAAACAGCCAACAAAAGAGAAAATCTTCACTATTCTAAGAAATGCGAAATTAAAATTCCATTGGAAGGAGATTCTACACCAATGAGTGTTAGGTTTTTGTTGTACCTCCCCTAAAAATACTGTTATACCTCAGTTTTACAAGATATATTTTCACACTTTAATGTTTAAAAATTAGAAATTTATTTTGTCATCCGTATGTGCCAGAAACACAGTGCCCATCTACCTATTTCTCCTAGCCCCCCAAAACTGTTCTTTTTTTGAAATTCTTTTTTTTTTTTTTTTTTTAATTTGTTTCTGAGAGAGATAGACAGCGTGAATAGGGGAAGGTCAGAGAGAGAGAGGGAGACACAGAATCTGAAACAGGCTCCAGGCTTCTGAGCTGGCTGTCAGTACAGAGCCCGATGGGGGGCTCGAACCCACAAACCGTGAGATCATTACCTGAGCCGAAGTCGGATGCCCAACCGACTGAGCCACCCAGGCGCCCCCGCCCAAAAAACTGTTCTTAAATCAACAAGCATCTTACAGGTGATAGCACCTTCAAATCAACAAAATATATTTTCCTGGGAAACCAGAAGTCAGTGGCAGAAATTCACTTTCCATAAAATAGCTTCTTTGAAATTATTCCATGCTGCTGATACAACAGGTCCAAGATGTCAAGTCCCATATTTCTTCCCAAGCCCTAACTTCTGAGGCAGGTTTCTCCACCCACCTGTCTGATGAGCCCCCACAAGGACAGGATGGCACCCTGAAAAAAACCAGAGCCGGATTTCTCGCAAACAAGCCTGCTGCCACCAGTGCCAAATGGTCTCTAAGCCAGTTGTGAGTTTCACTCCCTTGTCCCCTTTTGCTTCAAAAGCCCTACCAAAGTTCAATCTGAAACAAAAGACACTGAGACTGTGCATTGTTTACCAAACAACCCATTATCCCGTGGCCTATTGCAAAATTAGTTGAGGAAGAATCTGTGCTGAGAGATAAATCTTTCTGTGACATTTCAAGACTAATCTTCAGCCAATTAGAACAGCCACTGGGACACTGGCCTGATAGTACACATTCAAATCACATCACCCCCCCCACACACACACAAGGTCCTTAAAGAAACCTCTTGGCAGACTTACAGTGTTCTCACAGTCCTGACTTGATGGGAGAGCATGGGTGTACGTCAAATGATGGCCTATCAACCCCAGAACAGGTCTGTGGCTAGAGATGAGCTGTCTGAACAAACAAAGAATGGAATCCTTAGTCTGTGGACAGTAAAAAGCTTTTACAGGAGGAGTGGTTTCTTAGCTCCAGCACTACTTTGGCCTCCGAATGCAACCCTGGGCCACACAGGAGCCTGGACTACTGGACAGATAAATGAATGGCGCTATATTTCCAAACTGAATTGGCCTTAATGGTTAGCTTGGTGAATTTCAGCAGAGGGTTTTGGGTTGCAGTTATTTTTTTTTTTAATGTTTTATTTATTTCTAAGAGAGAGGGAGAGAGAGACAGTGTGAGCAGGGGAGGGTCAGAGAGAGAGGGAGATACAGAATCTGAAACAGGCTCCAGGCTCTGAGCTGGCTGTCAGCACAGAGCTCGATGTGGGGCTCGAACCCACGAACCGTGAGATCATGACCTGAGCCGAAGTCGGATGCTTAACTGACTGAGCTACCCAGGCGCCCCTTGAGTTGCAGTTTTTAAGGACTGCTCCAGGTCAGGGCATTTTGAATCTCTTTACTTCCTATTTCAGTGGCTCTATATTCCTCATGTATCTTTTCTGGAAAGCAAATGAAACTATTTCTCCCTTTTACAACATTCATAGCCTGTCATTTCCAAAACTCATTGTTATCAGAGGACCAAGATACCTTGCAAACCTGCTATGACTAATATAATGCACTACTGATGTCATTTATATCAGCAAATCATTATAGAGCATTGCTTCCTTAAGTCATGTAACATTCTTATGGATTCCTCCACTCCCATTTTTCTGGTTGGATAAACTGAGGCCCATGGAAGATAATGTACATACCCCAGGTCTTCAAAGTAAATAAAATTATTTTAATTTCTTTAGATCATCTTCATATATATAAAACTTACCATTTGGCTCCCTATCATAAATTCAGAAGGCCACTTAAGTAGGAAATCCTTGGCCTAGCGAACTGCCAAACTCTGTTCTCTCATGCCAATAACACTAAGCCCCTGTGGTCCCCAGAACAAGTAGAGCAAGCGGATCTCTAAGCCGAGAGGCTCAGTGGCTGAAGGCAGTGTGCCAGAAGGCCAGACTCTTAAACCAGCCTCATTTTTCAGAAATGACACTGTCTTCAGATCTGTTCGGATCTGGCCATAGAGTAACTTTCAGAGAGTGTTTGTCAGAAACTTGTTCTTTTCTCAGAAGAGTTCCCAGGAGAAAGCTTCTATTCCCCTCAGCAGTAAAATAAAAGCACCCCCTCCCCCACACCCCACACACACTCACTACAGTGACAAGCAAGTGATAATGTAAAAAAAAAAGAACCAGAGACCCATAGAGACAGCCAAGGGTCTCTCCTGGGGAGGTGACAAGGAGATCTGTGTACACAGCATTCTCTCATAGAAATAGGCCTCCTGTCTTCCGTAAAACTGAAAATAAGGATGATAACAAGAAAGATTTATCTGAGTTTGAAAGAAAGTTCTGACATTACCATAATGGCATCTCTCCAGAAAGTCTGTTCTTTCCTTTCCATTCACATCTCCATTTAGTATTTCTCTGAAAACATAGCTAAAGGGAACTATTCTTTCCCCATGGTTCACAACAATCAGATTGCCCGAGCTAGCACACACTTTCACAAAACTTGGTTAATTACTTACCAACAGAAATACCAAAAGCAACAAATCAGCTTCATGCATATGTGTTTGAGAACCCTTATTGTTCTAAGAGACTCCTAATTATATGTTTCCTCTGGTATCTACCCCCTACCCCTCCCTACTTCCCTACGGGAGACTGAGTAACACAATCAAAGAAGATTCTAAAGAGGCTTGTCATATCCTGGGGTTTACATACATGGTAGTCAAAAGGCAATGATGTTAATATTGTTTTACAGTATGCAGACTGCTTGGGGGGGCGGTTTGCAGCCATCTGTGTGCATTAACCCTTTTCTAAGTCAGAAGAGTGGCTGTGATCAGCTCACTCACAGAGTTATTCTGCTTTACCACTCTCTTGCTTTTCCTAATCACTGATGTGGGGCCAGCAGGAGTCTGTTATTAGAGGGAACCATATGTAGGGGCCAAGGGCAGGCCACCCCAAGATGGGCCACTTTGGCATGCAGATTATTTCTAGCTGAAAACAATCAAGGCCCAAAAGATTGAGGGAAAAGCCTTAACCTCCCCTCCACCCCCAAACACTTAAAAGGATGTAGATAGAAGAACTGCTACAGGAAAGGATCTGTACCCATAGATAGGTGCATTATGCTATGAACTAGGTATGGTAGCCAGGAAGGAACCTAGTTCGGCCTGTTTGATCAGAGTCCCCTATGTGACACTGTTCCTGAGTGTCCCAGCACACATTCGAAATTTACCAAACATTTACTCTTTTTCATCTTCTTATGAATTGTATTCCTTCTCTTTGTAGTACCAGGCCCCTACCCCTTCTCGTCAGTTCAGGAAGACATGTACACTTCATTTTGCCTGACTGTCGTTGGAGATTCATGTCTGTGTGGATTTCCAGCATGTACAAAAATAAATTTGATTTTCTCCTGTTCATCTGTCTCATGTCAACTTAATTCTTAGTCCAGTGTGAGAATAATGAAGGGAAGAATATTTTTTCCCTCCCCAACACATGTCCTACTAGGCTGTGGTGTAACAGGTTTCCACTGATCCTGCCCTAACCAAGTCTCGTAAGATCAGCATTGCCTCTGAGTCCTCCAAGAGTTGACTCTAGATTATCCAGGTGGGTGTGAGTTTACTAACATGGAAGATTGTATTAGATCCATAGTCTTGACTCCTAATGCAGGCCTGTTTCTACTGATAGGTGAGCTGGCTCCTGCTATCAATGAGGGCACATTTGTGAATCTTTGTGAACATTCTCAAAAATCTGATGAGCACTGTAGTCTCTAATTTCAGAAAAAAAAGTACATGTTCTCTCTCTTAATCTCTCTCTCTCTCTCAAACACACACACACACACACACACACACACACACACACACACACACACCGTGCAATTCTGGAGAGTTCATGGACCTCCTGGAGCTCATCTGTTTCTAACAGACCCAGTGAATAAACCTTGTTTTATTAGAAGTTGCACTTCTAGCATGCTCTTTCCCCATAGTCCCATTATAAACATTTAGCATACTCTTTCCCCACAGTGTCATTATAACCATGTCTAATGGATTTTAATGTCTCTTTAATTGTCTTGTACTTCAATCAAATGATTTCCTCACTGGTATGAGGATAACAGTCTACTACCATAGTATTTCATTTAATCTGTACACATGCCTCAAGCACCTATTATAAATAAGCATGGTGGCACCCTCATGATGGTCAGTTTTATGTATCAGCTTAGCTAGGAATATTACCCAGTTATTCCGACAAACAGTAATGTTGTTACAGATGTGATTAATGTTCAAAAATCATCTGACATTAGGGGCGCCTGGGTGGCTTAGTCGGTTAAGCGTCCGACTTTCGCTTAGGTCATGATCTCATGGTTCGTGGGTTCGAGCCCCACGTCAGGCTCTGTGCTGACTGCCAGCTCAGAGCCTGGAGCCTATTTCGGAGTCTGTGTCTCCCTCTCTCTCTCTGACCCTCCCCTGCTCACGCTGTCTCTCTCTCTCTCCTAGAAATAAAATAAAAATATTTTAAAAAATCATCTGACATTAAGTAGATCACCCTAGAGAATCTGAATGGGCCCTACCCAATCAGTTGGAAACCCCAAAGAGCAGAGCTGAGACTTCAGGAAAGAAGAATTCCGCTGTGGAAGGCTTCAACCCATGCCAGAATGTTCCAGCCTACTTTTCCTGATTTTCTACTCTAAGAAACTTGGATTTCCCTAGCCAGCCCTTTACAATCAAGTAAGACAACCCCTGCAATAAACCTCTTAGTATATGTCTCTAATTGGCTCCATTTCTCTGTTTAAATTTTGACAACACAGATCTTGGTAATGAAAAGTTGGGTGCTATTAAAACAACTACTTAAACATGTGGATTAGTGGGAAAAGTGTCTATTCATGTCTTTTGCTCATTTCTTCACTGGATTATTTGTTTTTTGGGTGCTGAATTTGGTAAATTCTTTATAGATTCTGGATACTAACCCTTTTTCTGATATGTCATTTGCAAATATCTTTTCCCATTCTGTCGGTTGCCCTTTAATTTTGTTCATTGTTTCCTTTGCAGTGCAGAGGCTTTTTATCTTGATGAGGTCCTAACAGTTCATTTTTGCTTTTATTTCCCTTGCCTTCGGAGATGTGTTAAGCAGGAAATTGCTGCGGCTGAGGTCAAAGAGGTTTTTGCCTGTTTTCTCCTTTACAGTTTTGATGGTTTCCATGGGGGGCCAAGATGGCGGAGAAGTAGGGGGATCCATACTTCCCTCCTGCATCTCTCAAACAAAGAAGGGCTGAAGCCAAAAGACTCTGTACTACAGTTTTTATGGTTTCTTGTCTCACATTTAGGTCTTTCATCCATTTTGAATTTATGTTGTGTAGGGTGTAAGAAAATGGTCCAGTTTCAATCTTCTGCATGTTGCTGCCCAGTTCTCCCAGCACCATTTGCTAAAGAGACTTTTTTCCATTGGGTACTCTTTCCTGCTATGTCAAAGAAGACATCCAGATGGCCAAAAGACACATAAAATGATGGTCAACATCACTTATCATCAGGGAAATACAAATCAAAACCACACTGAGATACCACCTCACACCAGTCAGAATGGCTAAAATTAACAACTCAGGAAACAACAGATGTTAGTGGAGAAATGGGAAACCTTTTGCATGGTTGATGGGACTATAAACTCATATACCCATTTTGGAAAACAGCATGGAGATTCCTCAAGAAGTTAAAAAGAGAACCATCCTATTATCCAGCAATAGTGTTATAAGGAATTTATCCAAATGATACAGGAGTACTGATACATAGGGGCACATGTACCCCAATGTTTATAGCAGCAATTTCAACAATAGCCAAATCATGGAAAGAGCCCAAATGTTCATCAACTGATGAATGGATAAAGAAGATGTGATTTATATATACAATGGAATACTACTTAGCAATGAGAAAGAATGAAATCCTGCCATTTGCAACAATGTGGATGGAAATGGAGGGTATTATGCTAAGTGAAATAAGTCAGTTGGAGAAAGACAGATATCATGTTTTCACTCATATGTGGAACTTGAGAAATGTAACAGAAGACCATGTGGGATGTGAAGGGGAAAAATAGTTTCAAACAGAGAAGGAGGCAAACCATAAGAGACTCTTGAATGTGGAGAACAAACAGTGTTGATGGGGGGCTCAGGAGGGGGAAAAGGGTGATGGGCATTGAGGAGGGCACTTGTTGGGATGAGCACCGGGTGTTATATATAAGCAATGAATTACAGGAATCTACCTCAAAACTAGAGCACATTGTATAAACTGTGTTAGCTAACCTGACCAAAAAAAAAAAAAAAAAAAGAATTGGATTAAAGGGGAGAATTCTTAAGGGTATGATTAAAAAGCCTTATCTATTTAAACAGATTATTAGGAGAGATATGAGAAGTAGGGAACTTTTAGTGAAGTCTCAGAAGGAAATGAGTAACATGTATTGGAAGTGGAGAAAATATGATCCTTACTATATAGTGACACAAAATGTGGTTGAGTTTTGTCCTACATTTAGTGGAAAGCAGAATTTATAAGCTATGAACTTGGATATTTAGCTGAGGAGATTTCCAAGCAAGGTGTGGGAGACATGACCTGGTTTTTAATTTCTGCTGGTAGCTAAATACAGCAGGAAAAAAGATAGATTGAGAGGGAGAACTGTGAAACAAAAATGACTTGATGATTGGAAAGATTCTTAACCTATTTAAATAGCAAAAGATGCTAAATTTAGGAGATTCACTGCCTGGAAAATGTGCTCTAAAACAAAACAAAACAAAAAACAAGTATATGGCTGGGCAACCTTTGGCTGGTACTGATGATATTGGGTGTATGGCTCACAGATCAACTTGGCAATATCCACAGAAGCCAGGATTAGAGATGTGATTCTCCAGGAAAGTTCTGTGGAAGATGCTTTTGCCTTGTAGAATGAATCCCCATGATATACAGAGGAGGCCCACAAAGTTTTGAGAACATTAGAAAGCAGAAATATTGCCAGCTTAGACTAAAAGAGGGGAGGAAGATCTGACAAAATGAAAGAAAGCTGCTGAGCTCCCAAAATTATACAGGTAGGATATAGGCTAATAAAACTACTGCATTGTAAACATGTGCAATCCTTCAAGAAAAAGGAAGGTTGACTCAGTCCTGAGCCCTGGACCAAGGGTGTGAAGGCATAAGCCGTAAAGAATTATTCCCAGTCCTTGCATCCTAATAGAATGTAGCCTGGATCTTTGAAAGTGCTGGAGAGCACTGGTGACTCTTTCCATCCTTGTGTTTTCTCCCATTTGGAAAAAGTATACTATACAACTATTATCCTATGCTTTTGCTGCCACTGCATTCTGCAAGCAGACAATGTTTTCTAGATGCACAGCTCCACAGACGGTGAGGAATTTTGTTTGGGGGTAGATCATACCCAAAGGGGTGATTAGATTCAGAGGATGAAACTTGGGACTTTGGAAGCTAATGATATTTATATAAGAGTTCTGACTTAAGTTGATGTAGTAACGGTTTGAGAAATTTGGGGGTTCTAAGATATGGCAAATGTATTTTGCATTTATAATGAATATGAATCTTTGGGGGCCCAAGGGCAAACTTTGGTAGGATGGAAAATATTCTCCCAAAATATGTGTATATCCCAATTCCTAGAACCTGTATATGTAAGATTATACAGGAGAAGAAAGATCTCTACAGGTATAATTAAGTTAAGGATCTTGATGGGGACATTATTCTGAATTATCCAAGTGGGCACTAAATGTAATCATATATCCTTGTGAGAGTAATGAAGAGGACATCTGAACACACATAGAAGAGAAGGCAATGTGGAGATGGAACAGAGAGATTTAAAGATGCTAGTTTTGAACATTGGAGCAAATAGCCACAAGCCAAAGAATGGTGCCAGCTACCAGAGGCAGGTAAAGGCAAGGAAAATATCTATCTATCTATCTATCTATCTATCTATCTATCTACTTACTTACTTATCTACGAATATATCTATCATCTATCTATCTATCTATCTATCTATCTATCTATTTATTTTGAGAGAGACAGGGACAGTATCAGCAAGGGAGGGGTAGAGAGAGAGGGAGAAAGAGAATACCAAGCAGGCTCTGCACTGTCAGTGCAGAGCCCGATACAGTACTCTATCTCACAAAATCATGAGATCATGACCTGAGCTGAAACCAAGAGTTGGATACTTAACTGACTGCACCACCAAGGCACCCCTAGGGAAGCATTTCTCCTACAGACCTTGAAGGGAGCATAGCTCTGCCAATAACAGCTTGGTTTCAGTGCAGGAAAACTGATTTTGGACTTCTGAGCTCCAGAGGTATGAAGGAATAAATTTGTGTCATTCAAAACCACCAAGTTTGTGGTAATTTGTTATACCAGCCACATAAAACCAATACAGACTCTATAGAGAACTAAATTGAAAAAGTTATAATCCTTCCTCAAAGAGCTCAGATCCTATAGAAGATGAATATTTGATAACTGTAATACAAGGCTAACAACAATAGAGTCAAACAAAGTGTGAAGGGCTTGGAATTGGTCTTTGGGTGCAGAGGACTGAGAAAGGGTTCCCAGAGAGCAGTTTGTGGGTTTGAGCCCCACGTCAGGCTCTGTGCCAACAGCTCAGAGCTTAGAGCCTCTTCATATTCTGTCTCCCTCTCTCTCTGCCCTATCCCCACTTGTGCTCCGTCTCTCTCAAGTGAATAACTGTTAAAAATTTTGCTAAAAAATAAAAATACAAATGAATAAAAAATAAAAGACAAAAAAATGAATAAACAAAAAGCAGAATCAGACTCATAAATAGAACAAACTGATGGTTATCAGAGGGAACATGGATGGGGGATGGGTGAAATGGGCGAAAGGGAGTGGGAGGTACGGCTTCTAGTTATGGACTAAGTCATGGAGATGAAAGGCACAACATAGGGAATATAGGCAACGTCACAGTGCAGTATGGGGACTGGTGGTAGCTATACCGTGATGAGCACATCATACGACGGAGACATGTTGAATCACTATGGTACACACCTTGAACTAATGTAACATTATGTGTCAACTATACTCCAATAAAACAGTTTAAATAAATAAATAAATAAAACAAAAATTTTAAAGATGGAAATTTAACAATTAAGGAGTCATAGCAGGTATCCTGTAAGAGATGTTCTGATATCGAGAACAACTGGTGTAGGCCTCCCCACCCCACTTTTAGTTGGAAAAGAGAGATGTCCTTCCCAGGAATACACAGTCAGAGGTGAAGAAAGGCAGTATAGAAGGGTGGTGAACATATGGGATCAGATGTCCACAGGTAAGTCACTGAACCTTTCTGAGATCAGTATAACCAAAGGTGGTAAGAGCATCTGCCTCACCTGATTGGTACAGCAATTAGCTGTCATCTCACACACACTTACATAGTTCCATGAATTTAATTCAGCACTCACTATCAGGAAGTAAGCAAGCAAGAAAGTCAGGACAAGCACCTAGACTCCTGAGCCCTCTTCCACTGTGAGGCTAGAAAAAGCTAGGCTCACATCAGAATTGTGAAATTCCTGAATGACATATCAAGGGCTTTGGATCTCATGACATGAGGTGAAACCCACAAAAAGATTTAAAAATATGAAATAGTGCTGTTTTTCTTTTTTTTCTGTGTTCCAGACAGATAGCTGCCTGGTAGTAGAAAGACATGAACAATCAAACATCAGTGAGAAGGAAGCCAGTTCAGAACCCGCTGCAATAGAGTCCAGGAAGGAGATAATGAGGCCCCGATTAACAATGGATATGGTACAGGAAGCACATTTTCAAATACTTTGTCTCTTTTTATCACATAGGCTTTATGCCCAGTGCAGAGCCCAGTATAGGCTTGAACTCATGATCCTGAAATCAAGACCCAAGCTGGGGTCAAGAGTTAGATGCTTAACTGACTGAGCCACCCAGGCACCCCACAAATACTGTGTCTTTATGACTTGAGACTATTTTTGAGAGGAGAAAAGTGGCCAGGCACATTGGCTCACTCAAAGGCAGGAAGATATTGCATGCCGGTTTGAGCTGCTGAAGTGCTTCGGGCACCCTAATTATGCAAGGCTACTCCAAAAAGGACATCTGAGCTTGGCATGTCTTCTGAGGGAGCTGGTTATAAAATGCCACAATGTTCAATGGCTGGGAATGTATGTAATGTTTATAAGCCTGCCCTTCATGATTCCTAACGATCTTGATGGCTAGTTGCATGTTTTTCCAGGACTCACACACCCTATGGTCTCATGCAGATAGGCCAGGGTGGGTGTGCAATTCCCTAGCCGCTCCCTTTGAGAGCAGAGACAAATGCATTCTTTGAATTTTAGCATATGTGCACATCCTTACAGGATCCTTAAACATCCTTACATGTTTAAGACATGAATCCATAATGTTGCACTGCCTTTCACAACTAAGCAAAAATGCAGAAACACGTGCAATGAACCATGTTCTGAAAAAAGAATGAAATGCAGTGGTTTTATGAAATGTTCATCTATGTGAAATAGTGTGGCATGATGTTCTGACCCATGACCCAAGGTGGTGGTCACTTAAGCCGCCTTCCCTGTGGAAAGTCAAGTTGTTAGCTTGAAGAAAGATGAAATGGAAGGGAGCCATGGGGTTCAAAGAGTAAAGATCTGTTCATCTTCTCTGCCTGTTCCTTTAGCTATTTTCAGGTTTATTTCCTGCATTGTTATCCAGGGCTTTTGGTGAAGCTCATTTTAAATCATCCAAAACCTGTGTCCTCAAATCCTTTCCCTTAAAGAAGTCACTACATTGTAGGAGGCCTCACCATTAACTCTTCATTCCTGACAGTCACCTTGAATTTGTCTTTGCTCAGTTCCCTCTCGTTATTCACTCTTGTGCTTTTAGAAAATGAGAGATTGAGGAGCGCCTGGGTGGCTCAGTCAGTTGGGCAGCTGACTTCGGCTCAGGTCATAATCTCACAGTTTGTGGGTTCGAGCCCCATGTCGGGCTCTGTGCTGACAGCCAGCTCAGAGCCTGGAGCCTGTTTCAGATTCTGTGTCTCCCTCTCTCTCTGACCCTCCCCTGCTCACGCTGTCTCTCACAGAAATAAATTAAAAAACAATAAAAAAACAAACAAAAAAAGAAAATGAGAGATTATATTTGATGTCTATGTCCTGTTTCCATTTGGGTAACTCATGGCTAGTGTAACTGCAATTTAGTGTGTGTGTGTGTGTGTGTGTGTGTGTGTGTACACACATGTACCTATATGTGCACATATACCTATATAAATACACACACACATATATGGGCATACATACGTCTATCTAGATACAAGTTAGGCACAAGTTTAGGTAGGTAGAGATGATATAAATATAGATAGTTACAGATGGATATAGATCCCATAGACGGGATTTGTTTCCTGAGGGAAAAACAGCATTACCAGCAGCCTTTATAGGTTCGTAAAAATAGTGTATAATTCACAGAAGGCTAATAAGTTCTTAGAAATAACCTTTCTGTCTTTTTCTCCTCTCCTTTTCTTTTTCTCATATCTCCCTTCCTCATGCCTTTTGCCTTATCTGCCTCATATTGGTTTTTCAACCAAACCTGCCTCCTTCATCTCCTTCACATTTTAGTTGAGCTACTGGCACTGCATCTGCAGTGCCCTGGGATAGAACATTCCTAACCTCCCTAAACTTGCAGTGCTTTTATAGCCAGCTTCTGTGAGTTTCACCTGGGTCTGACTCGCGAGACAGGACCAAAAGTTTTGAGTGGGTGGAGACGGTAGGAGGGGCTGCTTTATCGCAGGTACTGTTTGACTTTTTTTTCCAAGGGATGTGATGTGGGAGGCCTATTCACCTAAGAGGGTTTCTAATTGTGCTTCCTCTCCAGACAAACCCCAGAGATGCAGGAGAAAATGGCAGCTTAATTCCTCACCTTTCTGGCCTCTGTGAAGTTGAGCCAATGATCAAAGAGAATCTGAACAAGTAGCCCCCCTCCATGGTTGCAATAGGAAAATCATGTCGAGTGACCAAAGTCCAGCTCTGAAATAACTAAGTAGGGCATGGAGGGAGTCGGGAGGGACTTAGTTCCATGAGTTTAAGACTTAGTTCCATGGGTTTATCAGCCTCTGGTGGATCAGGAGCGCCCCAAAGAGGGTGCTATAAAAGTGGGTTTTGCTTCTTTGGTAACCATTCCATGCCAGCCTTGCCCTCAGCCACTCTCTAAGCCCTCCATTCCCTCATCAATAAACAAGGTATCTCACTAAATGATTTTGCATGGCCTTTCCAACCCCAGTCCTCTGGGATTATGACACTTCTAGAAGAATCACTGTCTCTCCATGACTTATGGTGGTATTCTGTGCCCCTTGCTCCCAGGCTTCCCACTATCATACCTTTCATTCTGGTAACCTTCAACCCAAGATGCCATGGCTTTCCTGTAAGGTGATTTTGCAACTCCTACCTGACCCCTTTTGGTTAAGGCCCTCCCTGTGCTTTCCTTTCCAAGGCTCAACCCATTCTGCCTGGCATCCACTCCCACAGATACACAAGACACTGAGAGCCTTTGCTTTCTGTTTCTCTAATTCACTCCATGGAGTTTTTCCTATTCAATAAAGGACTTCATTTCTATTGACTCGCAAAGACCACACATTTCAAGAGCAGCCAAAACAAATCAATGTCTCATGAGCCAAATAAATCCTTCTAACTACTCCAAAGAGCTAATGATTCTGAAGCCTTCTCACTATATTTGGGAGTGGTTACATCCTATGTGCTCACAAGAATATCTAAAACACTAAATTACTATGTAAAATTGACAAATCCAAAATATGTTTTTGGAGGGAAAAGTCTTTTGGGGCGAACTTCCCTCACTGAAAAGTGTATCCCATTCCATTTCACTCTTTACCCTCCAACGCACACCACTCTCTTTAGCCACATTTTTGAGAAACTTGATTCTCAAAAGAAGTTTCTTTAATAAATCTGTCAGACATTCAGAACTGGACCATTAGAATAGTTACTCTAGAATGAGTTTGCAGGATTTTTCACTTTGCTGTTTGGAACTAACTGGGTTAGCACCTGCCAAATCTATTCTTGGCTCTGGTTTGCATGATTAGCCCCTCACTTTCCCAAGCTTGAAAATATAAAAACAAACAGATAAAAATTACTATGTGACACTGTTCCTCTTTCATGCTCTGCTGGAACATCTTGAGGCAGCTTTACTGTTACTGACCTCAGGGTAATTTTTTTTGCACATGGGGTGGTAAATTATTTCCAGGTGAGGCAAAACCAGATGGCCTCAACTTTCCTGGAGTTGATTAAAATGATTGTACCTGCTTCCGAAGTCTACTCATCAAACACCATGGTTTGATTTACCATGGTAACGTCTCAGCCAGTGGCTTCTGCACTGTTAGTGGAAGATGTTGAATCTACCAATTAAAACTAGCAAATGATACCCCCTATCTGATACACACACACACACACACACACACACACACACAACACACCACTCTATTCTAAGTGCTTGCACAGAGCCAGCTGCTGCTGAACAAAAAGGGAAAATTAATTATTTAAAAAATGGAGCTCCTACTTTGTGACATACAGAATAATAAAGCAGGTCTGTAACCCTCCTGGCATGGTCTACTCCTGCACAAATACAGAAGATGCTTGAACTGTGTAATTGCCTTGGGTCTCATGTGACATTCATCTCCACTTGGCAAGAATACCCAATAACATAGGAGGAGGGCAATTTTCTCACTTATGAGTTATCAAGTGTCTCCTAAGTTGGGCATATGAATTCCATATTCTGTTATTATCAGATGCTATTAGATCTCCATGTATTTCCACTCTCTGGTTTATAATCCAATACAATTCAATTTATTTCTGTTCAATTCAATTCAATTCAATCTAATTCAATTTAATTCAACACATTCATTAGCAATAGACTCTGTTAGGTGCAGGCTAGTATGAAAATTAGTGAAACACAACCCCTCCCCACAAAGAACCAAAAATAACTTACCAACCAGTGTTTGAGGGACCTTACAATTGCAACACGAAGCATGCTAAATGCCAGTGAGTGTAACACCTGAGATGTTGCTAAGGACATTCAGATGACTGTGATATATTGGCCATTCTATTAAAATGTACGCGGAAAATATGCCAAGGCTAAGCAAGATATTACTTATGTATGACACAAAATAGCTGATACTGCTATGACATACTTTCCTTTTACATTTATTTGTTTCTTAGATTATGAACTTATCTTAATGCACAATGATCTTGATTTCTTGAGTAAAAATTGCAACTAGAATGGATATGTTTCTAAAGACAAAGGAAAATAAGAAACAGGCAAAAAAATTGTGCCGCAGCATGACTCTATCTTCAATGCAGCATTAACAGTAAAACAAATAAAAATCTAGCAGCATTTCCGTGTTCATTCAGAAAATGCCATCTTAAAATCACTAAGATCTTCATTATTTCTTTAACACAGCAAACGTGTTTGCTTTTGCAGATGCTCTAACACAAACATTCACATTCTGACCAATAAAAATAGCAATAGTTTGCGGTTATGACCACTAACACCATTTGTAGACATGCGAAATCAAAAAAGATTAATCACACTATATGAAGCAGGCAATACACTGATTTCTAAATTATTCTGCAACCTCGGGTCTATACCCTCCTGGAAGGAAAGGAGTAGCAGCCTGCAATTGTACAGGAGATTGTATATTCTCAAGGAAATCCAAAGTAGCATATTATTTTTGTGACTGGAAGTCAAAGTCTGCCTTTGGTTTCTATGAACAGTTTCTACCAATAACATGTGACAGGGTGAAATGTTTTCTGCATCGCTCCCCATTTCTGTATCTACTTTACCAGTTTATCAGTGGCAACATGCTGTCTTTATCCACCTTACATCAGTGGAGGAAAGCAGTTCAAATATTTCATTTCCTCCCATTGCCCATGTCCTGTTAAATGTGGACACTCCCTCCATCTACAGCATAGTAACATGTAAAATGTAGGAAGTGCTCATTCTAGGCTAGACTCACATAAGAAAACTATAATTCCAAAGACATGGTCTCCTGTCTCTGTACTTTCTTAGGTCATCAGCCCTGAATGCACCAGGTAAACTGAGTCCTCCCTTTACCAGTCCCCTAATAGGGAGGGGGCTTATAATAAGACACTTAAATTATACAAGAACATCAGAACTAACACACAGCCTGAGTTGCTGGATGCTCTGTATCTTTAGGAAGAAGTTTAAACCCAAGGTGTGTCTTCAGAACACACATGACCTAGTGTTGGCCTGTGGAGTTAGCTCTACCTGCCTGTACCTCATGGGGAGGGGGACCTCCCAGCAGGGAGATATTGGTAGATCTCTGGGCCTTTTACAGGGCTCCTTACAGGGCTATGAGGCTCTGGTCTGATCTTGGATGGCTATATGTGATAGAGGAGACTCTGACCTAGAAAAAACATGCATCCAGCTCCTAGCACTACAGAAGGTACTCTGGAGAACCCACTGCAGGAAGAGAGCCCATAAGACAGTAGGCAGTCTTGCTCTGGCTGGGGAATGGAGCTGGGGATCAATGGAGAGAGAAGCTAACAAAACAATATGGGAATCCTGGGGTGCCTGGGTGGTTCAGTCGGTTACATGTCAGACTTCAGCTCAGGCCATGATCTCACAGTATGTGGGTTCAAGCCCCACGTTGGGCTCTGTGCTCACAGCTCAGAGCCTGGGGCCTGTTTCAGATTCTCTCTCTCTCTCTCTCTCTGCCCCTCCTCCACTTGTGCTCTGTCTCACTCTGACTCTCAAACTATTAATAATTGTTACAATTTTTGAAATGTGGGAATCCTTGATATGAACACCCTGAAGAACTAAGTCAGCTAGAGCAAAATTCATGAAGATATTCAAAGGGCTCAGAAATGGGTTCCCATGGGAACTAGTCACACAGTGTCTGCCCTGGGGCACATCTGGATGCTCGTTTTTGTACATATCATCCTGGCTTAGTCACTGAGGTCTGGCTGACCTATTCATGGAACTGGTACTTAAGAGACTGGCAAGTCCCCTCAGCTTGCTGGGAAAGTTACCTAACATATCTAGCCTCAGTTTATTCATTCCTAAAACAAATGTGTGCAGGGATCATCATGTGCTCCCTAACACCTTTCCCTGGGCCCCTGTTCCATGACTTGAGGGACACACCTTGTCCTAGTCAGCTCAAGCCACGCAACAAAATTACATAGATTGGGTGGCTGAAATAACAACTCCATTTTCTCATACGTCTAGAGACTAGAAATCTGACATCATGGTACTAGCGTGGTCAGGTTCTAGTGAGATCCTGCTTCTCTGACATGCAGACAACTGCCTTCCCACTGTGTCTACGTATAGCCTCTCCTCAATTCATGTGCGTGAAGAGTGAGAGCTCTCTCAGCTTCTCTCCTTATAAGGCCACTAATCCTAATTGATTAGGATCACACCCTTATGACTTCATTTAATCTTGATTACCTCCTAAAAGCCCTGTCTCACATATTTAGCTAAGAGTTAAGGGTCAAGGCTTCCACATATTAATTTGGCAGAGGGAACACACAATTCTGTCTACAGCACACCTGAGGCACTGTTGCTTAGAGACAGCAAACATTTCTCCAGTGGTTCATTCCTCTTGGTGGGGGCCAGGCCCCTCAGACAGACTGAGTCTCAGGGCAGCCATGAGGCCAAGTTGGCCATGAGGAACAGAGGATTAGGGAGGCTCTATTCTGTCAGGTAATGAACCACATTACCCATGTTCCTACCAGGTCAGACCAGCCCATTTCTTTTTTCTTTTTTTTTTTTTTTAACAGTTTATTGTCAAGTTGGTTTCCATATAACACCCCGTGCTCATCCCCACAAGTGCCCTCCACCATGCCAATCACCAGCCCATTTCTACAAAGAGGCAAGAATGGGATAGGTTTCAAGTGTACAACTAAAAGGTAAGTTGGAAGTCAAGAGCCTGATTCTGGAGCGCATTGACTATGAGAAGGAATAAGGCTGGTCAAGGCAAGAAAAGAAAGAGGTAAAAAGCACCAGACTGGGGGTATTCGATATATAATTCCATATACTTAACTGCCCCCCTCACTCTTCTATTTCAGATTTTGACCATATTTACAAAATGCACTATGGTGAACACTGGCTTGACTTCCCCCATCACAGAGAAATATCCACTATGTGCCCTTGCTACTTCCAGTTGAGATGCATAGATGGCATATAGATGACAGGTGATAGGGTTCAAACAATGTCATGCAGATCTGACCATGAGTCCCTGATTGGAGGATGTTCTGGGAGTCAGTGCATCTCAGACTTAGAGAAGAAGACACCTCTTAGTTTTACATGGCTTCATAAAGTCTTCCCTTCCTGCATGAATTCCCTGCCCCAGACAAACCCACAGAAAATGAGAGAAAAGAAACATAGTAGAGGTAGGAACTTGAATAACCTTTGAATGATAAAAAACAGAACACAGTAACCACCTACACACCAGGAAATGGGAAGTGTTCATGCCAAGAGGTGGATGAAGGTCTGAAGAAACATGGCATTAGTCACTCCACTGCAGTGGGAACAGCCACACAGACTAAACCTCTGTGCCAAGTAGCAAGAAGTTGAGTATCTGATGTAGAGCTGGTGAAGTGAATATGGGAGATCAGGTCCGATATACAGAGCAGAGCTCGCAAGATGTTGATTTGGGGACGATCTGAGATCACCCACATCCAGTGCCAAGTGCACTGTCCCACAGCATCTTCCACTCCTTCTCTATTATCACTGAATGCAACACACATCTCACATGCAGCACCACCTGCCCACCTCCTCCACCCAAATGCACAGAGACTTGCATCAGGCAGTTGAGGGGCATTCACACTTACAGAGATAAGTGTTCAATCAAGAATCACCATTCAGGGGAACCTGGGTGTCCCACTTACTTAAGCATCTGACTCTTGATTTGGGCTCAGATCTGCTCTCATGGTCATAAGATTGAGCACCATATCAGGCTCTGTGCTGAACGTGGAGCCTGTTTGGGATTGTCTCTCCCCCTCACTCTCTGTGCCTCCACTGCTCACATGCTTTCCTTCTCTCTCTCTCAAAATAAATCAACGTTAAAAAGAATAACCATACAATTCACAAAGGCCATACCATGGAATTCAAACACAGAAACAAGAAGTTCAACAGACAAAAACTCAAGAGGAATCGGAGATAAAAGAACAGCAAGAACAGGACTCTATAAAGTTAGCTTCGTATCTAAAGAAAGAGATGAAAAGCACTGCACTTAGAAACAAGAACAGGAGTTATGAGCTCTTCATAGAGGTTACGAAAAAAAATAACCGATTATACATCTTGGAGCTGAGAAACAGACACACTTAGGGCAACGGTCTTAGGAAACTTACCAAGTGATCATGAATTGAGGTAGAGGAAGAGGAGGGAGGAAGAAAAATACAAAACAAAACACCCAAACAGTGACAGCGGAGTTCGTGGCAACTGGACCTCAGTAAGGGCGAAACAGCTGAGAAAGGACAAAGGGATTCTAGGCCTACTTTAAAATTCAATTAAATGATTTACTTAGAATCTACTACGTAGGCATGATTCCCCATACAAAATAAGTGTTGGGAGTTCCCTGATGGAGTTGGTCCAGGAGAAGACTAAATAGAAAAGGAAACATGCAGCCCTAGCAGGATCTAGACGTAGAGAGGAGAGGCATTGGCAAGGTGGTGCACAATTTGGAGAAAGGGCCGCATACAGTGGACATTTCACTCTGGAGGAGGCAGGGGAAATGCCAGAAGTTTTTGTTTTGTTTTGTTTTTTGGCAGAGATTTTTTTTTTCTAAAAACTGGACAATTTTGAAGACATAACTCAAATTCCAAAAAATGAAACACATAGTGGAGTCTATCTGACAAACTAGGAAACCTTGTGAAACCTTAAGGGAAAGAAGGGATAGGATAAAAGATGAATCGTGGTAAAGATACAAATAAATAATGAGTTGGAGCAGGGAGACGGTGGGCGGGGAAACCGGCCAAGAGACATTCTTGGACTAACACAGGACCTGGCTAAAAACACGCATGGGAATAAAAAGATGCTAGAGTTACATTTGCATTCCTGGAAGCCTAAAAATTGCAATTCAATTCCAAAATATACCACATATTTTAGACTTAATCCTTGACAATATTTACTGCATGGTGCCTGTTTTCTTTCCTTTCCCTTTTTCTTTTCCTTCCCAGATGAACACACAGACAGCTCAAGTGTGATAAGCACCCCAACTGAGGCTAAACATTTGCTCTTTTGTGCATGCCTAATGATTTCCATCTTGGCCTCAACTGTGTTAAGTTTATGAAACCTATGCTTCTTATCACTTGTATCAGCATTTTTTATTTTTCTGCCAGGAGAGAATGCAATAAAGTATTCAAATAGTCATGCAGACCCTGCTATACTGACCAAGCAAGCAGATTCCAGAAACCAAGCTGTTGGCTGGCCAGCAGCACTGCCAGGCTATGGTTCATTCCTCGGGGGGCACACGAGAACACATTCGGGTTTGCACAATTTCTGTGTAGTATACACACACAGTGGCTGGCTTGTTCAAGACTGGAATATACAAAGGTTTAGGATCATCTGTGAAGATGTCAGAACTTGGTTAAAACTGAGATTAAGGGCATATCAAATGAAGAAATCACAGTGTCCTGATTTATAGAATACGCGACAGGGACTTTGAGACAAGCACGACCAGACTGAAAAATAATTTTGACATTCAAGGACAGAGCATTTCTTGTGTACAAGAAAGTCTGATTTTCCCTGCTTCTCCCCTCCCCTTCCCTCCCCTCCCCTCTACTCCTCATCTCTTCTCCTTTTTCCATTCACTTACTCCTGAGTACATTAACTCATCCGGCAGATTATATCACCTACTATGTGAACCAGTTGACCCCGGCCCTCATGGAGCTCAAGTTTAGTGCAGAAGAAGAGATGTCAAATGATATACAGAGGTGGCTACTGAATCACTTTTCCAAAATAGTGGAACCCTTTCTGCTAATTCCGTATTGAAATTCATCAAGTATAAAAGGTGAGCTACTCCCTGCTGGGGTGAGACAGGAGGATGTGGAGGAATCCAGAACCTAGGCCTGTAATCCAGGATCATTCTCAGCCATTTGTATTCTCATTCTCTCTCTCTCTCTCTCTCTCTCTTCCTTTTCCCCTCTCTCTCCCCTCCTTTCTTCCCTCTCTCTTTCTAGATCCCATTTAAATTACTAGTTTGGAACAAGGTTATAGGTCAGCCACATTTTGTATTTATCGAATAAAAGTGAACACTTCTAACCCTTAATTTTAAAAGAGGAGGAAAGGCGCCTGGGTGGCTCAGTTGGTTAAGTTTCCAACTTTGGCTCAGGTCATGATCTCACGGTTCGTGGGTTCGAGCCCCGCGTCAGGCTCTGCTGACAGCTCAGAGCCTGGAGCCTGCTTCAAAGTCTGTGTCTCCTTCTCTCTCTGACCCTCCTCTGCTCACGCTGTCTCTCTTTCTCTCTCTCTCAGAAATAAATAAAGCATTAAAAAATAAAATTTAAAACAGGAGGAGTTTGCCCTTCCATACTTCTTCACCCACTGCATAAATGAAATCGTAAATCAGACGTGGTCTTCATGACTTATCTCTGCCTCACACCTCACTCTCCCTTCTTGCTTCTTGAAAGAAAACCTGAATTGTGCTCAGGAACCATGGAAAACCTACTACGACTTTCTGGAATATTCTACCACAGAACTGCAGTGAGGACTTACATTTATTGAGCACCTTCTGTGCGCCAGGTCCCTTGTTAGATGCTTAAAATATGTCATCTCATATGCTCCTGAGATATAAGACTACCCAGGATGGTTTGTGATTGAGATCGTGCAGATAAAGAAGCAGTTTCTGAGAGGCCTACTCAAGGGACCAAGACGATCCAATTCTTGGGAGGGAACCAAGATGGGATTCACCCCAGATCCACCTGGGCCTCATGTCTACCCGCTACTGACTAGTTACCTGTGTGTCAGTCTATTGCAGCTCTGTGCCTGCCCGTCTACATCTCTTTGCATCTCTCTCTCTCTCTCTCTCTATAACACACACACACACACACACACACACACACAGACACGTGCATGAACCTCCTCTTTGCTTGGAAATGCCCACCCCTGACGTTAAGCACGTTGAAAATGCATGTTTACTTTCTGGTTCTCCCTGCCTGATGTCCCAGGCTACAGCTGCTGCGCCTGATGCCATAGTGCTGGTGGTGCCAAAAAGCTGTTTTTCTTCTACTCTAATAAACATGTTTCTATTCATTTGCGAGTTGCTATGTTTCTCTCTCTGATGGGCTCATACTATTCAAGTATTCCCAGATAATGCATTAACCCCTCCAAGGCTACGGATCTCCAGAAACACACTCTCTGAGTGCCAACCTTAGCCTCAGACACATGGGCCTCACTGTGCTCAGAGTTAGTCATGAGGGAGAGAAAGTGTCTTTGAGAGGAGACATGCAGGTGAGTGGGGTGAGGACATAAACGGAACATCTGCTTTCATTATCCTAAAACAAATTTAGTGCCAATAAAAGGTGTTCAAGTGAGAAGATGTGAGGATGAAAACTGACAGTCAAAATTACAGCCATACTTGATTCTTCCCCCCAAAGCCAGTGTCAACCTTTACAATGTGGCTTTCTCCATCCTTGAGCTGAGCAGGGAGCCCACACCCTCTCTGATTTTACTCGTTGACTCTGCTGGTTTTCCTCAAACCCTTATGATACCAAATGCCACTGTGTTAACTGATTTCCAAATAACCACTCATTTAAACTTCACACCAGTCCTTTGAAGCACAGAGAAGTTAAATGACTCGGTCAAGGCTGCACAGCTGATGAATGATGAACTTAGGGATTGAACCCAGGGAGTCAGCCACAATGCCATGGTGGTTACTGACAGCAAATACTTCACTGAAGACTTGTGCTGAGACCTAGAAGCCAACCAATGGGAATTTCAAGTTTCTTTCTAAATAAGAAGATGCCTCATGTAGTGGTTGAGTACCCAAGCTCCGCAGCCCCTTTTTGCCATGTGACCTTGGATTAGTTCCTGAACCACTCAGAGTCTTGACTTTCTCACATCCCAAATAGGGATGACAATAACACACCATGAAGGTGGACTGAGGTAACACCATTGGCATAGTGACTAGTGGCCTGCAATGTGCACTAAGTGGCACTGTCCCTTATCATTGTTGGTGTCCGGCACTGAACACCCAATAACCCAGGAAAAACTTTTTAGAGGTTTGAGGAGAAACCATATCAAACAAAACAATACATAACACACCAAACACATTCATTTGGGGTGAAGTTCAGCTCTTGACAACCATTGTTACATCTGCATTGCGAGTAGAAAGCTGAATATCTACCTGTCCACAGCAGTTAGGTTCTCTGAAGGAATATCTACCCCAGTGGGCAGAATATCTTAAGAGAAGACCCTTGTACCTATATTCTGAGCCTCTAAGATCTCTTCATTCTCCACTTTGTACCCATGTCCCACCTCCTCTAGCACATCCTCTCAACAAGCCTGTGGAACGCCTCATCAGGACCACCTGACTTTGTTCTTCAAGCTCCTCAGATCTAGGGATGAGTCTGAGCTCCACCCCCTACAGGAAGGGAGTCGGATCCTTTTCCACTTTCTCTATCTCAATTCCATCATCTAACAGGACCATTTGGCTAAATTTGTTATAAACTACACAAATACCTGGTTTAGCATTTTTTTTGGTGTTGAAATGTTTTTTAAAGCTTACTTATTTATTGAGAGAGAGGGAGAGAAAGAGAGAGAGTGCAAGCAGGATAGGGGCAGAGAGAGAGGAGAGAGAGAAAGAATCCCAAGCAAGCTTTGCACTGTCAGAGCAGAGCCCGAGGCAGGGCTCGAACTCAGGAACCATGAGATCATGACCTGAGCTGAGATCATGAGCTGTACGCTTAACCAAGTGAGCCACCCAGGTGTCCCCCAGATTAGCTTTTAGAAGCTTACTACCTAAACAAAAGTATGTTTTTCCATTCAAGGTAGATCTAATAATCCTCCTAAATGTCAAGTATGTAATTTGGTCTGCCCACTTCTGCTCCTTCCTCCTTCTCTGTTAGCATGCTTAGATCTAGAGCAAATGATTTATGCTTAGTCCGTTTACTGGCCACTAGCACAGTTAAGACCTTTAATTTACTGCAAACTAACCATGCCTCCATTCATTTCCCTCCCTCAGTGTGAAAATTATCACTGTCACCCTCCCATCTTAAAGGGATATTTTGAGTAGAAACAACATTATAAACACAAAGTTGCTTTGAGCTCTTCAGAGAAAGGATTTCATATTGAAGTGCATTTAAAATTATTTGGCTACTTCAGCAAGTATGACTCCAAATTGGAATCACCTGTGCTCACCTCAAGACGGTATAGACAAATGGCTTTGTAGCTAAGTCTACACCTTTGCTTAAAAAAAAAAAAAAAAAAAAGAAAAATGTCAAGACAGCAGATTGCTAACCCCAAGTTTTCTTTGGAGAGCACACAGCTGTCTACCAAATCCCAGGTTCTGTATGCAGCGGGAGGCCGAGGCACAATATTTTATTTTTTTAATTTTATTTTTGTTTGATTTTTGGTAGGTTACCACCTTATTTGCTATTGTAAATAGACCCCGAGATTCAGTGAAACTGTTCTGGTGGGAAGCTGGCAGCTGCTATTGGAGGGGGACCCACCAATTAGGATAATCAGTCCAAGGAAAAGAAAGAATACATATTAGCTGCCTTCTGTTATAGGAAACACCTGGGCAACTTTAGGGACAATGAATCCTCTCTTTGAAGTTTTGAAGCAAGTGTTTGCTTCAGTTTGCAAGCATCGTATTTGGAAGCTTAGGTGGCAGAGGAAGGGAGAATATGTGTTCTTTGTTTCATGTTATTTCACCCGTAAGTCAACCCCCGCCCCCCACTAACCCTCTCTACCTCCCATGTCCCAAGTAAACACCTATAGGCTTGGTCCAGAATTCCACAACTGTTTGACGTTATACCGGGACAAGGCTACCCTACAGTAATTTGTTTTGGTGATTAGGTTTTTTTCATCCTTGACCTTGGCAGGATAAGAAGTAGAGAGATAAGAATGAGCAAGACCTTGATTCAGTGTGTGGATCTGTCCTTCATTTATTTGTGACCTGACCAGTCCTTTGCCTCATTTTCCTGACCGAGAAAATGAACCTTTTAAGAGGTCAGGCTCTGGAGTCAAATATGCCTTGGATCAAATCTCATCTCCACCACTTATTGGGTGAGTGCCCTTGAACATGTTACCTCTAACCTGAGGTAAGTGGTAAGTGAAGTAAGGAAGGACCATGACAGATACATCCTCATAGGGTGAATTTAAACATTAACTTAAATTTTGCATGTCCAGTGTTTAGCTGATGATTATTTTTGCTGTGATTGATACACCATTGCAATTAGTGATTTGAATCCAACATAATGCAGAACTATCAACTACTGTACAAATAAGATGCATTCAACTACAAAGGCAGTGCTGTTATCATTTTTATTTTTATTATGTGAGCTCTGAATTTAGGTCTACTTTAGAAGTGACAAGAGACATCATAAGAAAGGAATTACAGAGATTCCTCCTTTTACTTATGCAGAGCTTTAAAATACCCAATGTGGCTGAGAAATATACATTTGCAAAACATTAGTGCACGTTTAAATGAGAATTTACACACAGAGAGACCCATTGAGCCTGGAAAATATGATTATGAAGAGAGAGAATTAATTCTGCTATTCTGCCTGCCTCATAGAAGGAAGAAGGAGGGGAAAGAGGAAGCGTCCAAATCAAATAACATTTCCTTCAAATATGAAGCATGGAGTGAATAAGCGATTGACTTTTCCATTTGGTGCCTTAATTCCTGTCCGTCAGATTTCCTGCCATTTCTTGCCTGGAAATGTTATTATCTATCACTCTTCTGGAATGAACAGGACTAGGTACATCTCTCTGCATCACGCTCACTCTCTCTTTCTCTGATAAGCTGGCAGAGGTGGGGGCTATTGACAAGATTCACATTCTCACCTAATAAAGTGCCATTTACACTGTGAATGCCAAAGAGGGTGGTAAGATGTAAACTCAAACACTACTCTTTAAGGGGGAAAATACTTCTCAACTCCCACCTCTACAGACAATACTAGTGCCCAACAAATAAGGGAAGGGAGGAACAGAGGGCGAGTTGCAATTAGTATTCATGCCTGTTCTTACTCGGTAAAATTGTGAGATCATAGCTCTGTGGATTAAGGATTAAGAGCAAATTTGGCTTAGTGAATATTCCTCCTCTGGATAAATGTCTGTTGAGGATTTAGAAAACACTTTTCTAAACCAGTTGGATATTTTCTTACAGTGCCCATATTTTTATTTCCCTTTAATAATTACATTAACTTCTATATAAAAGGCCTGCTTTGTTGTTGTTGTTTTCCACATTCTAAAGGTGAAGCTTCTGCCACCAATTTAATCAATCTTCTTGCCTCCAACCTCTTTGCAGCCAGGGAGATGAGTGCAGGGCCAACTGGTGCAATCAGTCAGTGACCCCACAAGCAAGGTCGGGCACATTATTTGGCCAGCTTCCAAGGCACTGAATCCAATCTTCAAGGATCACAGTGCAATAAACAACCGGCATCCGTGAGTTCCTGACAATCATTTCTGAAATTGACTCAGCACTTGAGAAAGCGCATGCCTGCCTCTGCTCCTCATATTCGGGATCACAATGGTGGGTGGAGGTAGTTGGGTGAGCAAAGAGGAGCAGCCAGGGTTTAGCAGGAACTCTTCCCAGGGGCAAGGGAGGAGCTTCTGGCTCTCTGGGCCAGTCCTGCTGGCAGCTTGTCCAGGCTGCCAGAGCGCACCCTTCAGTTCCTCCCCTGGGACACAAGAGGCTACATCACAGGCAAATAATAACCCAAGACAAAATAATCATACACAGAGAAGGGAGGATTGGCTCATTATGGCCACCTCATTTCCTTCTTATCTGGTCACAAGGGACTCAATATCACCAGAAACTCCAGATTCCACACTGACTAAAACTATAAGAAGGGGCGCCTGGGTGGCTAAGTCAGTTGAGTGCCTGACTTCAGCTCAGGTCGGGATCTCATAATGTGTGAGTTCGAGCCTTGTATTGGGCTCACTGCTGTCAGTGCAGAGCCTGCTTCAGATCCTCAGTCTCCCTCCCTCTCTCTTTCAAAAATAAATAAACATTAAAAAAATAATTTTAAAAAAAGCTATAAGAAAACATGGTAGTAAGAGTGCAGATTCAGTATCCAGAGTCTGTGGATTCTAAACCCTGGCTCTAACTAATATCAACTGTGTAATAACCTCTCAGTGCCTCAGTTTCCTCATTTCCTTATATGTTACAAGGGAGTAACAATAGCATATGTCTTAAAGAGCCTCTCTAAGGATTAAATGAGTTAATGCCTATGAAACACTAAGAACTGTGCCTGGAACAGAAGTGCCATTACTATTATTATTATCATTACCACTATTTACAGATGAAAAAAGGAAAGCAACATTATCTGTATTTTTCTACCAATATGACAGAAACTCAGATTATGTGACTTGGCCAGAGTCACAGGGCTAGGATTCAAACTGACATACATCTGACTCCAAAGGGCAAACCCTTAACCAAGAAACAAGACACGTCCCCTGATCAAGGTCAGCCAACCGCCTGTCCCCAAGACATCCTACTCACCCTCAGACACACAGCATGGCTCTCAATTCTATTTCTGGAGTTCCTACTACCAGTCAGGAGAAGTAACACATAAGAAGGACAAGACAATGTAAATTGCTTATAGTATCTGTGAGGAAGCAATGCACATAAATGTGAACAGAAAAACAACAGAAGACAAATGAAGCCAAAAGAGAACGGCCACCCAATAGCCATCGGCGGCAGGGAGGGTGGTCCCTTTGTTGCGGTCACCCCTGCCATATGGGCCTCCCAGGTGTCTGTGTGCTCAGCTGCTTCTGGCTGCAGGACCTTTCGCTCATGGGTAGGTCTCTATCTTCCCCTTTACCTAGCCATCTGCTCTTCATTCCTGAAGTCTCAGCCGAAATGGTATCTATTCGCAGAGCTTCTAGATTCCACAGACTAGGTTTTATCCCCCACACCCATCCTTCCAGAGCACACACTTCTTCTTGAAGCCCAGATCTCAACTGTAAGCAATTATTTGTGTAATTCGTGTTTATGTCTGTCTCCGCACTTACAGCACCCATCATAAAGGCAGGAACAGTTTATCCCTTGCTCCAACAGGGAGCACAGTGTCTGGTAGACCAAATAAATGTCCCTCCAGGGATAGACCTGCTGGGCATCTCTCCTCCCCTCTCTGTCTCCTGTGACTCTACTTCTGGAATTTCCAGAGCAGGAAAAATGTTAAACAGGTGGCCTTGTTCACAGTAACCGTGAGGATCAACTGTGGAATGTTCTGGTGCTCCAGGCAGACAGGGGCTGTGTAAATAGGCAGCTCGTTCAGTCCTGCCAGCTTCAGAACCAGGTTCTGCATTTGTCTCAAACATCCCTGACTTGGACAGGGGGTCTCTAGCCATTTGCTCTGGCTGGATATTATCAGCCAACCAGCTGGCCTTCAAGCTCACATATCATTATAGAAAAGAGGAGCCCGTGTCTCTCCCTCCCGCCTTCCTGCTCTCCTCGTTCTCTACCAGCATTTTCTCTCTAAACCCTCAAGTCACCCAACTGTGTCACACCATCAGTAGCCTCAGTTAGGTAAATGCCACTGAGCAAATTTCCGATTGCCTCTGGGATAGCCCAACCTAAAAATTCAGAAAAGGTCAGTGGGGAAGCTGGGAGGGAGACACTGCCTCTTTCAAATTACCTGGAGAGCCCATGAACACTATTGGAAAAGCCCTCTAGAAAAAGGCTCAGAGGGGCGCCTGGGTGGCTTAGTCGGTTGAGCGTCCGACTTTCGCTTGGGTCATGATCTCGTGGTTCGTGGGTTCGAGCCCCGCGTCGGGCTCTGTGCTGACTGCCAGCTCAGAGCCAGGAGCCTGTTTCAGAGTCTGTGACTCCCTCTCTCTCTGACCCTCCCCTGCTCACGCTGTCTCTCTCTCTCTCTCTCTCTCTCTCTCCTAGAAATAAATAAAACATTAAAAAAAAATAGAAAAAAAAAAGGCTCAGAAATGGGATGGTTGTTTTCCCCTGAGGGCAGACCTCCCCAGCTGATAGCCCCTCCTCATCAAGGAGGTGTGTCAAAGAGACAGGAGCATTAGTGGCTCCCTCCTGACTGAGCTAAACAGAAATGTATGCCCTTCCTTGGTTTGTCTTTTCCTCCTCAATTTTCTGATACTGTTGCTCTAACAGAACACAGCACTGGCTTCCCCAGGCGAGTCACATCCCCACCTGTCACGCCACCACCAACATAAGTAAAACCTAGTCTCGGGCGAGTGTTGATGGAAGCAATAAACATCTCTAGCAGCGCTGATAACCAGCGAGGGTCACAAGCGAAGGGCACACTGCTCCCACTGACTGCAGCTGCAAGAGAGACTTTATTGACTTCAAAAACAATGTTTTTTTTAGCAGGGAGTTGATGCTTTGCTCACTGGAAGGGCTGCATCCTGTCTCCTTGTCTTTCCAATCTCCAGCCGTGCCTCAACCCAGCCCTGTTTCCAGAGAGAAGCCTGATGTGGGTAAAAGGATCCTGTGAACCTCCTGATGTACAGCTAACCCCAATGGCACTGAAGGAATGAAGGGGAAGACATCCATTCACCTTTCCCCTCAGAAGCGTCCAATGCCCACGTGATCCCAGATGGTCTCCATTCCTGAGCCACCTGGTGACATTTTCCCTCCGGGGTTCACTTGAGATATTTTTTTTTTCAGACATACTTTATGTTCTGACTTTTCTCCTTTTTATCAGAGGGGTCTAAATTGTTCTTTTTGTTTCCTTTCAGTAGGTTTTTGAGGTGTGTAACCTTAACCTCAAGAGGCTATATCACCTATTACATTTTTCTTCAATTACATTTACTATGACCTGATGATATCTGAAAAACTGGATTTACTTTCTTTGGGGCTCCCAATTAACAATAAAATAACAAAAATTCCTGAGCCACAAGACAGAAGTCCTTCTCTCTTGAGTAAGTTAGACTGAGTGTCCTACAGGGTATGACCTGACTCTTCAGATCCCTCCCCACATAGCACTGTGCACAAAATGGGGGCTGAAGGAAAGCACCTCTGGCTGTTTTGTATTTTAGCAGATGCTCAAATAGAAACATCTCCTTAGTTCTGGTGACCAGAGTTTTTGTTAGCTTTATTTGTTGTTGCTGCTGCAGCTCTTGTGTGGTTTGTGTGTTTATCTGTTTTGAAGATGCCGGATGTTAATGCTGAGACCAAAATGACTTCTTCTCGAGTTTCTCTGCTCCTGGGTCCCTGAGCCATTGTCATTGCCATCTGGACCCAACCATCCACAAAAGTCAATGATGTTCACACTGCTTTCTCACACACGGTTTCAGAGGGACTCTGGAATCATGACAGGAAAATGCAGAATCTCCCACTCTGATGGTGGGAGGAGTCTGTTCTTTTTCTTCTTCCAAAGGCAAAAACAAGGAAAGATTCAAGGGCTTCAATGGCCCTGCTATGCATCCCCAAGACGCAATACTGGCCCCTCTATTCTCAGCGTCAAAGAATGACACACCCATTCCCCATACAGGGCTAAATTGGTAGGTGGTATGGACTCAGAAATTTTTACAGAGCACCAAAGATGATCTGGTCTTTGAAGGAGGCTATTTGGGCTCCTTCTGCTTGGAAGTTTGAAGGAGAGGACAAGGGTAGAGGCATGCCTGTGGGGGGTGCCTTGCTACTCCACAAGCATGCCTTCAGATTCAGTAGAAGAGAGCAAGTCTATGTATTGGGCAAGCATCAATGTGTTTTGATACCCCCATATATACCCCTAAACTTGGAACTCATCAAAAAGGCAGATAAAGAAGGAATGGCCTTTTTCTCCTGAAAGTTGAAATGCAGCTACAGAGGAGGTGCACACACGTAAACCTAGGTGCACACATACAGATTCACACAGCAATAATAATAATAATACAAAATAATTAAGAATTAAATTCCAGGTTAATATAGGAAGTGGGGGTATTAAGGATAAAAGAGTAATTCAACCATACATTTGAGATATCATATGATCAGTCCACCTGACTCTGACCTCAAGCAGAGCTCAGATACTGTTCAGGGATGGAATGGGGTCCTCAAGACCACCCTGAGGAGTAGTTCACTGGGAAAGAGAAAGAGTTCTCTTCTCTCAGCTAAAAAGGAGTTTGTGAGGAAACATGGTGGTCTGAAAGGAGAAATTGTGCCAAAGACATGAGTCTGCAGCTGAACTTGCATATTGTCCAGCCCGGGTCACTAGGATCAAGAATAAAGGTGTGGTCAGGTAACTAGCTTTTTCCCAAGAATTTTAGGAATGACGGTTTTGCCAGACTCCCTGGTTTTAAAGTCTGAAGATTCTGATTCTGGAAATTTGGAACTTTGGCTTCCAAATGAATAATGGGGATTGAGACCAAGCTTTGGAAGGAAGAAGGAAATGGCATCTAAGGTGGAAACACTGCTATCCCAGTATTTGTGGACAATTGTTCATAAGAGATACTCAGGATTCAGCATCAGACTGGCCTGCATATTTTGCTTGAAATCTCACCTCAACATTGAGAGATTGTTTAGTTAATTGGATAAGACCCCTTTCCTGAGCATTTGGTGTTAGAATCTTGGTCATCTTGTCTAAAGTGTCTATTCCCTACTTCAGACCCAAGTACATAAGAGCAGAAGTCCAGACTTAGATGGGAAAGTTAAGCAGAAACTTGGGGAAGAGACAGACCTATGTTCCAATTCCAGATCTGTTATTTCATCACATGACCATGGACATATCACAATCTCTGAGCACAGGATTCCATACGTAAATTGGGATAATCATATGAACCTCCTAGAGTTCAATGAGACAGACCTTAGTGTTAGTTTGGACACAGAGTAAATACTCAATCTGAGGAAGTAAATGGATGGATGGATGGATCAGTAAAGAAATAGAGGGAATGAGCAAGCACTCAGCTATCCTTTCTGCTTCATTCCAAGAGGCCCCTCTCCTCTCTCTAAAAAGTACCTTGTATCCATCTCACATGCCGGTCAGAAAGAACACAGGGGAGCGCCGTCTGGGAATGATCTATTTTCTGAACTCAGCATGTTCCCGGAAACCTGTTGTCCCCAAGAGAACAGGTGAAAGCTTGACACTGTCAAAAAAGTGAGGAGTGCTTGCTGCTTAATTTTTTATTAACGGCATTAAAATTTCTTTGCATAAGTCATTAATCATTAGGTCATATGAAAGGTTTATATTCATTCAGAGAATACAATAATTCACAGCGGTAAGGATGCATGCTTATTTCATTGGCCAGTAGAAGTGCTATGATGTCGCATAAAGGAATGGATTATTTTTCATCTTTTTTATTTACTTATTTAGTTTTTAGAACACTTAATTCAATTTAACAAACATTTATGGAATGTCTGACAAAGATAAATATGATATGGTCTTTGCTGTGGAAAAGCCCAGAATGATAACAATAATGACAAAACAGTGAGAACTGTCACCATTTCTTGAACATTCACTAGGTGCTTCTCTCTTTGTGAAGCACTTCATGCACATTATCTTATTTATCTAATTTAATACTCAAAGAAAACTATGAAGTAAGCATGGTTATTATGCCCATTTTGTGAAAATGGAAGCTTGAATACACTGAGTAGCTCATCCAAGCTCATGGTAATAGTCTGGTTGGGGAGAAAGAGAGCTGCACAGATAAAATTTCATTTCAGTTTCTTAACTTTATATAAGCTATTATATTTCTATACATAACCTGTAGAGGACCAGAACAGCAGTATTCTCTCATCATTTTATTTTTCTAACCACAACACTTCTATGGACACTCTTTTCCAGAGACAGTGGAACTTCAGAAAGAGCTCATTTAAAAAAAAAAAAAAAAAAAAAAAAAAAAAAAGTTGTCACCTATTCCAGGGAGTCTTTCAAGAAAGTGAGCTGGAGACCCAGGAACACTGAGACATGGGGCTTCCACACTGCATCATGGGAAAGGAGAAGAGCACAGGAAAGAAAATATCAACCCCACTACTGTTGATCCATGTTAAGAAATGTGCTTAAGGAAGCCCTGGTCTCTGATCTAGCTGGATTCTAACTTGGGAGTTATGCATTTTCCATACATTTCTTTTCTTAAATTATATTTAAGGAAAAGAATGGCTAAGCCATAGAAGAGAATATTAAATAACCATTGAAATCATGTGTCTGAAAAATAATTAGTCATATGGGAAATCACAGTATTGTGTTTGTAAAAGAGGGTAAATATAAGGAAATACACCAAAGAGTCTCATGCTCTACTAACTAAGCTAGCCAGGCTAATGAAATACACCAAAATAATAACTTGAGATTATCTCTAAGTGTAGAACTATAAACTAAAAAATGAAATGTGATCAATCTTTAAAGAGTGTAGTTCCAATCAGAGATATTTTTCTGAGGGCTAGTTCTATTACGCCCACCCATGTCCTCTCCTTTCTCTCTTTGCCTCCTTCTCACTTCTTTTCATTCCCAACAACAGGATCAATATCGCCTTTTATTCCACTTCCTTTATATAGCAACTGCCTTACAGAGCTGTCACCATTTAACACTTTAATGAGTACAAAGAGATGTATAAGTACTCATCATAGGAATGGTGCATCCACCAAAAAACAAAATGCAACAAACAACTTGAGAAGAAACTCTAAAGCTGATACTACAAAATGAAAACTGCTATTTCCCTTCATCTCACCGCAGACCTGTCTCTCTAGGCAGTGCTCCATGAAGGCATACTTGTGAAAGCACAGGTTCCTCTGGAATACAATCTCATTAGAGGACTTGCACTGTCTAGGATCCTGTTTTAGAGGCTGGTTTTCCTTGTACCCAAGGAATGCCCATGATAACATGGGACAGCTTGGTTCTCTCTTGTTTCCCAGCCTTTTTCTCCTGTATTATTCTTCCCTTTCATAGTTGTGGAGCACCTCAGGACATGGAAATAAGAAAATATCTTGATCCACGAGAAGATTCATAAAGGAAATACTATGGAATGACAATACTGAGGAGAAGCATCCTCTCTCTTGGGCTGACACACTTACTGATATCCACAATTCCTAAATCTTTTGGCCTCAGATTTCCCATATAGGAAATACAAAGTGTCCTGTCTGCTCCAATTTCCACGTACTGCAGCAGAAACATAAATCTTACCATGGAAAGGCCTTATATGTTCTTGAAAAAAAGAGTTCACAGGCAAAATCAGCACCACCTGAGCCTTCCTATGGGCTGAGATTATGAGAAACTGGGTAGTCATAAGCCATAGCACAGCCTTATATTAGGTGTGCCTGAGACCAGTTTCAAATATTGATGTGCACGTGCACGCGCGCACACACACACACACACACACACACACCACAGACTCAGTATCTGCTTTGCTAAACTGCTAGGATGGGAACAATGCCACTTATCCTGAAAAGACTGGATCTTCTTTAACTATAATGGTTCTAGGACAGGGTGACATTGGCCAAGTGATACATATTTCCCTAAACCAGAATGTTTTACTCTCTGTGTGACTCTTAAATCTTACTTCTCTCTTCTTCCCACAGACACCAATTGATACTGCCAGGACAACAGTAAGTCCAGATCTTCTTGAATATCTGATGCTGTGACAGTTTTTCTCCGCCAGCCAGCAATCGGGAGAATAATTGAATCATGTGCTTGAACTGACCCAGAAGTAAGAGCTAAGGGCCATAATGGGTGACCACTTTCCAATCTTGTAGAAACTTATATGAACCCAAATCAACAAACTGTGAAAATTGCCTGAGTCAGGGTCTATGGTTTCATGTAGGGGTACATATGCCCCTGAGTCTCTTACTCCCATAATGTTACAGCAAAGGATGATGCAGGAAGGGAGCTTGATGAAGTCTAGACAGCCAGTCAAAACCATCCTCCCTCCACCTTTGTCAATATGCATGTGGTTCTTATTTTCACAAGTGCCCTTGGTTAAGTGACATGTGATTAGAATTGTTGTTTTTACTTTTGGCAAACCCATTAACTAGAATCCACATAGTTTGAAGTGAGTGAATTGGGTCAAATCTCAAAACACTAGATCCTTGGTGGCCATGCAGGAATTTGGAAAGATACAAACCAAAAACAATGACAAGAACATGACAGTAAAGACAGGAGTTCTTAGTGCACTGACAAAAACAAATGCCTTTCAGCTATCCCTTGGCCCATGTAGTAATTTAAAAGGGTTTCTAAATTTTACTTTTATGTTTTAGCACCCTAAGTTCAGTCCCTACTTCTAGAACTCCTCCACTTTATTATTGACCTCTTCACACTTTTACTCATAAAACAGGAATAAATCAAGTACCTAAGCCCACTGTTGGAATAAGCTCAGTCAATGGAATAATGCTCAGAAATATTCTAAGCATCAATTGCATACTAGGCAAATTCCTATATGCCAGACAAAGTCCTAGTATACTGGGAATATAAGGTAAACATGTGGACCCTCTCCCTCTGGAGATCTGATGCAGTTTTTGTTTGTTTGTTCAAAGTGCTCTACAGGAAGACGAAACACGTCTGGAGCCCCTGCAGAGAAGTGATTGGCCAGCAGGAAGTGTAAATCTCTCTTCAGCATTTCCACCTACAGCAGTCATATCTATGTTAGAAATGTGGCTATTCCCCTCAGATAATGCAGAGGCCATAGGTCTTTCCAACAGAACAAGGAAAGGGGACATACTATTTGACATCTAGGAACAAAGTAAAACATAATCTTTAAGTCCTACTTTTCCCATTGATCTATTTTCCCTTTCTCTCCTCAATACCACGCTGTCCCTACGACTAGCTTTATAATAAGTCTTGAGGTGGAGTAGCATCAGCTTGTTGATATCTACAAAATAACTTTCTGGGGTTTTTGACTTGGAATGCACTGAATTTATAGATCAAGTTGGGAAGAATTGTCATCTTGTCAATATTGTCTTTCTATCCATGAATATGGAATGCATCTTTATTTATTTCAGTTCCTTGATTTTATTTATTAGAGTTTTGCAGTTGGCCACAGAAAGATCTTATACATATTTTGTTAGACTTATACCTAAGTATTTCATTCGTGGGGATACACATGCAAATAATATTGTGTTTTTGTTTTGAAGTCCAAAAAATACAATACAATGCAATGCAATACAATACAATACATAAATAAAAAACAAAGTGCACTTCTTTATTGCTGGTATATAGGAAAGCAGCCTCTCTAAGTTCTGACACCAAGTGAATTCTTCATTTTGGTTTTAGAGTAAACCATGGAAATGTTTACTTAGCTTGCCACTTGAAGTGTAAGAGAGAGATGCTATTGTGAGTGACCTCCCACTCACCAGCATTTAAAACACCGAATAACACTAGGGGCGCCTGGGTGGCTTAGTCGGTTAAGCGTCCGACTTTTGCTTAGGTCATGATCTCGCGGTTCGTGGGTTCGAGCCCCGCGTCGGGCTCTGTGCCGACTGCCAGCCCAGAGCCTGGAGCCTGTTTCAGAGTCTGTGACTCCCTCTCTCTCTGACTCTCCCCTGCTCATGCTGTCTCTCTCTCTCTCTCCTAGAAATAAATAAAAACATTTAAAAAATAAAAATAAAAAAATAAAACACCGAATAACACTAAACATGGTAGGTGAAGGCAGGCCCTTATAATAATTAAGTTATAATCCTGGTATTCATTTCCAAATCAAAAAACTGAGTAATAACTCAAGACAACTAATAACAAATACTATAGCTACAGTTTATAGTCTATTAATCTGGTTATACATGCAACTTACTTATCATCACAAGACAAATTTTCTCCTCATTTTACAGATGAGGAAACTAAGCCTCAGAGTGGTTCACTGACTTGCCTAAAGTCACATTGCTGATAAATGGCAGTGCCATAACTGGTCTTCTTGTCTTCTGGTTCAAACTTCCAGTCTTTCCATTATCAATCCAAAGTTTCCAATGGTTTAGGAACTGTGGTGGGTGTTTGCCCAGCTTCCGATATCAGTCATGTTCCTTCTTCTGCTCCCATTTAACGTGGAGGAGAAAGAACCCTAAATCCTGGGTTTGCTAATGATTGCACATTCATACCTACTGAGTGACAGAAATATATCTTGGGGAATTACAGTTTACTAATCCCACAAGTCAGCACATTAATGCCCAGAGACAAAAATAAAATCTATGACTGTCTAACGATGCTTAAGGTTATTCTGAATACATTCGAGAGGATTTGAAGAACTAAAGGCCTTTGCTATCAGCACTTTAGACTGAGACTAGTGAATATCCTTCATTTCCATTCTCATCTTCAGCTACACCTAGTTTTTTCCTATTACATGGCTTGCAAATTAAAAAAGAAAATCAACAAAACAAAACAAAATAAAACAAAACAAAACAAAAAATGATTCCCTAAAAGTAAGCCCTAACACTCATGCCATTATAAAAAAGATAGTAAAAGTAACAAAGAGATAGATGCAGGCTGAAATGTGCATTTTAAACAAGAAAAATCTCCTATCTAGATACCTACAACCTGTTAAATGAATCCTCTCCAATCTAAATGAATGAAGCACTTTTCTTTTTTTTTTTTTTTTAATGTTTTATTTATCTTTGAGAAAGAGAGAGAGAGAGACATCATGAGCAGGGGAGGGTCAGTGAGAGAGGGAGACACAGAATCTGAAGCAGCCTCCAGGCTCTGAGATGGCTCTCAGCACAGAGCCCGATGTGGGGCTGGAACCCACGAACTGCGAGATCATGATCTGAGCTGAAGTCGGACGCTTAACCGACTGAGCCACCCAAGAGGCCCTGAAGCCATTTTCTTTTCAAATAATGGATACGGAAGGCCCTGGCTTATTTATTTTATGAACAGAAGGGCAAAACGAACAGTTGCCGAATGCCTACTCTATGCCAGGAATTGTGTTAGATACCTCCACATACACAGACTAATTTAATCTTGGCCACAACTCAGGGACTAGCTATTACCTCTTTTTTTATACCAATAAAGGAGCTGGGTGCTCCAGTGATGTGCTATGGTCATATAGCTGGCAAATGATGAGTTGATGTCTCAGTCAGAATCTAGAATGAAAGCACATGCACAGATAACAATCTGTTTCCTTCTCTCAAGACTTAAACAGGTTAATTAGATCACCTACTGGCAGAAGAAAAGATTCCCCAAGGGGCTGAAGAATATGAGAGCACAAGACACTTCGTTCTCAAATTTTAACGGCTAGAGAGTTTTATAATGGGCTGTCCACCACTCCTTATCTCCTGTCTTACACATTGGAGAGAAAGGAGATACACAAGCCACCTCAATATAAAAAGGTTTACAGAGAGAAAGGGGACCTAGGACCTCAGGACCAATTATCTATTTTTGGTCAATAGCCCCATTGTTTTATGCAATAGAGGTATTGCTAATCTTAGGTTAATATGAAACAAGAAATGCCCCCAGGTGTGTAAAGGAAGGCAAAAGTTCTTCTACTGAAAAGTATCACCCAAACTGGCCCATTTCTTGGTGCATGTAACATTCTTTAGTCATTTTTATGAGTTAAATCTTTGGAAGTGTCTAGCCTCCCCTGGCCTGTTAAGGTAGTCCATCTCACCTACATGCTCTACATTGGCTGGCTCATGAAAGTAACCCATAGGCAATAATAGTGATTTACAGCCCTTCAAATATATCCTTTTCCACACTCAATCCCCATTCTAATTTATCATCCATTTCGCAGACTGGTAAACTGAGACACAGAAATAATAAGAAACCACTAACATTTGAATTGTGATATATTTGTACGTATAATTACATTCATTGGGTTGCCTTAACTGATCCTCAAAAAAAAAAAAAAAAAAAGGAAAATCTGGCAGATATTTTTGTCATTTACAGATGAGAAAACCAAGCTGCAGACAGATCTAGTGACTCACTGGGTCACATGTGCAGCTGCAGGGCATGAGATCTGTACTGCTGATGCCTCCCCGCTCCTTGCCATTTCAGCCACTGAGGTGTGCCTCCACTCCCCCAACCGGTTTGACCCCCTCTGCTCTCCCAACTCCTGCCTCTGACTTATGCCTCTGCTCCCCATCCCCCTGTGGCTGACTCATTCCTCTGCTCTCTTTGGTTCAGGCTCCCTTTGGGAGTCCCTGTCCACAAGATTGCTAGCTCTATCTGGTCCCCCAGTTTTATTTCACTGACAGCCTCTGGTAAGGCTTCTCTGCTCTATGTCCCCTGGTCTCTGCTCCTTCTCCCTTTGTCCACCTGGATTCTGAGGGGACAGATAGAGGAATACAGACAGGAATCTGTGATTAAAACTTAGGAGGGACCTTCCTTGTGTCATACACAGACTGAGCGACAAACATTAATGAACAAAAACAAAGACCCCGCTTTCAAGGTGCTTATAAGGAGGCATGAAGAGACAGACAGCAAACAAAATAAATAAGTAAAATTGCATAAAATAGTACAAGGTGATGATATCTATGGAAAAGGCATAAACTAGGACAGGATAAAAAGAAGGGTGGAAGGGGCCGTGGCAGATGGCTCTGGCATCCATCAGGTCTGCAGAAGGTGGGATTTGAGGGAAGACCTGAAGGAGAGGAAAGCAGGGACCCTGTGGGTCTCTGTGGGAAGAGTGTATAGACAGAGGCACCAGCTAGAACAGGGAGCAAGGAGACCAGCATCCCTACTGTACCCTCTGAATGCCCTTGCTCAAAATAACCACCCAGCTACAGGGCACATCTTGAAAAATGGGCCTCAACATCCAGATGGCCAACAGACACATGAAACGATGCTCAGCATCCCTCCTCATCAGGGAAATACAAATCAAAACCACACTGAGATACCACCTCACGCCAGTCAGGGTGGCTAAAATGAGCAAATCAGAGAACTCTAGATGCTGGCGAGGATGTGGAGAAACGGGCACCCTCCCGCACTGTTGGTGGGAATGTAAACTGGTGCAGCCCCTCTGGAAAACAGTGTGGAGGTTCCTCAGGAAACTAACAATAGAACTCCCCTATGACCCAGCAATAGCGCTGCTAGGAATTTACCCAAGGGATACAGAAATGCTGATGCATAGGAGCACATGTACCCCAATGTTCATAGCAGCACTCTCCACAATAGCTAAAACATGGAAAGAGCCTAAGTGTCCATCAACAGACGAATGGATCAAGAAGATGTGGTTTATCTATACCATGGAATACTCCATGGCAATGAGAAAGAATGAAATCTGGCCATGTGTAGCAACATGGATGGACCTTGAGGGTGTTATGCTGAGCGAAATACGTCAGGCAGAGAAGGACAGATACCATATGTTTGCACGTATAGGTGGATTAGGAGGAACTTGGCGGAGGAACAAGGGGGAGAAGAAAGGGGGAAATGGTGGGGGAAAGGGAGAGAGGCAAACCATGAGAGACTCTTGAATGCTGACAAAAACTGAGGACTGATGGATGTGGGGGGAGGGGGTATGGGCATGGAGGAGGGCACTTGTGGGGATGAGCACTGAGTGTTATGTTGAAACTAATTTGACAATAAACTATTTACAAAAAAAAAAAAGAAAGAAAAATGGGCCTCAAGAAGGTAAGGTTTGAGAAAATAAGAAAGAAGTCTGAAAAGTGAAGAACAGAAAGTTCTACCCAGGTGGATTGCTGCTGTGGTGGAGCCCTCTCATTCTGCACTGAAGGGGTAGCTGCTGAACAAGAGGCGAGGGAGGGGTGTGAAGAGAACACAGAGATGATACACACATTTGACTTCCTTTCAGGACCCACCTTGCCTGGTCAAAGTGGATGCGATAGTTAATTTTACGTGTCAACTGGACTGGGCTAAAGGGTGCCAGCAAAATATCACTGCTGAGTAGGTCAGTGAGGATGTTTCTGGAAGAGATTAGCACTTGAATGGTTAGGATGAATAAAGAACATCCCCCCTCTCACCATGGCAACCAGGCATCATCCGATCCAATGAGCACTGGAACACAACAAGGCGCAAGAAGGTCTCCTCTTTCTCTCTTCTTGAGCTAGGATGTCTCTGCTCTCCTACCCTCAGAGCTCCTGGCTTTCAGGTCTTCAGACTTGATCTCAATGATACCATCAGCTTTCCTAGGTGTCTAGCTGGAGGACAGCATATCTTGGCATCCTTCAGCCTCTGTAATCTCATGAGCCAATTCCTAGAATATATCTTGTCATACATTATCTCTGTATAACTTTTTGGTTCTGTTTCTTTGGAGAGTCCTCACTAATATTGTGAGCTTCCTTTGGAGCTGACATCCCATGCTGGGAACTTGCCTGAAATTAGTCTCAACTCTGCTCACAGGGCACACAGGAAGTTGTGCTGGGATGCCCAGGAATCACCAAAACCATGGTGGCATAAAGCTTGGCAATAGCAGCAGCAAGCACTGTGTGAACCCTGATCACATGCCGGCCCCATGTTGAACACCACACACAATCATTCACTCACTCACTTCTTTAAACAGCCCTACAAAGCAAGTCTAAATCATCCCCTACTTCTACAGTTCAGAAAATTGAGTGAGGTGACCTGTCCAAGGTGGAGCTGGATTTCAAATAGCCATGTTTGACTCAAAAGCCCACTCAGTCCTCAGGGCAATAACTATTGCCAAATCACACAACCAACTCTCCTCTCTTCTTGGAGAGAAAGTCTTTACTCCATATTAAAGACTGAGCCAGAGACAGCCATCTGGGAAGCATCAGTGACCAAGAAATGCATGAGGGTAGTAAGCAAGGTCAAGAAAGGTAGATGGATCGAAATAACCCTTTACCCCTAGTGAAAACAAATTCAGATTGCCTTTAGTCTCCACATTTGAACAGAGTGACTCAGAATGACTGATGCAGGACAAGAATTCAGAGCAACCTGGTATCCAAGACGGTAATACACGCCACAGGCAAGCCCCAGTTTTTCTCTGACGTCATCATTCGTGCAGGTAGAAAATCCCTTCCACGCAGCCCCTTGAGTGTGCACACATGCACATTATAATATTTTGTTTGCAGATCTGCCTATTTACATAGTTAATTTGGGATCTGTTTGCAAACACAAATTAGTTTGGTGCAATTACTCTGTGCACGGACATAGAGTTATCCGCTTCAGCAGTTTAACAGCATGGAAAATGGCTGCATTGTAGCATATGGCTCTCTATATAATCACAATATTACCTGCACATATTAGTTACATAACAGTTACATTATAATTAGGGCTGTTTTTAAGCCATTCAAAGGGGGAAAAAAGTATTTTAATTAAATCAGCAAGGTGTTTTAAGGAGAGAGAAGTGAGAGAGAGTGTTAATGATTCCCAACATTCCATCAACTGAAATATGACATGCACACCAGTACCTTTCTGGCTCCCATGCGGGGAGAAGCTTTTCTGATAACAACACTGAATATTATCTTCCTGTGACCTTGCACCCAAACAAGCCAAACTGCTCTCAGACTCGCCTGTAAGCCAACTTAAATAGTGGAGTCACAGGCAACTGTCAAAGCTGGAAAAGACCCCTGCTATTGTCTGGTCCACTCCACCATCATCCAGAGCAGGCAATTGAACCCTGTGCAGACTCTAAATCACACAGTTTAGTGGGAAAACTGAAACTAGAACCCAGATTTTCTGCCCTACAGTGGTGACTCTAGTTTACTGCCCACATCATGACGTGGATGTTGCACTTTTGAATGGTGACAGAAATACCCCATTCTGTCCATTTTCCCCTAAATTAGGAACCCACACGTGTTAAACACACTCAGAAAATGAAGTGGTATCACATGCATCAATTGATAAGTATTTAAAAATATGGGGTTAAAGAATTTATCGCAAATCGTTCAAGCAAATATGTGGTACTAGTCACAGTTCTTCACATCATATCTAGTACTTGTGCTTTTAAAAGTGTATTGCCTTCAAATGAGAGGAATTCATTTAAATATGTTAGAATGGAAGGAACCAAGCTTTGTCATTTGAGTTCTAGACATATCACTCACTTGGTGACATTGGGCAGGTTACTGAACCTTCTCCTGATACCAAATTACACACTTAAATGCTTCCTCTTGTTTTCATTATAAAAAGGACTTTTCTTCCAATAGGCATTTCATTACCATGAGCTTCAAATTACAAAAGGCAGTGACATAATCTTGAGGTTGATATTCCCATCTTATCGCTGGATGCTATGGGTCAGAATATTCCTTACACCCAATTTCCCCCCAGGCAGCCAAGTACAATATTGTTTCCATCCTCTCTTATGGAGAAAATGTGAACTTGGAGCATAGGGGAGGAAAGCCACCGGATGCTGTTATTATCACCAGGCCAGTTGAGAAGAACAAATAGCATCTCAGCATAATCAACATCTTATCCCAAATCGTTTGTCCTTCCTCCCTAATACACCATTTAGCACTCCATGCAGATGAGACTAAACATCGTTGGTTGCATAAGGAAACAGATCACAGTAGAACAGGATAAGAGATCACTGGTGTCCATCAGGAACAAATGACCATGTAATAACTCTGTAATTACATGGTAACTAGAACTGATTGAGCCTGTAAATTATATCCTTGTCACCTCCGGGTAATGATGCAGTTCTATCTTCCATCTACAGAAAGCAGCAGCACACGGCCCACAGTCACTGAGAGATAAGGGAATTCTTGGCTGATAAAGCAGATCTGCTGCTGATGATAGGTGACAGAGAAATAGGCTGAAATCTGGGAGTTAATGATTTTCCAGTTGAGGCATCACTTGCCATCCATAGCAAGACATCCATTACCCAGCCAGTGTTCTCCATCCTTAATCAGAGGTACTGATTAAAGTTCCCCAAATTAGAGATGAAAGGAACAAGCTCCCCAACACATGCACAAAAATGTTCCACCTGCGTATGGACAACTAATTTATACTCCCTCAACCATTTAATCTGCAGACCTTTGAAACATTACTCTTATAGCATTTCACCAAATATTTTAATACTAGGAAGAATATTGTGTCTTTTTATGCAACATTCTCTCTGGGACCATTATGCGGAGGCATTAGAAATTCCATGTGGTAGATTATTCAGCAAATATTGTTTGACAGCGGACTGTGCTCATACCATTCTGATAGGTGTAAGAGAGGAAACAAAGAAACATAATACTCAATTCTCTCCCTCAAGGGTCTAAATCCATTTACACAAATGATATAAATACATAATAAGTTAAATTACAATGCCACAAGGCAGTATATAATTAACTGCCAAACGACCGGTACAGACAACAAGAGCTACAGAAGTAGAGAAAAGAGGGAACTCACTTTAGGGTGGTGTAATCATAAATATAGCTTCGTACAGATTCAAATAAACATCTAAAAGAGCTGAAATATCAAGTTCATTGATTTTCTGTTAGAAACAGACATTTCAAAGATCTCTTTATCCACACTGCTCCCCATTTTCTAAAAGCAAATTAACAACAAAAATAACAATGAAATAGATAGCTTTCATTAATGAAAAACAGATATGTTAAAAGGAAAAACATCAGAATTATGAGCATGAACAAGTTTAATTGTGCATATCCAAGGTGCTGGGAGACCAGGTATATACTAATAATTTCAATATCCCTATAGCTTTTGAGTGTTTATAGCTTGGGTATATATGTAGATAATCTGCCTACAGTAGTAGGGACGTTTTCTGATCAACACGGGTTTAACAACTAGGCTAAGACCTGCAGAATTGCAATCAACCAGTAAAGAATGTATAAAAGCCTTATTCAAGGCCCCCATTCATGTGCAATAAACATGGGACACAGAATGTTGGGGATCAATGTGAGTATTTCTCTGAGACTGTGAGGAGAGACAAAGAACTTAATCATCTCTCCAGGTCCCTCTACCCCTAAACTCTCACCTTTCTAACTGCTACTCATAACTAGGTGTTAAGGGAATAGCAGCATGACAGAGTTATTGTACCATTTTTGCTGTGGGGTAATCAAAATGGCCTCTTGAATTTTATCTGGATTTAATGTAAATCCATTTGCCACCATCCCTGCACTCACTTGAGTAAGTTTTTCACTGGCTGATCTTCCAGCCACAAATCTCCAGCAACATTTACCTTGCAAATGTTCTTCACTGATATGCAAGGTGAACAAACTCACTTAGTATAGGTCTTAAAGTTAGTGACCTTGAAGTTCAGGACCCTCCAGAGATCCTGAAGATTCAAAACATACACCCATACTGCCTACTGGTAGCTGATCTCAGGGTGAGAATAAGGGCAACAGATAGACAGTCTATTTATCCATGGAATAAATATAAATATATATCATCTAATGGCACCTGGGTGGTTCAGTTGGTTAAAAGTCTGACTTTAGCTGAGGTTATGATCTCATGGTTTATGAGTTTGAGCCCCGCATCAGGCTCTATGCTAAGAGCTCAGTGCCTAGAGCTTGCTTCAGGTCCTGCATCTCCTTCTCTCTCTCTGCTCCTCTCCTGCTCATTCTCTCTCTCTCTCTCAAAAAAAAATAAATAATAAACATTAAAAAATTACATATCTATATATACCATCTAGCCTCTGAAACAAGAATTCCAGACCCTTAAGAATTTGAAAGATCTCCATGAAAATGTTCTCATTCTGGAATAAATTAGTGCTATGCCAAAGAAAACATCCTCTACAATCACCAGAATTCTAGTAAGGTTAAAAAGAGTTATACATTTTGACAATGCTTCACCAAAAAAAAAAAAAAAAGAAGAAAGAAAAGAAAAGAAAAAAAAATCCAAATTAACTATGCCCTTTGTACTGTAACTTATTTCTGGGTCATCATTTCCTTGCTGAGAAATAAAAAGATTAAATGAGATGATCCTTAAGGTCCTTCCTAGATTGAATAGTCTATGACCTAGAAAGGCTGTAATGATCAGTTCTTCAAAAGCTAATGAAGAATAATCACATCCTCAATCTCAAGCTGTAGATAAAGAAAAAAGAAACTCATGTTTTAACCAACCATTAAGTTTATAAAACAATTCAGTAATCTAGACTCTTAACCTAACCTATCTCTGACTCATAAGACATTTTCTCTCAAAGAACCAAGCAAGATCCTAGGGACTGTGCTGGAGCAATTCATGGTTGATCCAGAGGCCTTTGATTTCACATTTAGGAGCTGTATCCATAACATGCTGATGAACCTATATCCACATGCTGTATCTGATTCCCATGACATGTTCCTACAAGAAAGTTACAGCATCCTGGGAATATCAAACTGCTCTTCCCAAGTAGGTCTTCATTTGGCTTCAGGAGGCAGTTCCCTCTGTTAGTCAAAACTCAATGGCAATGACAGGACGGGACTCCTCTCTATACCTGCAATTCTCATTTTATTTACAGTGGCTGCAGGATCGATATCTTCTCCCCTGGAAATAAAGCTTTCTACTTTGCATTGGAATTTATCTTCAATAGCTGCTGGAAATCATTATCACACAATAATGCTCTATTCGCTACTCATGTTATCTCTTCAGCTAGGCAGATTGCCAGACATTTGACTGCTTGACACCAAGTCCATTTGGTGCACGACAAAAATAAAACCTTGCATTGCCTGGAAATAACATGAGACACACTCATCATTTTGCTAGGGATGATTGGGCTACTTTCTCTTTCTGAGGAGTTGTCAGAATCCATGTAAATCGTCCAACGCTTTTGCCTACAGTCACAAGCACACTCTCATTATGTGTGTATAGTGGGCATGAAGAAAAACCTTGTGAATGGATGAAAGTTATTATGAGTCCCAGCGGTGAAGCTATGAGTCTAGAAGACTGTGTGTCTGTGGCTATACCTGGACCTTGTTTACCTTTAGTTGGATTCATTGATCCAAATGTCCTTTCTATTAAATTCAAAAGCATGTATTGAAATTCTACCAAGTGCTGAGATGCTGAGTACTGATCTTGGTATAGTGAACACAGCAGTCTTCCCTGAAGAAGTCTGATTTAGAAAGTTGGGCAAGCTTTATGACATTATGCACCCATAATGTCAACATCTGATGAGACATGTGAACAGGATGTTAGTGAGACACCAACAAGGAACACTGTATGCTAGGAACTTGAAGGAGCTTTCTTAGAGGACATGCTATTTGAATCAAATGTCTTAAAGAGGAGTAACTAAAAGCAAAGGATAGGTTAATTTTGAGGACAACCCCCTGTGGGAACATCAGAGATCAATTCAGAGGTGAATGGGTGTTGGCATGGGGATTGTTGAGCATAATATCTATAGGAAGGTCTGAGTCACTAGAGCTTACAGGAAGACTGATGACCTGTAACTTTCCAATCACCAAAGAATGTTTCCTTTTGGATATGCTGAGATTGAGGTACCTACTGGACATTGATTTGGAGGTAGCCAATATGTAGCTGGAAATAATTTGATTACATTCGAATAAGAGATCAGAGTCAGAAATAGCAAGTTGGGCATCCCCCCACCTAAATATCAGTTAAAGTATAGGAAATAGATGAAGTTTCCCATGGAGAGGGTTGACAGCTTTCGGTCATGTACAGAACTAGTGTTTAAGGGGTTAGCACAGAAAGGAAAGAGACCACAGGAGATGAAGCCAGAGCAGCCAGAGCAGCACAAAGAAAACCAGGTGAGGAGGCAGTATTGAGAAGCCAGAGGTGTAGAGTTTCAGGAAGGGGGAAGGTGGAGAGCAACAATTTGAATGCAGCAATGAAATAAGCACTCTAAAGTGCACTTTGGGTTTGTGCAGAGTTTGAAGGCTTTGGTCAGGGCAGTTTTTTAATAGATATAGCAGTACAGAACATAGATTCCAGTCAATTAAAGAATGAATAGAAATGAGGGAGTAAATTACTATTCAAAAATGTCCATTAAGAATGAAAGAAAGGGACAGAGAAAGAGCAAGAGAGGGATTAGAGGGCTTTAGTGTGTTATGTTCTGGGGGAAAAGCCAGTAGAGAATGAGAGGATTTAGACTCCCACCCACAATAGATTATATAACAGAGTCTGACTCTAAGTGAAATATTATTTTCAACATCCAAGAGAAATATGGGTCTAAATCTATTACAAATTTTATTTAATCTTGTCTCCAACCTGGACCTCTCTCTTGAGTCCTAGGCTCATATTTGCAATTGCCTACTTGGCGTCTCCACTTAAAATCCTAATGGATAGCTCAAATCTTAATAATCAAAACAGAACTCCTGATTCTCCACCTCAAACTCTCAAACTTGTTCTTTGGCCAGTCTTCCTGTTAATGGCTCCAGATCCTCCAACAAAAGCATTGGAATCCTTGACCACTAGCTCTATCTCCCACCCAACATCCAATTCACCAGTCAATACCTGTGAAATAGACTCAGAAAATGACTATTCCTCATCCCTACTTCTACATGATGGTGAAAGCCATGATCATTTCTCATCTGGAAGATGGTAACAGTCTCCCTGCTGTTTTTACATCAAACCAGACCCTTACATCTACTCTCCTCATGTTACCAGAGTTATTCATTGAAGATAAAAGTCAAAACAAGGCAGTCCTTGGCTCAATGTTCTTCAGTAACTTCCCTTCATGTAAAGAGTAATGGCCTACAAATTCCTCCCTAGTTGTGGTAGATTGAGTTATTGGACAGTTCTTTCCTTTTATCCCCTCCCAACGTGAGCAGGGTGTACCTTGCTGCCTCTCAACTTTGAGTTTGGTCATATTACTTGCTTTGACTTCAGGGATGTCAGCAGATAAGATGTAAGCAGGCATGCAAAGTTCATGAGTGATTAGGCTTTCTTCCTGAATGCTGCTGTTCTACCCAGAGAACAGATCTGGGGACACGGGGCAGGTTCTGATTCTTCAACTTGGGTCCCAGATGAACACAGATGAAAGAGGCCTGAGCCCTATTTACAGACTATAGCCAATCCACAAATCCAAAAGTGAGGGGGAAATGCTATCGTTAAATGCCCCTGAGTAATATCTGTAGCACTTCCATGGCAATAGCTAATTCAATTATCTAGCCTCCCACAAGCTCTCAATTCTCATCTCCTTCTCTCCGCTCACTCCCTCATGCTGCCCAAGGCATATTTGCCTCTTATTTTTCTGACCCAAACATACTCCTGCCTCAGGGTCTTTGTATATGCAATTCTTGTTCCCCTACTCCACAATATCCCAGTGGTTCATTCGTTCATTCGTTCGTTCCTTCCTTCCATCCTTCCTTCCTTCCTTCCTTCCTTCCTTNCTTTCTTTCTTTTTTCTCCCTTCCTTCCTTCCTTCCTTCCTTCCTTCCTTTCTTTCCTTCTTCCTTCCTTCCTTCCTTCCTTCCTTCCTTCCTTCCTTCCTTCCTTCCTTCCTTCCTTCCTTTCATTACTTCTATCAGGTCTCTACTCGAATACCTTAACCACAAGGTATTTTATGACTACCTCTACCTCCATCCCTCTATTACCCCTTGCCTTGGTTTATGTTTCTCCATAGTACTCCATAATACAGCTGACATATTATACATTTATTTATTTTTTAGCCTATAGGCAAGAGTCTCTAACTCACTTTGTACATATAATCTGCGTCGTAATTAAACAAACATAAATTCAGCTTCCCCTGCTGATTTTCAATTCTTCTTATCCTACAGAGCAGTGTTTTTCCAACTGTTGTGTATGCGCCATGAAGCTATATGTGAGATGATTTTCGTAGGTAAATGGACAGATTTCATATAATTAAAATATATTTAATTTTATTTTAGACTAAGTAGATGGGCTGGGGGCTTTTAAAGCAATTGATGAAAAGGGGCGGTAAAGAAAAGCTTTGGGAAACAAGGCAGGTAGTGTGCTTAGGTGCAAATGATCCCAGTCACCTCCAGAGCCCTTGAGAGCTGCTCTGAATTACAACAGAGTTGCTCTGTGACTGATGTTTACAATAATGACCCAAGTAACAAAATAAGATAAATGATATTCTCTGTGCTTTGCTCAATAAGACAGAACAATAATATATTTTAAAAAAAGAACTCTATCAAAAAGGATTGTAATGTTTTAAGTTCAATTTAAAGCATGATAGCTCAGTTATATGATAAATTCATTCATGTGGAACACTGCTGGTACTTCATAAATAAGGCTTTCCTATATAAACATAAGGATTTATAATGAATTTGCCGATTATTCTTTCCCCATGAATAATAGGCAGAATTGATTTTATACCCACTCCTCTTCTCTGACCCACCTCCTCCCACTGTTATATGATTTTCTTCTTTTTCTCTTAAAAAGGCAGTTTGTAACAAATAGTTGTAGCTATAAGTTACTGTATACTCCATTTCACGTTGTTTCAACACTAAGGGCCCATACAATTATTTTTCTGCCTGATGGACTACACAGACTGAATTTGTTAAGTGATAATTATTGGATTAAATACAACTTCTGGTTTCCAGTCTGGTATAGAAGTGACTTCAAAGTCATTCCTACCATCACACAAGAAAAATCTGAGCAAGCTGAAAATCAACAACTCTCCTTACATCCACCAGAGAACTCAGGCCACAGAGCAAACTGCTATCTCCCCAGAATGAAGGGACAGACAGGTGAATCAGATACAGAGAATCACATCTTACAGGAGCAGACGTCCAAAGCAAACAACTTTATGGGAAGCAGTACTGGGATGGGAACACTTACACTGTAATTGTCAAACTATCAGAGATGCAAGTGGACACCTCTGGGAGTTACAAACTTCAAGGGGCTCCAGTCTTCCACATGCCCACACACACATTTGTTAATATCACCCCCAGGAGCTCTACCAGATTCTCTCCGTGATGATCAGAGAAAAATCCCCGTATTTCCAATAGGGGGAAAGGGGAGGTAGCCCTTTGAAATACTCCCAAAGCAATCTGTTCTTCTGATCTTAGGACAAATAAATTAAACAGAGTCTAAAGGACCTGGAGAATAGGAAATACCCAACCTCAGTTGGCTATAGCCTTCCTACTTCACTTAAGGGAGAAAATAAAGTAAAGCTGAGATGCAATTATAAAGGTCACACTTCAGGTACACAGGCTCACTAAAACACTGAAACCTAATCTTAGGACTATAGAATCCTTTTCCTCCCTCCTATTATCTCTATATCAAAAGGGTTCATGTACAGTCATAACAGGGGAGTAAAACCAAAAAACATATCCATCCCAGATGTTATTTAAGAAGTCTATAGGGAGGGGTCGTCTGGGTGGCTCAGCCGGTTAAGCGTCCAACTCTTGATTCGGGCTCAGGTCATGATCTCACAGTTCATGAGTTCAAGCCCCTCATGGGACTCCATGCTATCAGTGAGGAGCCTGCTGGGGACCCTGTGTCTCCCTCTTTCTCCGCCTAATGCGCATGCGCTCACTCTCACTCTCTCTTTCTCAAAAATAAATAAATAAACTTAAATAAAAAAGGAAGTATTTAGGAGAACCTAAGGATAACTGGGTAGAACCAAACAAAGCAGAAGCTATAGGCTCTGACACCTACATGACAACAAACAATAAATACTGTTTAACCCGTAGCCACAAAAATATGAGACCTTGCACAAAATATCAAATACCTCAGTTCTTTTTACTCTGTACATCCTGTATGGCTTTCAGCAAAAAGTTACAACACATACAAAAAGACATAAAACACAGGTTGGGGAAACAGCAAGCATCAGAACCAAACTCAGATATGGCAGACATGTTGGAATGCCCAGACTGGGAATCTCAGGCAGGTATGATTCATATTCTAAGGATTTTGTGGGCAAAATTGGAGAATATATGAGAATAAATGGGCACTGTAAGTGGAGAGATGGAAACTCTGAGAAAGAATCAAAAGGAAAAATTCTAGAGACCAAAACCACAACAGAAATGAGGATCCCATCGATGGGATCATCAGTAGGCTGAGCATGGCAGAGGAAACATCAATGGGTTGGCTGAAACATCAACAGAAATTTCCAAAACTGAAATGGAAAGAGAAAAAAGACAGAAAACCACCCCCGACAAGACAGAGTATCTAAGAACTGTGAGATGCCTATAAAAGGTATAGCATATGCATAATGGGCATACCAGAAGGAGAAGAAAAAGAATATGAGAAGTATTTCAAGTGGTGACTGAGAAAGTCCCAAAATTAATGACAGACAACAAACCACAGATCCAGAAGTTCAGAGAACAGCAAGAAGGAAGCCCAGGGTTGGCACATTATATTGAAACTGTAGAAAATCAAAAACAAAGAAATCTTGAAAGAGGCTGGAGGGTAGGGCCGGAGCAGCATCATATACACACAGGGGCAAGAATAAGAATCACATCACAATTCTCTCTTTTTCTTTTAAATGTTTATTTATTTTGAGAGAGACAGAGGGAGAGAGAGAGAGAGAGAGAGAGAAGGGAAAGAAAGAAAAACAGAATCCCAAGAAGGCTCCACACTGTCAGCACGGAGCCCCATGTAGAGCTCGAACTCACAAACTGTGAGACTGTAACCTGAGCCAAAATCAAGAGTCAGATGTTTAAAGGACTGAGCCAACCAGGTGCTCCACATTGGGCTTCTCTTCAGAGAACAGGTCATCAAGAAGAGAGGAGATTAAATAAAGTTTCATATGTTAAAAGAACCACTAACCTAGAATACTGTATACAGCAAAATTATCCTTCAAAAGTGAAACAGAAATACCTTCTCAAACATTCAAAAATTAAGGGAATTGGTTGTCAGTAAACCTGTCTTACAATTTTTTTTTTTTTTTAATGTTCTTCAGGGAGAAGGGCAGTGGTGAAGGTTAGAGACTTGGAGCCACATAAAGTGTTAATTATTTTGTTTTCCCATTCTTACTTATATAAGATATCTCTGTCAATCAGAGCTTCTGATCAGCATAAGACAATCAGCACTAAGTTGATGTAGTTCCAGCCTACAGCAAAGAAACTTGACATTTCAGTTATCATGTACGGCCTCATCAAGGGGAAAAGGAAGATAGCCATCAGGGTTTTGAAATAGTAATGATAACTGGAAGGCCGGCGGGGATTTATGGGAGGGACAATCAGGGAACTCTGTATTTTTTCCAAGGCCTTGGATTACATTGAGATAATGCTTTGGATGAGTTTATTTTGTAAGCTTCATTCCCATTTGCTACGAATAAATCAGGAATCCATAGTGTGGACAAAGTCTAAGCAACGTGGAATTCCATTTATGTCTTTATGACCAGGAAATGGAAGTCAGAATGAACATGAATCAGGGCAAGGTTTCTTTAAATTGCTAACTGAACGTCATCTACTGATTTTGTTTTTTGTTTTTTAATCTGCTTTGCCAAACCAATCACATAAGCCTCAATACCATTTACTTCTTGAGAAATGAAGACACAATTCCCCTCTTCTGCCCTGTCCACCAAGTAAAAATCCAAGCTAAAACTGAACAAAATGAACCTGCAGCAAAAACATTTGCTCTGTTCTCAACACCAATTGCGGTTGGTCATATCTGTGAATTGCCAGCATTGGAAGCAAGTCATATTCACCAACACACACAAGGATTTTCTTCAGCACATTTACAACTATATGAAAGCAGATGGCAAAACTCCTGTAGATAAAAGACCAGCAGTAGAAGAGAAAAAAAAATGCCTCTGATGAAAATAATAAAAAGAATGGCTGAACGCTACATTCTGGGCACTTCCTTAACCTAAAGAAGAGCTTCTGAAACATGATCTGGCAATGACCCAGCAGTCAGGGCCATTTTATAAGTGGACCCCAGGATAGTTTGCATACTTGACTATTCGCCCTCCTGATGAATGACACTTTCCAGGGAGGTAGAGAGCAGTGGTCATTTAAACAGCTGCTTTAGCAAGACTTCCTGACAATGTAGGGCAAAGTGTTAACCCAAAGGACATCCTGATCTCCCACTGCAGGGGAAATGTATTACCAGTAGCAATATTATTGGTATTAGCAATAATTATAATAATTATGGGCATATACACAGCACTTTTGTATCTGCGAAATGCACTGCATTCATCATAATGATTAGCATTTGTACAGTACTTTGTATTTCCCAAACATTCTCTGCTCATTAATTAGATAATGCTGGCAACATCTGTGGGCAAGCGCTTCTACTCCCGTTTTACAGACACAAGACAAAGAGAAATTAATCGAGTTGCCCAAGGCTGCATGATGAGTCTGAGACAGAATCAGGATTCCACTTCTAAATTCCCAAATCTCTATTTTTCTCTGGAAAGCTGGCTGGTTGCTTCCAGTTGAAAAGGAAAGGGAAGTGCTTAGAACATGAAATTTCCTCACTCTCATACCCTGTGAGACCTTAGGAAGTGTCCAGGAAGCCCGGTAAAATCTATTTTCATGGAAAATTTCGGGGAGGAAGAATATTCCTGAAAAATCACTCTAGGGCACTGGTTCTGGTGGTTGCCTCAGGCCACACCCCAGATCACTTCAATGAAGGTCTCCTAGGTGTGGCACTAGCCGTCAGTACTTTTTAAAGGTCCAGGAGGAGGCAATCCTAATGGGTGCCCCTGGCTGAGTGAGAACTGAGGATCTGGGACAGTGGTTCCCAAAGTTTGGGGAGCATTAAAATTCCCTGGAGGGCTGGGGCACCCGGGGGGGGGGGGTCAGTTGGTTGAGCATCAGACTCTTCACTTCAGCTCAGGTCATGATCTCACTGCTCCTGAGTTCTTCAGTCAAGCTCTGTGCTGACAGTACAGACCCTGCTTGGGATTCTGTCACCCTCTCTGCCCCTCCCCACCTTCACAATAAATAAAAATTAACTTAAAAAATTTCTCTGGAGGGCTTATTAAAGCACAGATCATGTGGCCCTCCTCCCCAAATTCCTGATACACTGGGGCCCTAGAATTTGTATTTCTAACACTTTCTCCTTGATGCTGAGCACCACCCTTGTCCCAGGACCACACTTTCAAAAGCATGGATCCAAGGTATTTTCAGTGCAGACAGAAGAATTACTACATTGCTTCCAAAGATCCCTTCAAACGCAGGCACTAAGACTTTGCTAACTGGACAGATAGATATTACAAGGTAACGATTAATAGCCACTGACCAAATCCCGGCCACACAGAAGGCTCCATTCTCCAGTTTCCCTTACAGGGAAGCTGAAAGCATGTGACTGACCACTAGACAATGGAGTATGCAGAGAAATGTCACTCTGGGCCTGGCCATTAAATGTCCTGCTCCGTCTCCCATTTTCTCCCACTGCTCAGTCCTCCAGCCTCCTGTTTCCACGCCTGCGTTGTGGAGGCCACAGGACTCCAAGATGGCAGTGTCTCACAATGAAAAGGAGGCAGATCAGGAGGCACCATTTGACTATAACCCACTCCAAGCAATAAAGGGTGAAAGAACTAAATGAATTGTATTTGGCCTCGAAGATCTCAGGGCTTATTTATTTCTATAGCACAGTGTAGTCCATCCTGATACCAACCTGATGATCAGTGTACGGGGTTGGGGATTGTTCCTAAACAACCAAAAACATCAACTGAATTTGACAGACAAGTGAGAAAAAGGCCTAAGGAAAACATTCAGAAGGAAGTGATAGCCACACGCTTCAGAGGTTAATGATGTGACTGAGTCAGAAGTTGACAACTTCAGGGAAATCTCAGAATATCCCGACCCCAGCATCAGTGCAGCCAGACTCTAGCCATTACTGGTGAAGCAAAAATGTGAAAAGAGATGCACAGAGGTAGCATCTCTGTGCCTGCCCTACACAGAGCTCGCAAGCCTTAATGGTCACAAACAGAATGGCAGAAGCTGACCTCTGCACCATACTGGTCTGGAAGGACACTGCCTGGAGGTTTTTGGGAATATGAATAGATAAAAAACATTTTATTTTATTTTTTATTTATTTTTTTTAATTTCTAGGAGAGAGAGAGAGACAGCGTGAGCAGGGGAGGGTCAGAGAAAGAGGGAGATACAGACTCTGAAATAGGCTCCAGTCTCTGAGCTGGCAGTCAGCACAGAGCCCGACGCGGGGCTCGAACCCGCGAACCGTGAGATCATGACCTAAGCGAAAGTCGGACGCTGAACCGACTAAGCCACCCAGGCGCCCCGATAAAAAGCATTTTAAATCATGAAACAAATTCTATTTTCTTCCCCCTGTGAGCCTTTTCTCTTTACTTTTTAAAATGTTTATTTATTTATTTTGACAGAGAGAAAAGTGCAAGTGGGGGAGGACCAGGGAGAAGGAGAAAGAAAATCCCAAGCAGGCTCCACCCTGTCAGGGCAGGGCTCTATCTCAGGAACCATGAGATCATGACCTGAGCGGAAATCAGGAGTCAAACACTCAACTGACTGAGCCACCCAGGCTCCCCGAGCCTTTTCTCTGTAATTCCAGCACCCACAATGACACTTTTCTCATCAGGAAAATTCCTAAACAAACTTATGGGGCAGAAGGGTGCTAACGGTGAGCAGACTCCAGGAGTCTAGAAACCCAAAGAGCTGGATATCTGGATGGGGTATACTGTTTTGAAAACAATCAGGACAGCCAGCCACTCCTACTGTGTGTCCCTAGCTCAATCTTCCAGGCATGGGCAACACCTTTGTCTGGGCTTCTGTCCCTTTTGCATGCCCAGCTGTAACCAGCGGGCCCAATTTCACAGCTGTTCAGTTTCAAATCATAGATCTGTTTCCCAGCTGTAGTGCCATATTACTCGAGTTTGTTTGCCATCAGCTTTAATTAAGAGAGGTTTCATTTTCCAACATTATTTTGGCTCCTCACTGGCCCAACACCCACATCAAGAGATGTGGTTGTTTTCTCCCCCGCCTCCACTATGGCATGTGCCCAGTAACACTGGGGATCCTTTCCTAGAGCCTCCCATGAGACATGGCGTGCAGAGGTTGTAGCACATGACTAAAGTCTATGGTTAATGAGTTTTCCCTGTACCATGGAGCCTTGTAATGAAAGTTAAAATTTCCCTTTGCAAACCCAGGCCCTTCTTTTATTTTCTACAGTATTTTTTTTTTTTTTTCAAGTCTTCCCACGAGCTTCACATGAAGCCAGCCCGAGGAACTCAAACTTGATTCCAATCTGATTATCCAACATGGCCCTATCATCTGAGACAGCAACATTTATCACATTAATAGGAAGGATAGAAGAAAACTGGGATCCCATCCAACAGGAGTGTTTTTATCACATGTTGCACTGTCTTACAAATCCAATTATCACCAGCTGAAGGTCTTAACAGCCCTTGAATTGCAGCTTTCAAATCTTAAAGGACCACAATGCACATTTTCTTAGATTCTTTGAGCTGTACATTAGTCAGTACAGTTACAGGCATCCAGTCCACACGACAATTTTCAGAGCTAAAGCTGCCTATGGAAGGTTTGTCCTGAATTCAAGCAGTGAATTTAAGAGAAGCTTGAATTGGGGACTGCCATTGACTTTATTCAGCTCAACAAATATGAACCTCTAATTTTACTTCACAGTCAGAGCTAACATCTTGGAAGCTAAGTGTTGTAAGCCTCTGAGGTGAGATCATGGCAACTGACAAAAACCAGGGGCAGTGTCTTTTGCGGGGCCACATGGGACTAAAAGTTCACTTACAAATTTAGAGACCTGTGATAACAAATATCATGTGGACTCTGTAGAAACATCACCCAAAGCTACAAATATAAATGTCTGAGAACAGTACTAAATAAAACCCAGCAACTTCCACTATGGCAAAGAAAGAAGCTCGGAAATGCTCTGTCCACAAAAACATAGACTATAAAGCAGAACAAAATTGATAAAAACAAACAAAAAACACAACCATGTAAGTGATGTGAAAACTGAGCAAAGGCATAGGCATACAACAACTAGAGCAACATATATTTTTATAAAACCACCGAACTTTAATGAAGACCTGTGGGGGTCTCTTGTGTTCTGACCTACCACCAGCCCACTCAATGCAAAGGTTCTTTCAAGGAGGGGCAAGCTGTGAAGACCACCAGCTCCATTGCCATGATTTAAGATGCTCACCGGAGATGAAGCAGTAGGTGATACTGGTATTATTGATAGAAATGACACTCTGAAAGGCTAGAGGGGAAAGCCAATCATTCTACGAGCATGAAGTTTGGTCGGGGTTGGACAACCATATATTTGCATGCTTGTATGACCTAGAAAGCACCCATGTCAGCCATACACTCTTCACTGACTGACTCTGAGGCTGTGAACATGAGCATAAAGGGCACAAAGGGCCCTGGTAGAAGGTAAAAACCACAACATATTTGAAAATCCTGAATTCTGAATATGCTTCTTTACCCACACACTAATCTATCAGCAGAAAACTTACTGGCTTGAGATGTTCAAGCACAGCCTTTGTTCAATAACTGGCTGACAATGCAGCTACAAAGACCAAGGAGCAACCTGTAGAAGGCTAGGCTTAACAATTTAAACATAGATATGTTTTAAAAATCTGAGGAGAGATATTAGTGACTACACACTGGATAGTAGAGAAGACAGATTTCACAGATTATTCTGGCCAGTTTACTAAACAAAGAAAAAACTAACAAAAACAACAACCTTCAAGCGGGGAAGACTAGGGTCCAAGATCCAGATTTGCTACAAAATACCATCTAAAAAGACAACTTTAGGGCACCTGGGTGGCTCAGTCTTTAAGCATCTGATTTTGACTCAGGTCATGACCTCACAGTCTGTGAGTTCAAGCCCCACTTTGGGTGAGCTCGAGCCCCACTTCAGGTGAACACGAGCCCTGCTTCAGGTAAAAAACATGAGCCCTCCTTCGAAAGAGCCCCACTTCTCTCTCTCTCTCTCTCTCTCTCTCTCTCTCTCTCTCTCTCTCTCCGCTGCTCACTCACTTGCATCCTCTCTCTCAAAATTAATTAATTAATTAATTATTTAGTTAAAATGAAAACTTTAAAAAAGTATATGAGATGCACAAAGAAACAGGAAACTGTGACCAACACTCACACACACAAAAACTAGGTAATAGAAACTGAGTATCCTAAGATATTGGGTTTAACATTTAAAACTTCAAAGCAACTCATAACTATGTTTTAAAAACTAAAGAAAACTGGTTTTTTAAAGTAGGACAACAATAAATCAGTAAGTGGAAGTTTTCAACACAGAAAAAAATATTATAAAGAAGCAAATGCAAAGTATGAAGTAGAAAAGTATAAAATGAAAAATTTAACTGGAGGACTTCAGATTTGAGACGACAGAAGAAAGAATCAGTGAACTTGGAAATGGATCAATAGAAATTATCCAAACAGAGGGAAAAATATAAGAAAAAATGAGTCTCAGAATATCAACATATACATAGGAGTCTCAGTATAAGAGAAAGAAAGGAGCAGAAAATATACTCAAAGAAATTATTGAGAAAGTATCCCAAAGTTGATGAAAAACATTAATCTACATAACTAAGCAGTTCTATAACGACAAAGGAGGGTAACTGCAAAGAGATCCCTATCTAGAAAATAATAATTGCAATCAAAAGGAGAGAGAAAATCTTGACAGTAGCGAGAGAAAAATGACAGAAGAGCAGTGATATGGTTAAGGCTGACTTCTCAGGGGCGCCTGGTTGGCTCAGTTGGTTAGACGTCTGACTTCGGCTCAGGTCATGATCTCACAGTTCATGGGTTCGAGCCCCATGTCGGGCTCTGTGCTGACAGCTCAGAGCCTGGACCTGCTTCGGATTCTGTGTCTCCCTTTCTCTCTGCACCTCACCCACTCATGCTCTGTCTCTCTCTGTCTCAAAAATGAATAAACTATAAAAAAAAACCTTTAAAAAAAAAAGGCTGACTTCTCAACTGAAACACTGAAAAAATAGGAAGATAAGAAAAAATAGGGCAAAATACTGTGATCAACAATTGTATATCCAGTAGAACTCTCTGTCAAATATGAAGGAAAAACATAGACATTCTCAGATAAACAATTTGTTGCTAGCTGACCTACCTTTCAGGTAATATAAAGAAAGTCTTTCAGACTGAAAAGAAATGACCAAGTAGTAACCTGAATTCACAATAAGAAATGAAGAAAAGAAAGGATGGTAAAAGTATGTAGAATCATATAAAGTCATTTATAAATCATAAAACATCTTCATTTTTTCTGATTTCTTCTCTAATATCTTTTTAAAATGTAAAACTGAATAAAGCAGAAATTCAATATGTATTGCTATATTTATAATATATATGTATATAGCATACCTAACAATAATAGCACAGAGAACGGGGGAGGAAATTGAGCTATAATAAATTTTCTATATTTTGCCAGAATTTAGTTAGCATTAATCTGAAGTAGATTGTTATAAGCTAAACTGCATAGTGAAATCATGAAAGTAATTGATAAAAACACAACTCAAACATATAGAAAAAATGTTCACAGAATGAAAATGATACCCTAACAATATTTAACTCAAAATTAGTCAATTTAAAGGAAACAAAGGAACTTAAAAGTCAGACTCATACAGAAAGCAAATAGCAAAATGTGAAATATAAATCCAACCATAAAAATAATTATCATTAGGGGCGCCTGGGTGGCTCAGTTGGTTAAGCGTCTAACTTCGGCTCAGGTCATGATCTTGCAGTTCATGAGTTTGAGCCCCACATCAGGCTCTGTGCTGACAGCTCAGAGCCTGGAGCTGCTTCAGATTCTGTGTCTCCCTCTCTCTCTGTCCCTCCCCCACTCATGCTCTGCCTCTCTCTCTCAAAAATAAATATTAAAAAAATAATTATCATTAAATGTAATTGCTATAAGTATCCCATTGAAAGGCAGAGATGGTTAGGTAGGTTAAGATCCAGTTATAAGCTGTCTAAAAGAGATCCACCTTGCATTCAAAGTTACAAATAGGTTGAAAATAAAAAGATATCATGCAAACAATAACCATTAATAAGAAAGCATCCAGATTAGAAAGGAAGAATGTTAATGTCAGGCAAAAATATTTTAAGACTAGAAGCATTATTAATGACAAAGAAGCACCCTGAATAATGAAATCCACGTATGATATGTTTTATGGAAGTCCATATATCAGGAGGATAAAAAACTTACGCATGTATGTGAACCCCAAAACAGAACCTCAAAATACAGCAAAGAAAAACGGACAAAATTGAAAAAAAAAAAAAAGGAATATACAACATTTAAAGTTGGAAATTTCAATACTTCACTCTTAATAATTGATAGAAAAACCAGAAGTCTTAAAAAATACTATGAACTTATTTGACATGTTTCTTTTTCTTTAATTTTTTTTTTAATATCTGAGAGAGAGCAACAGCGTGAGTAAGGGAGGGTCAGAGAGAGAGGGAGACACAGAATCGGAAACAGGCTCCAGGCTCTGAGCTAACTGTCAGCACAGAGCCTGATGCAGGGCTTGAGACCATGAACCGTGAGATCATGACCTGAGCTGAAGTTGGACGCCCAACCGACTGAGCCACCAGGTGCCCCTGACGTGTTTCTTTTTTACAAGACTCCAATCCACATCAATAGCATACACGTGTACTTCCAATGCACATGGGACATTCTTGAGGACTGAACATACAGTAGACCAAAATAAGTCTCAACATGTAAGAGGATTGAATGATGGAAAGAATCTTCTCCACATTGACCTGATTAAATTATAAATCAATAACCAATCTGGGAAATCCCTAAATGTTTTTAAATTAAACAATGTATTTAGTGCATGGATCAAGGAAGAAATCGCAAGAAAATACAAAAAATGATTTTGAATTGAATGAAAACAAAACATATCATCATTTATGGAATGTAGCAAAAGAAACATTTAGAGGGGAATTTATAGCTGTAATGACTAAGACTGGAAAAGAAGAAAAGTCTCAAATCAATGAGCTTCCACCTTAGAAACTAGAAAAGTAAATCAAAATCAAACAGAAGAAAAATAATTATTATTTGGGGAGAAAAATAAATGACATAAAATGAGAAGAACAACAGAATCAACGAAACAACAAATTGGTTCTTTGAAAGATTAACAAAATTATGGTGCCTGGATGGTTCAGTCCATTAAGCATCCAACTTCAGCTCTGGTCATGATCTCACTGCTTTCAGGTTTGAGACCCACGTTGGGTTCTGTGCTGATAGCTCAGAGAGTGGAGCCTGCTTCAGATTCTGTGTCTTCCTCTCTGCCTGCCCCTCTCCGGCTGGTGCTCTCTTTCTCTCTCAAAAATAAATAAACATTACAAAATTCTTGAAAGATTAACAAAATTGACAACTGTTTTGTTAAACTAACCAAGAAGAAAGAGAAATGAAAAAAATTGCCAAAATCAAATGAAAGGATGTGATCCTACAGATCCTAAGATGATACAACTATAAATAGAATAGAAGGAAATATTAACAATTTTATGCCAATAAGTTAGACAATTTAGATGAAATTCCTACAAAGACAAAAGTTACCAAACTGACTCAAAAAGAAGTAAAATATCTGAACAGAACTTAATCAAATGATTAATAATAAAAATTCCCCCATAAGGAAAAGTGAGGCCCATGTGGCTTCACAGTGGATTCTATTAAATATTAAAAAAATATATATTAATCCATCACAAACTCTTTCAAAATACAGAGAAGGATGGAACACTTCCAACTCATTTTACAAAGCCAATAGTACCTGTATAAAATCCAGACAAAGAACTCACACTAAAAAACCCAAAACTATAGAAAAATATCCCTCATGAATACTAATGTAAAACCCTTTAACAAAATATTAGTAAGCTGAATGTAGAAATAGAGAGAGAGAATTATACACCTACACCAAGTAGAACTTATTACAGTAATAACTTGATTTGGTATCTGAAGATCAGTTAATTAAATACATCATGTAATAGAATAAAAGAAAAAGCCACATGGCCATCTCAGCAGATGAATAAAAATCACTGTATAAAATTCAACACCCCTTCATGATAAAAAACTCTCCACCAAGAGGATTAGAAATGTCCTCCTTCTGACAAAGATATCTATGAAAAATCCACCCTAATATCATACAAAAATGATGAAAGTCTGGATGCTTTCTTCCTAAGATTGTGAAGAGGCAAGTATATATAATTTTGACACTTCTATTCAACATTGTACCAGAGGGAGGGGGAAAGGTAGGAAGGAAGGAGAGGGAGAGAGAAAGAAAGGGGGGGGGGAGGGAGGGAAGGAGGGAGGAAAAATCTAGATTGAAAAGGAAGATAGAAAACTGTCTTTATTCTCAGGTGGTATAATCTCAGAGGTACAAGACTATAAAAAATTCACAAAGAAACCAGTAGAACTAATACACAATTTTGCAAGATTGCAGGAAATAGCATTGATAAATAAAATGAATCATATTTCTGGAAATGATTAAACACCTAAGAATAAATATCAAACTGAAAACAATAAAACAGTACGGACAGAAATTAAAACAGATCTAAATAAAGGAGAGACATTCCATGTTCATGGATTTGAAGATTCAATAATGCCAAGATGGGAATTCTCCCCAAATTGTTCTATAAATCTAAAGCAATTCCTATCAAAACCTCAGCAGACTGGTATATATTGACAATCTATTTCTAAATTATACTTGGAAATCTAAAGGATATAGAGCATCAAAAAAAGTTTGCAAAAGTTGATCAAGTTGGAGGACTTATACTACCTAATTTCAAACTTACTATAAAGTCACAGTACTTAATAATGTGTAATACTGTTGGAAAGATAGACAATTAGATCAATGGAATATAATTGATATTCCCGAAATAAATCTCATATCACACAGTACCTAGAACAGTTGAATATGTGTGAATAAAAATGAATTAAACTCTTGCTTTATATTATACAGAAAGTAACTCAAATTGAATCACAGATCTAAATGTAAGACCCAAAATACTATAATATATCTTGAAGAAGATATAGGAGAAACACTTCATGACCCTTGATTGGGCAAAAAGTTCTTAGATGTAACAGCGAAAGAATAGTCTGTAAAGGGAAAAGAAAAAGAGATCAACTGGACTTCTTTAAAATAAAAAAAAAAACCTATTATTTTTAAATACCATTAAGGAAATGAAAGGACAAGCCAGAGACTGGGAGAAAATATTTACAAATCATATATCTAATAAAGGACTTGTATCCAGAATGTATAAAATATTTTTACAACTTAATAAGACTATAAACAACATGATTAAGAAATCACCAAAAGATTTGAACAGACACTTCACCCAAGAAGATATATGAAGGGTAATAAGCCATGAAGAGATATTCAGCATCATTAGTCATTAAGGAAATTCAAATTAAAACCACAAGGAGATACCCCCCTGTGGTTTATACACCCCCCCCCCAGAATAGTTATAATGAAAAAGAGAGACAAAAACAAGTGCCAGTAAGGATGTCTAGAAGATGCAGAACTCATCAATTGCTAGTGGAAATGTAAAACATTATAACCACTTCGGAAAAACAGTTGGCAGGTTTTTTTTTTTTAAGTTAAAAATAAACTTATTATATGACCTAGTGATTCCACTTCTAGGAATCTCCACAAGAGAAATGAAAACATATGTTCACGTAAAGACATGTAGGTGAATGATCATCGCAGTGTTACTCATAATAACCCCATATCTGGGAACTATCCAAATGCTTCACAGCTAGCAAAGGAATACCAAAATGTGCTGCATCTTTACAAAAGAATACTAGTAGGCAATACAAAAGAATAAATTACTGATACATGCTACAACACAGACCAACCTTGAAAACATTATGAAAGAAGCCAAATCCAAAAATTATTTATTCTATAATTCCATTTATATGAAATATCCAGGAAAGGAAAATATATAGATGCAGGAAGATCAATGGTTGCTTACAGCTAGATAGAAGTGAAGATGGACTGCAAATAGGCACAGAGGAACTTTCTGGAGTGATGGAAATATTCTAAAACTGGATTGTGGTAATGATTATACACCTATAAATTTACCTTAAAATAATTGAATTTTACCCTATTGCAGGTGAATTTTGCTATGTAAATTGTACCTTAACAAAGCTATCAAGAACAAACAACACAACAGTGAGCTGCATTCTTCACTGGGCTCTTCCCTGTAGGCAGACATTCATGACCACTTCATGTTTGTCTCTCAGTGGAAGAGACAGATGCTGCTGCTCCTGTTCAAGACCATGGCCCATCACCCTTCTGCTAGATCCAATTTATTCCCAAATGCCTTTGTTTCTCTTAAGTCCCCCACTAGCTGCTTCCTTTTACCACAGTCTGTGACAGACATGGGGCTGCTGTCCCTTCTCCTTCCACAGCAAGTCCCAGGGGAGCTCCCTTCCCCAGGGCGGTAAGCCTGTACTTATCTATGGCTGGAGGTCTGAATACAACAGCTAAGAGATGCTTTGCGGTTCTCCTCAAGATCCCTTCTAAAAATATGTGTTTAGTTTCCTTGACATTCTCTCTGGTTTTCCTCTGACTTCTCTGCATACCCCTTCTCAAAACCACTTGTTGGATAACTTCTCTGAATCTTACCTTCAGTCTTTGTGGGACCCTTCCTTCATCCCTCCTTTGTGGAAAGCTTCACCAACCACAACTACCAATGACTCCATCATTGTTTATCTTCCAGTGAGCCTCTCTTCTGAGTGTCAGGGGTGTATGCCAACTACTCTCTGAAAGCGCTAATCTGATATCAAAGAGACACTCCAAAAACAGTAAGACCAACATTAAATTCCATTTTCTTCCTCACAAATGTCCCTCTTCTTCTTCTGTGCTCCCTCATTCCGCATAGTCACCTAAGCATGAAATCTGGAAAGCTACCTGGCAGTCTTTCCTCTCCTTGACTCCTGCACTGGATTGTTCACAAATCCCACACTATCATTTCTACTTTTTTTAAAATTTTATTTTCTCTCCTCCTTTTCACCCTCTATTCTACTGGTTTCATCATTTTTATTACTCTATCATTTTAGCATTTTTGAAATAGCCTCAAAATAGTCATTTTAGATATTCTCTTTTTCAAATGAGTGAATGAAATGTTTGCACTCATTTTACAAATGAGTGAAATGAAATGAAACAAGGAGGAGAAAGAAGTAATTCAAAATTCTAAGCAAATGTGCTATCATGTTGGCAAAAAGAAAAAAAAAAAGGTCCTATATGTGCTTCAACAATTATGAAGGCCCTGGTTAGTACTGGTTAAAAAGAAAAACGTTTAAAAGTGTCCTGTGCATTTTCTATCTGTATGTGTTTATCTTTCGACTTCAATCTAATATTCTACAAAACTCATTATTTCAGACTGTGCTAATTTAAAACTCTCAATAATCTGGAGTTCAGCTGGGCTTAAGTCCACTTCTGCATTTATGCAAAAAGCATTGATTAATTACAGTGGGAATGACAAGACAGTTACTTGACAACATTTCGTTAGCCATTAATTAACTTTATGTTCCTGAAAGTAATAAGACTACATTTCCTTAAAAGGCTTTATAATTAGTCTGAACCACACAATTTAGCACTTAATTATACACCATCTTCCATTGTTGTCTAATTCCTTCCATTCTCAAGCTCCTTCCTTCCCCAACCCCATTGTCCAAGCATGTGCCCAGAGTGACTACACTGTGCATCAACTGTTCCAGTCACTCCTGGATGTTTATTCCATGGTAATCAAAGGGCATCAAGTCTGCCCTCAAGGAGTTTCCTGTGTCTGAAGGAAGATGGAATCAGTACATAACCGCCTGTATTATTGGATGCAAGTGATGAATTATATAAGGGAGACTTAGATAAAAATCCAAAGTGCTGTGAGAACTCTCATTAAAAGAATGATTATTTCCAGGGGCACCTGGGTGGCTCAGTCAGTTAGGCATCTGACTCTTGGTTTCTGCTCAGGTCATGATCTCATGGTTCATGATTTCGAGCCTCACGTTGGGCTCTGGGATGATGGTGACATTCTTGGGATTCTCTCTCTCTTCCTCTCTCTCTGCCATTCCTCCACTTGCATTGTCTCTGTCTCTCTCAAAATAAATACATAAAATTCCAAAAATAATAAAAATAAAGGGTTATTACTTCCAAAGTAATGGAGAACAGGGCGTGGGGATAGACAGGGACATTTGTAGCAGTGCGGACTTGGGAAAGGCATTACAGGCTCAGGAATAAGCATACACAGAGACCCAGGAGCAGAAAAATGTAGGCCACATATAGACACCATCCGATGCATTAGAAGGAACATGAACTCTAGAATGAGATGATTCTAGGCTGGAATGGTAGCTCCACCACTTACTAGCTATGTAAGCTTGTCCAAATTACTCACACTCTCTGAATCTTGGTTTTCACAAGTTTAAAATGTGTACTATAATGTCTTGGTCATAAAATTATTATGATAATTAATCTGTTAATGCTTTTAAAGCTCAGGTACATTATATGCAATAAAAATGTAAATCATAAATGCAAATATCCTTTTCTTACAAGAAAAAATAGTATGTTAGATATGAATATCCCTGCTGAATAAAGGGCGGCACAGATATTCAGCCACTGCTCATCCATTAAGTGTGGAGGTGCTGATTTAATTCCCCTGCTATCGTCTAGTTAGCATTTCTTAACAAAAATGCTGGATCCCTTTCATTCCTGAGCACTGCTAGCATTCAGATCACTTCAAAGAAAAGATGACTTACTAAAAGTCATTTATTTGTAATTCTAGATAATGTTAGAACACCACAACAAACTGTTACCTCAAGGAGTTCCTCATCCCGATTTATCTTTCTTTCTCAAATCACAGAATCATTATAAAGTATGAGGTTTTACTAGAGATGATTTGATTCAGTCCTTCATATATTTATGGAACAAATTTTACAAAGCATAAACTTGTTATTAAGGATGACAATCCTATAAGAAATAATGTCACACCTGCTGAGGTTATAATTAAGCGTGTACAAACAACACACTACCAGGTAGTATACATAGTCATAATGCCCACAGGAGACATTTAAGTAATAGGCCACTTCCTATTATAGAATGAAGATCAAGGGAGCTTAGAGAATATACATAGACAAGTAGCTGATACTAAGAGAAGTCTAAGGGTCTTATCCAAGAGCTAAAGTTACAACTTGAGTCACCTGGCATCAAGGAAATGGTACTTCCATCAGGGAATTCTTTTTTTTTTTTTTTTATTTCTAGGAGAGAGAGAGAGAGAGACAGCATGAGCAGGGGAGGGTCAGAGAGAGAGGGAGTCACAGACTCTGAAACAGGCTCCAGGCTCTGAGCTGGCAGTCAGCACAGAGCCCGACGCGGGGCTCGAACCCACGAACCGCGAGATCATGACCTAAGCGAAAGTCGGACGCTTAACCGACTAAGCCACCCAGGCGCCCCATCATCAGGGAATGCTTAAGGACGGCATGTGGCTGTGCCTTCAGAAAAAAAATGTAGGATTTGATAGGCAAAAATGAAGGATACAAAATTTAATGGGGAGACAGAGAGATACTGACAAAGTCCCAAACCTGGGGAAAGTGTAAGAGACCTTTCAGTGATTGCCAGTAGTGACATGCAGACACTATGAAGGGCTCATAGGGGAGTCTAGTGGAACATTAAAAGAAGTAGAAGCAAGTAACTTCATAAAGAACTTCAAATGCCAGGATAAGGGAATTGCAATTGAAGGGAAAATTCATTGAATTTCATTCAAGGAGAGAATCAACATGAACAAGTTTTTGGTTTTTTGTTTTTTGTGTTTTTTTTTAAGCATAAAGAGCTATACCTGAACACAGGAAGATGGAGGCTTGAAATTGGAAAAAAACAGAAATGAGTTAGGAGGCCATCCTACTCACTCAAGCCTAAGTCAAGTCATTGGGAAAAGCAGAGACCTTTGTACTGTATCAGGCATCCCTACAACTTGATATCTACATTCTGAAGCAGGTGCTTTAGCCACAGAGAAAAAGAATCCTTACACTCATCTTCCTTTGATATCTAAGTCACTAAGGTGAGCTGGAAGTTAGGGGCTGTAGCCGTATCACCATTAGTTGATTTTCAAATGCTCTCTATTGTAGTCAGTTCTTTTTTAATATATAGGAAAAAGTCATTTCTGAAACATTCAGATCCAAATTGATTGTACAAAGCTAACAAGAAGCAAAGAGCTGATTAGATATTTTATAAAAGCCATGGTGGGAATAAACATTTGGATTTTCTAAAAATTCCAGAGTTATCTCTATGGACATCTACAATCTGGTCACTGACTTAAAAAAAAATCAGCCTGTCCATTTTCTTCACTCCTGCTGTGTATTACTGGTACAGTGTGCATGTGGCCAGCTCAGTGACCTTTCGCAGCCATTTGAGCCACATGGTCAGCAGTGAATGAAGAAAGAGGGTCAAGCCTCTCTGCAGGTTGAGTTCCTTAAATATCAAAATATGCCCTCTCTTCTCCATCCTTCTGTTCCTCTGAGAACCAGCGTCACGATCACCTTCCAACAAAATTGAAAAGGCAAAACACACTGATGACGGATCTTTTTAATCAGAAATGTAATAACCCATCATGTCTCATGAAAAAGAAAGAGGGCAACAGGGAGGCAATTTGGTCCAGGAGTTTAATAAAAGCATGCTTTACTCATTAGGAATCTCATAATGCCATCCTCCAAGAGCGGTATGCAAAACATAGCTCCGGAAAGCAGTGAGTCAGATTCAGGGCTCCACGGAGGACACCGAGTGCATGCACTCCATTCTCTCAAGACCAGACCACTCCTTAGCTCCCCGGAGAGCACATGACAACACTGGCCTGGGCACAGCATCAGCACAGGAAAGGGTTTCTCTTTCCATGTGGTTCTCTGCTAGGATTTGATTTTCCTTCTCCCTGCTTACACCCTTTCTCTTAGCCCCCCATCTTTGCTTTACATCAGCACATGCATATACATCTGACTGACACTTCCAGGAGCTCTGCTGTTCTGATCCCAAACTGTACCTGTGTTCAAAGACAGCCGGGTACACAGTGAGGAGGAGGTCAGCCAAAGTCAGGAGAAATTAGGACAGTTCCCTGGGCAGCAGGAATTAACTTTCAGGACCCTTGCAGGCACACACACGTATTTCAGGAGAGCATACTGTGTGTTTAAAAATGCTTTTAAAAATCAAACTTCCAACTGTTTGTCTTCCTAACAAAAGACAGGGGGGCTTCCTCCAGAGGTAAGGCTTCCAGACTAATGAGTAGGAGGAGGGCTGGGCAAGAAGACAGCAGGGTGCATAACACAAGTGCAGACCCCCTTCCCCACGGCACCAATATGGTGTCTGTCTGCCAGCCTTTCACCGTGTGGATTTCCACCTTGGTGTCCCACTGGTGAATTCTCTCCAGTTATAAAACACTTTGCTACCTTCATTCGCTCCTAATTAAAAAGAGAAAAGAAACTCCTAGGGGTCTGTCAATAGGGGGGAAAAACAAGGAAAGAAAGAAAAGAAGAGAGAAAGAAAGAAGGAAAGAAAAGAAAGAAAGAAAGAGAAAGAAAGAAAGAGAGAGAGAGAAAGAAAGAAAGAAAGAAAGAAAGAAAGAAAGAAAGAAAGAAAGAAAGAAAGAAAGAAAGAAAGAAGAAAGAAAGAAAGAAAGAAAAAGAAGGAAAAGAGGAACCTCTCTGAGTTGCTGAAATCAAATGGTCAGGGAACCTGATGTGCAAAACAGAAAAGATAAAAAAGAACACAGAATATCTGAAATGGTTTAACCTTTCTGAGCAATATGGATTCTGCAGAATAGCCATGATTGGGGGGGAGGGGGAATTGGGGGCATTTGTAATACTGGGGAGGAATAGCAAACAATACACAGACAGAGGCTCATTGCCCCTCAGTACTCATATCTATTTTCCGTCCCACATTCCTTGCACGACCAAGATGGCTCATTCTTTCAACAAATATTTACAAAAGCCCTATCATAGACTTGACACTAATACGTTACATTTAGGAACTTGGGAAAAAAATAAATATGCAGTCAACAATATTGATAGGTTTAATTTCCTGAGTACTGTCTAGGGTCAACTATAATATTAAGTACTTAACATTGGTGGGCTCTTGATCCACACAACAGTTCTGCAAGGAGGAAATATGACATTCAGCATATGGATAGAAAAGCTAGGCTCTGAAAGATTAAAATATTAATAAAAATTTTAAAATATAAACCTTGCCCAAAGAGATGCATCCAGCAAGTGGCAGACATGCAACTTAATTTCCCATCTATCTTAAACCATAGACCGTGTTCCTTCTCACTATTTCATGACTCTGTGGAGTGGAGTCCAGGGCAAATTGGGCAAATCGAATCCTATTGCCCCATTTATTTATGTTTAGTACTTTCAGACTTGTTCTCTTGCCTCTCTTCACTGAAAGCCTTGACAGGGCTGGGTTGATTTTCCCCAATTTCCCCATGCCAATACTAACACCTATTCTAAAATCTAAGTTTGGTCCATTCAATGTTTCCCTGTCTACTCCTCCCTTATATTCCTTTGCTTCTATGACTTTTCTTATATCCAAAGTAATCCCACCCAGGGTTATTCCCACCATCTACCTGAACCACCTTCTCAACAGTCAGGGCATTTTTTTAATCAAAATATTTATTTATTTATTTATGTTGGTTTCCATATAACACCCAGTGCTCATCCCCACAAGTGCATCCTCCATGCCCATCACCCCCCTTCCCCTCTCCCCACCACCACCATCAGCCCTCAGTTTGTTCTCGGCATTCAAGAGTCTCTCATGGTTTGCCTCCCTCCCTCTCCCCCACTATTCTTCCCCTTCTTCTCCCCTATGGTCATTTTTGAATAAAAGTTCACACCTCCTTGTACTCTCATTCTACCTCCATTGCAATGTCAAATTATGTGCTTTTGCCAACCTAAGATTAAAATTCAGCTCTGTTGGAGTCTGTTTGTCGTAAGCATTATGATGTGTCCTATATTCATAAGACTTGATACACATACATATACATACACACACACACAAAGAAAAACCCCACAATATACAAAGCAAATGCATATCAGGGTGCATTTGCTTCACAAAAGGATTCACCACAGACTTCCTTAAATAATAAGCTTCTCTGATGCATTTATGATATGACTTGATTTTCCCCCCAGGGATATACTCTTTGCATAAATAAAGAAAAGTAGACTATAATAAAAAGGAGTATCAGAAATATTTGCCTAGAAAACTCACATTTTGGACCTATTCATTTGGCCTTTAGCTATTGGCAGGCATCAGATCACTTACTGCTTTCAAAAGGGTAGCAGGAGTTATGCCCTTCAGACTCTTCTAGTGGCCCTCTTAAGCTTACAGCCTGGCACCAGGCGCCATTTTTTAAAAATGTGTATTCATTTTTAAGAGGCAGAGAGAGACAGAGCATGAGCAGAGGAGAGGCAGAGAGAGAGGGAGACACAGAATCTGAAGCAGGTTCCGGACTCTGAGCTGTCAGCACAGAGCCCAATGCAGGGCTTGAAACCCTAAACCATAAGATCATGATCTGAGCGGAAGTTGGACGCTCAACTGACTAAGCCACCAAGGTGCTCCACCCCAGCCTTATCAGGACTCCCAAGTCATCCTGATATGAATCACCACTATTCCTTTATTTCCGTTTCATCAAACTATGCTGCAGAAAAAGCTGAGTCACTGTAGACAGGCTTCAAGTCCTGATTATATTTTGCATTAGAATCAGACTTTGATAGGCTAATTTATGCTTGACAAATAAACAAGTAGAAAGTCTCAGTGGCTTAAGCAATAAATACTTATTTGTCTTTCACATTAGATGTCCATCCCAGGTCAGTGGGCAGGAGGTGGGCCTGAGGCTCTTTTTCATCCACTCACTTAGGGACCCAGGTTGAGGGACCAGTCACAATCCTTAAATCTATTAATTGCCATGACAGGGTGAAGAGCAATCTATTAATTGCTCTCAGAGGATCTCACACTGGAAATAAAATAATTAACCCACCCCTCCCCCAAGTGCTATATGTCACTTCTACTTGCCTCTCATTGGCCAGAATTAGTCACCTGCTCTCCTCTGGCCCATAAGAGAGGAAGGAGAATCCTAACAAAGAAAGTGCTTGGGATGCAGAGAGCCCAAAATAATCAAGAGTAACACCAATGATTAGCACAGACCCACCATGGTGCCCAAGGCTCTTCCATGACCACAAAGGACAAGGAGATACAGATTGAGGAATCCTGGGAACAAATGAAGGAAGGGAATTCTGGTTGACTTGGTCTACATCAGTCCTGTAAAAAAAAGAGATTCCTAGTGTATCCCTGATTATATCAGTCCTCAAGCCTTGTCCCCCAGCAATGACTGCAGAACCATACTGAATTCAGAATGGGTGCCTGGTTCAAAGCTGCCCTGTGGAACACCTCCACCAAGGCTGTCCTTCTGTGTGAAAACCAGGACTTTGGTGCCCTGCTGAGGTTTCCAATACCACAGAGATGCCTTTGTTCTATGGAGTTCTTGCAATAGAGACTTTAATTTACACCAAAAAAAAAAAAAAAGACTGACTTCTTACATTCTCTACATTATTCTTCTTGTTGGATTTTTTTCCCCTCTTTTTTGGTAGATTTAAACATTTTCTATTTCCCAAATTTCCCCAACTGCCTCTAGCCTTTTCACAAAAAGAGAGAGAAGAAAAGACACACAAACAAATCAAACTGTCTCTGTTAAATCAATGGCTGTTCTGCTTCCCTCAAGCTTTCTCACCATTTTGGGTTGAGAGATGCAGGTGCTAGGCCTCCCTGGGTGAAGTCGTTTATTTTCAAGCCATGGAAAGATTGCAAGGTAGATTTTTGTCAACTCCTACACATCCTTGAATGCTAACACCAAGCACTCTTATTAAAGGAGCTGTCGAGACGAATTAGCCAAATGGGACGAGGCTTCTGAAAGAAGGGAATACCTAATCAGAAGAAAGGAAGGGAAGGGGGCTGTGCTTTTGACAGGGTAATAATGCAGAATCTCACTTCTCTGCACTAATGGGAGCACAGGTGAGCACTAATAACTGAAATACGCAAACGTAGTTAAAATCCTTTACTTTTTATTTCTTCCAATTTTTTTTCTTTCTTGTTTAATGTTGTCTTAAAATTTCTAAGGAAGAGAAGCATTCTCTTTAGGGCAACAAGAAGGATTTGAGTCATAAAGACAGTTTGTAAATCTACATGGGCTAATAATGTATGCTAAAGATCTGCTTTGGGTACATGCAAGTGAAACACATACTAGGAAGGATAAAGTCTGAGGATTTCTTTTTCTTTTTAACAAGGAAAAAGAAAGTAAAACAACAACCCCATAATGAGCATGCTGTACATAAAAAAGGAAAAGGAAAAGAAGGAAGGAAATTTCTTTGAATACCCATTATATGTCAGGAGTATTACACATGATTATCTCATTGAATACACACAGCAGGTGCACCTGGGTGGCTCAGTTTGTTAAGTGTCCAACTTCAGCTCAGGTCATGATATCACACTTCATGAGTTTGAGCCCTGCATTGGGCTCTGTGCTGAAAGCTCAGAGACTGGAGTCTGCTTCAGATTATGTGCCTCCCTCTCACTGTCCCTCCCCTCTCATGCTTTGTCTCTCTCTCTCTCTCTCAAAAATAAGCAAACATTAAAAAATTTCTAAAAATACACACAACAAAATTACATACCCCACGTTTATTCATTCCAACGTTTATTCATTCATGCATTCACGCATCCATTTTAAAACAATTAACTAGTCCATGCTCTCTGCCTGGCACTAGGCAAGGAACCGGTGACAAAGAGAAAACAGACAGAGGTACTGCCCTCAAGTCACTCACCATTTAATGGAGAGATGAGCTAGAATACAACAAACACGGGATGAAAACAGTGAGACTCAGAGACAATGTATCTTGCCTAAGGCTTTCTAGATATTAATTGGCCATGAGAAGATTCAAGCTCATGGCATTCTGACACTATTTAAAACAAATGACCTAAACGTGGCAGGCTGTTAGAGTTAGCTGATGGAATTCCATCCCCAGATGTGAAGAATCTCTAGGCTTGGGGCCTATGAATCTGTATTTTCAAAAACTCCCTTGGAGAACCTAATCTAATGACCAGACACACCAGTGTTATCAGTTCACACTGTCAACCCCAACTCTCCCACACCCTTGCTCACCATGCCCGCCCTCATGAACAGCCTCTCCACATCAGAAGCAAGACTACTTATGTCTGCTACTCCCAAGCACCTGTTGTCACTCTGGGTGGGAAGGTGCAAAAGTAGCAATTTCCATGAATAAGCTTATGCATATCACCCATTCTAACTTTAACCATAAGAACTGTCTCCATTTCAGTAAATTATTCTCCATGCTGCTCAGAGGACCACAATAATGTCATTACTTAACATTCCCATGAAGAACACTCCTTTTATCTTGCCATTCACATCTGCTCCAAAGCTGGATCAATCTCCAAGGTAATTTGAACTTCACAGGTTCTGAATGGTTGTGATCCCACCACAGATATGCCCGTATACCAGGTGATATGATGTCTTTTGTACATGTGTGTAAACCTTCTTCAGACCCAAAATATATTAAGATTTCTTTTGCCTGTTACAAAGGACACCAATCAAGGAAAATCAGGATTCCAAACTGACAACAGAATAGCACAGACACAAAGTTATCAAAGATGAGGTGGTCAGGAAGTTAACTGGACAAGGGAAGAGGGATCTTCCAAAGATGAATCATATGAAGGTGTATTTGCACACAGAATTAGCCATTTGGAAGAAACAGAATCTCAAAACCACAGACTTATTTCTTACTTAATAAATGAGACACATTTTTGACAGCTTTAATGAGATTAAAAGGAAAGAGAGGATTAGAAGCAATTAAAAAAGGTATCTATGTTTTGAATATATATACACACATGTGCGTTCTTATTGAGAACAACCCAGAAAAGAGATGCAAGATAAAGCAGCAACCCAATTTGTCTTTTGCCACCATCACTAATCTACACCCTCCAAATGGCATACACACACATATTCTCTCCTTCCCTCCTCTGTAATTCTCCTTGGGGCAAACATTCTAAATTATTTATATCTAGATTGAAGGCATCTTTTAGTCTGACTGGGACTAGAGTAATCAAAATATAATTGTGCCATGGATATGCTAATACATTATGCTAATGTTTGATTAAGGAGAACACAGAATGTGAAAAATGAGCCTAGGAATGCTAGACCATCCAGGCACTAAAGGATGCTCACGGAAAAGGTTGTAAGAGAACCCTGAGCTTTTAGAGAATCTGTGTGGCTGAGTGAGAAGTGAATTTTAAACATGAAACATATGGGTGACACTAGCTCTGAAGCAGTAATAACTTCAGTAAAGTTAATACTGGTGAAGAGATTACTAAGGGCAGAAGTGGCCTAAAAACTTTATATATATAACTCATTTATTTTTTTTAAGTTTTTTAATGTTTTATTTATTTCTAGGAGAGAGAGAGAGAGACAGCATGAGCAGGGAAGGGTCAGAGAGAGGGAGTCACAGACTCTGAAACAGGCTCCAGGCTCTGATCTGGCAGTCAGCACAGAGCCCTACGCGGGGCTCGAACCCATGAACCGTGAGATCATGACCTAAGCGAAAGTCGGATGCTTAACCGACTAAGCCACCCAGGTGCCCCTATAACACTCATTTAATCTTCAACTTCACTCAATTGGTGCTAGTATTGTCCCCATTTTCCATATGAGCTCACTGAGGCTCAGAGAGTTTCAATAACTCATCCAAGGTCACAGAACAAGGAAGTGGAGAAACTTGAGTCCAAACCCAGGCGATATGGTACTATAAAAATTAAACAGATGAGATTCTTGGGAGGGGGAATGATTCAGGAGAATCATGGGTAGTTAAATAAAAGAGAAAAAAAAAAGTATCTCTGTCCATAGCAGAAATTTATGCAAGCAATGGCCAAAGCCTCTTAGTTTTCGGAGTATATATAAAGGAACGATTGCATTTTTCTGCATCCTGTTTATAGAGTATTAATTGTATTCCTTAAGAGGAAATTGATACAGTAAGGTTTATCTAGGACCATTGCAACTCAAAACGTACCTTCTTATCCTCTTCACCCAAATTTTCCCTTCTGATATCCTCCTAATTCAGCTGCTTATCAGTAAACTCCCATTCCTGAATTCCCATTAAAAGATAGGCTATCTTGCTATAGTAATGTTCCAGATAAGTGAAGAATTATTAAATTTGATGGCTTTTGTACAATAAAGGTGCCACAAACAGCCCATAAGGGAAGGCTGACCAATACCATGTCACTTTCCTACTCATACCTTCAGGGACTCCTTGTTGTCCCTGGGGGAAAGTCCAATACCCTTAATATAACATTTGAAGACCCTCTGTGTTCTGCAGGCAACACACCTCCAGTCCCAGCTTTCGGGTGCTCCCATTAACTCCTCTTCCAGTAGGTCCAATTCATTCACTGCACTGTAATTCTGATCTGGATTTTCCCACCATTATACTTCATCAAATCTTCCTATACATCCAGACTCCACCTTTCCAAATTGTTCCCACTCTTCTGGGTTCAGCTACATTGTCCTCCTTTATATAGGCTTCCTTGACCACCTGCATCCACATAATTACTCTATTTCCATAATTGTCCGTCCTTAAAATTACTTGACAGTTACTCATGCATGATCTGATCTCATTTTTCTTTGCTGTTGAATGTGCACGTGTGTGTGTGTGTGTGTGTGTGTGTGTGTGTGTTTGTATGCTTTTAATGGATTTTTTTTTTCTGTTTATGCCCTGTCTGTCCAACAAATATCTAATCCTTAGAAAGCTGGTACTGAGATACATTAAAAAAAAATTTTTTTAATGTTTGTTTATTTTTGAGAGAGAGAAAGAGACCGTGCAAGCAGGGAAGGGGCAGACAGAGACAGAGACACAGAATCTGAAGAAGGCTCCAGGCTCTGAGCTATCAGCACAGAATCTGATGGTAGGGGTCAAACTCACGAAGCATGAGATCATGATCTGAGCTGAAGTGAATGCTTAACCAACTGAGCCACCCAGGCCCCTGAGATATATCTTTATATTGTCTTCAATATATCTCTTCTATTTTATATCTCTTCACCCATGTATCTCTGCCACAACTGGTCCACTACTTTGTACACAGCAAGCACTCACTGAGTATTTGCTAACTTGAAGGGGCATACAATACCCCACAATGATACAGAAACATTCGATGCTTCTTTTTTTCTTTAGTAATCTAACACCCACATTTTGTATCTTCCAATACAAATAGCTCTCAAAATCTGATCCTTGAATTTCTCTTCAGCCTCTTTATTGCTCAAGGCTTCTCTTATGATTTGTCTTCAGCAGAGAACTATGAATGCCACAAACATGTTGTTTTATGTTTCTGGGAGTTTCCTTTGTTGCTATCTCTACCTGGATGTCCCATCCTGATTCTTTCCTCTTAAGGAAAATCCAGATAACATTAAGCACTCCCAGAAACTCACTGCCTATCCCTTCTTCCTCCTTCTAATGCTTAGTAAGTAATTGATTACACTTTCCCTGCCCTATTTGTTTATGAATTGCAAGAAGACAGAGATTGTTTCCTATTTATCTCCATGTCCCCAGGCACCAGCATAGTACTGAGCACGTAGTATGTGCTTTGTATGTTGAATGACTGAATAAGTGAATGATGAAATACAGATTGAAGACCAAAGCACTTATATAAATTTGTCAGTGGAGAACAAGATGAAATTATGCCACACAATGGGATACAGAGGCACGTTGATATGAAAAATGTACTTCCACACATTTACCCTGAATCCCCTTCCAGTTCAAGTCATATCCTCTTGTAATTTATTGGGTTGTTGAAATCCCCAGGAGAAAACCCTTTATGGTAAATAAACTGGAGAAACCGCTGCTGGAAGAACAGCACTGGGATCATGAGAGGAGGAGCCGCCAAAGCCATGTTGAAAGATGAGAGCTTATGAAGACAGAAGTGCCAATATGGAAATCCTTGGCTGGCACAGAATTCCCCTTAGGTTTGACAAAAGAGATAGCAGATATGTGCCTGTCTTTGGAAGGAGATTATAAGGGAGGGTCAGGAAGCTCGTACAAAAATCAGCATCCATTCAGAAAGATCTGAAAAGAGGAAAGTTGGGGCAGGCATGCCTAGAGGAGGCCCTCTGTGCCTCCATGAGTCTGATCTCTTCTCTGCAATGGGACGTCTACTGCAGTGCTCACCTTCTAGACACATAGGTATAACTCCCAGAGCTGCTTTGGCTCATGGTTCCCTTGATACCTTAAGAGAGATTTGATTAAGCCAGGTGGAGGAGGAAAAAAAAAAAATGTCGTGTTAGAAATCACCAGTATGGAGAAAGGGGAGGAGGAGAGGAAGAAGAGAGAAATCAACCGTGAAAAAGAAAAAGGGAAATATAGCCAGAGACATAGAAAGCCTGTCAAATCTCTCCAAATTGCAACAAAAGCAGAGGAGAGATAGTTTCTCTTTAATGAATGCTTTGATCAGCCACAGTTGATATAATAATTATATAAAACTAGAGCAAGACAGAAATAAGATGTGTTTTTCTCTCATGTAGCCTGTAACCTTTGTGATTGGTTCATATATTTAAGAAAAGAATAAGGGCCTTCAAAACAGAGGCATATGTCAGGAGAGAACCTGTTTTCTCCTCTGACTTATGCAGGAAATTTGCAGCAGTGCCTGCATCCCTTTTCCTACTTGTCTTGGCTGGGCTGGATATGCCAGCCCATGACTCTGGAAGGGAAGTAATGGCGGCAAAGCTTTCCGCCCATGGATCCGAGCTAATTTCTCAGGCTAATCCCTGCCCGGCAGTCCTTCTTACATTCTTTCCCTACCCCAAGCCCTTCTTTCTACCTCACTTGGCTCTCCCACCAATCGACACTGAATTGGGCACTTCCCCTCTAACAAGACACCCCGCACAGCTAGAGGTATTGACTTGGCTGATCTCCAGGGGAGGAGGAGTATGCATCATTTTTTTTTCAGGATGATACTCCCCCAAGCATGTGCTTTTCAGAAATAGCAGGGGAGAGAGGTGGTCGCCATGGGAACAGAGGCGGCCTCGCAAACAGGAGTTGCACATTTCTCCCAAGGGGGCATGAGCAGAGCCTCCTCCTTGCTTCTACCCCTATCAGGGCATCTCCTGCAACCCTTGTTTGCCGGAAAAGGAAAAGCTCCCGGAGTGGTAAGGGTTAGTCCCTTCCTTCTCAACTTCCAAATTTTGGTTCAAGAGTCTGATTGAACCCCAGGGTGTTAGCATGGTAATGCAACTGGGCCTGACTACTGCTGGGTCTGGAAAGAAGGGAAGAGACAATGTCTGCTTCTCCATTCAATGCCTTGAGAATTCTCTAGACCGGTGATACATTTGGGCCACAAGCTAATAAAAAGTTGATAATGGCACAAAATAAAGCAGCATCTCATAATCCTCACCCTGGGGTGATCTTCTGCTAGGCAAAACCAGTAGAAAATTAAGATGGATCCAGAGAATGACATTCCTACTGACCATTTTGGCACTAAGGAGGCCCTGCACTGGTCCACTGCAGGGCTGTGATTGATCTGCTAAGACAACAGTAAGGCATATGGGGAGATGGGATGTCAGGGATCGTGGGGGGAAAGTAGGTTATACTGCAGCGATGCTGATGGAAAGAGTCTGAGATTGTGTCTCTTTAACTCCAATTGATTTAAAAATAAATCAATCTGGTATAAAATAATGAGGTTTATGGAAATAAAGAAGTCAGCTCGGTATTTGGTAAAATGCATGAAAACAGCAAGTTGATTAACAAGTGTTCTCTTGCAAAGAATGGTTTTGGAGAATGATGGTGTCCCCCGATAGGGTGGCCCCAGTCACAGCCTTGCCTTGAGGAGGGACAAGGGAGGCCACAAGGGATGCAGCAGAGCTGGAAGCCTTCCCCCTGCCACATGCTGGATGCTGATTTATTGAGACTGGAACAATTTGTCTAAAGCTGTAATTTTAACTACCTCCGTGGTGAGCAGCCAATCAGACGGTTCGCTCCACGCAGCTTTTACGAGTCCCCATAAAAGCAGCAAAATGAAAACTCAGGGGCCCTTAAAATATACTCCAAGGGTTTCTGCAGTGCAATTGGAGGCTTTTATGACTCCTGTCAGGACTTTTATGACCCTGTAAAACCAGGCAGCAGCCTGGCCCGAGATGAAAAGTGGCCCCACTGTCTTAAAGTCTAAATGGTCTGTACGTTTACAAGGCCTCGAGGAAAGATGGAGGGAACACCACCAGGAGGGGTTTGCCTTGAGTGAAGGTAGGTTGTGGGTGAGGTAGAAGGACTGGACAGTGAGGGGAGGCAAGGGCAGTTAGAAGATGGGCATGAGAAATGCTTATGAACATGGCCTTACAGTGTTCAGCACTTCAGAGCACCCAAATGCCCCAGTACTAGTCACCAAACACAGCAAGAGCTGAAGGTTCAGCAGACAGATTCATAACTAACGGGGGCTGGACACCTTCAACAGAAAGGTAAAAACTGAAGCCTCCAGGAAATCACGGGCTCCATAGCATTTTTCAAGGACATCTTCCCATTATTATGACACCTGCATTACAGAAGGAAAAATAAACAAACAACAAACACACACACACACACACACACACACACACACATACAGAAAGTAAGAGAGAGAGAATAGGGGCTAGAAATCCAGCTCAGAACACTTTATTTAAAAATTTTAATGTTAATTTACTTTTGGGAGGTGGGGGCAGAAGGGGCAGAGAGCGAGGGAGACAGAATCTGAAGCAGGCTCCAGGCTCTGAGCTGTCAGCATAGAGCCTGCTGTAGGACTCCAACCTACAAACCAAGAGATCATGACCTGAGCCGAAGTCAGGGGCTTCACAGACTGAGCCACCCAGGCGACCCTGGCTCAGAACACTTGAAATGTTCCATGCAGTTCATAGAGAATTTTTCAATCACAGTGGGAAAACCTTTTGACCTAGCTAGAGCATGCAAGCCCTCCTCAGCTGGGCTCTTAGCTCAGGCTCACTGACCCCTTCTGAGTTACTGTGAACGAGACAACCTGATCCTGTGTTTTGATCTGGAATCTTAAATCATCCAAGTCATTATTAGCCTGGCTCTGTGCTCTACATGTCCCCACAAAAAGGCATGATCATCCTGCAGAAGTCATGGACAAGGCCGGAGAAATGCAGTGTGGGTATTCCTGGTGGAAGCTCCAGAGGGACAAGGTGGGGAGCTGGCTGGGGCCGAGGGAGCGGACTTTCTGAGAGGGCCCACTGTGGTGCCCTGGCATCCACACAGACATTGAGAAAGGCAGCTGAAATGAGGCACATTGACTCCAGATCTCAGAGAATAAGAAAGAGAGGTGACGGTGTGTTGAAATACCTCAGGTGGAGTCAGCCACCGTTGCTGCTTTGCCCCCAGAGCATCTGGTTCAGGTGAGGGCCATGGAAAAGCTGATGGCGTTCATGAAGTGATTGACTGTGGAGGCTTTGCGTTTTCCAGGTTGGAGAAGACAGGAAAACAGGAAAGCACGTGACCGGCGTGGATGTGCTATTGCTATGTGGAGCGGGTCTCCAGCCATCTGAAGAGACAGGTGTGGCAGAGCAAGGGAGGCAATGAGTGAGGGGATTGAGAGTCCTGGCAGAGGGAGCAACATTGACCTTGGGGCTGTAACAATGCCCCAGAATCAGTAGTTATTCCTCTTAAATCACTTGTGTGTTTTCAGGAACCTTGAAGAGTGGGGAAAACAGGAAGGAAGACAAGAAGACTTGGCTGTAAATCCCAAAACCCCCTATGTGACTCTGAGCAAGTCCATAATCTTTCTGAGTCTCTTTTTCCTCATCCTTGAAGTGGAGATAAAACAGTTGCCTCGTATGCTTGCTTTTAGAATTAAAGGAGATAAGGCATGTAGGGTGGGATTTGAGCAGCATCTTAATGAGTGCATAGGAGCCTGCAGTGCAGTGGCCGAAGGGGAGGGACATTTCTAGCAAAGGAAACCTGTGCAGTGGCCACAGTTATGAAAGAACCACCCAAGGGCACGTGTGGAGGGGGTGGGGGCGGGGCTCAGCTGGTAGAGCATCTGACTCTGGATTTCAGCTCAAGTCATGATCTTATGGTTCATGAGTTCAAGCCCCATGTGGGGCTCTGCAATGATAGCTCAGAGCCTGCTTGGGATTATCTCATTCTCTCTCTCCCTCTCCCTATGCCCCTCCACCACTCATATTCTCTTATTCTCCCTCCCCCTCTCTCTCAAAAATAAATAATAAACTTTAAAAAAAGGAAATACCCATATTTTAGGTATAGTATGCCAACTGTTTTGCCTAGAGCATCAGCTCCTTGTAGGAAAGGTATACCTATTAAGTCGTTGCCTTTGCCTAGTGTGCCAGGCACTGTGTCCGGTATGGAAGGTACCAGGCAGTGGGTCTGGGAGACAAGGACATATAAGACCAGTAAGATGGCTACATTTCCTGTCTTGACTATTGACCTCATCCAACCATTTCCCTCAGAATAGTGGGCCATCTTCTTGAAGCAAAAACTGGCCTTGTCACGACCCTTTCAAACTTTTTAGGTGTTTGCGACAGCTCATGAAAGAAATTCCCTAAGGCAGTCCTATAAGGTCTGGCATAATCTTGCTGAGGTCCAATCAGCTGTATCTCATGGTCTTGGCCCTTCTTCTCACTCTTCTTTACCCACACTTCCATCTTTCACACACCACAGTTCCTTCCACTCAGGTTCCTGGCAAGTGCTATTCTTCTCCCTGCAACTTTTACCTACATGACTCCTCATCCACTCGGGCCTCACCCTAGACACAGTTTCCTCTGAGGAGCCTCCAGGGCAGGCAACCTATGACATACTAACCAAGACACACAGCTACATGGCCCCATGCTTCCAGGCACCCTTGCAAGCATTCACTAGAGTCTCAATTCTGTGCTCCATCTGGGTCACTCACACAGGAATGTAAGCCCCATTAGAGCAGAACACTGCTATCACAGGACCTGGCCCAGTGCCTGGCAGATAATATGAAAAAAAAAAATGTAATCCTGTTAAATTGCTAAATAGACCTACACTGGAAACCAATTAAGGTGTTGCATGACCTGCTAAGTTGTTTAGATGGTAACCTACAGTTAGCATGAAGCCATCAATAGTGCGAGCAGGGCACTGGCCAAAAGGATGGAGAAAGATCACTCTGGCCCTGCAGTGAAGGAGGAAGCATCTGAGAGTGGGGATCTGAGACAGGCAGTCTGGCTTACTTAAGTCATTCAGGGAAGAAATGACTAGAGTCTAATCTTCCACAGTGGCAGCATGAATGCAGATATGAGACAAGCTATTCAACCATAAAGTCAGCACACAATGGGAAATACGGAAGAGGGAGGAGTCTAGGATGACCCTTGGGCAATCTGGTCTGGGTGACCAGGTGGATAATGGGTTTAGGAATAAGAATTCATAAAATGAAGCTGGATATAGAGTCCCGTTTGGGCCTTGTTAAATATGAGGTACGGGGGGAACATACAGGTGGAAATGTCCATCAGGCAGCTTGAGAATTAGATCTGGTATCTGGAAAGACCAGAAACATAAATTGGGAAGTTAGTGGCCCACAGGCTGAAATCACTGAAGCGGGATGAAACAGTCCTTGATGTCTGTGTAGAGCCAAAGACACTAGTGGGCTTGTGAGAAAACCCTGAAAAATATAAGCATTTAAAAAACCACAGAGGACTCGTTGCATTTCTTAACAAACTTCTGCCAACACACCAGCCCACATTAGCTGGTCTGTGCGCTTACTGATGATATTACTCATTTTTGCACCAGCAAATTTAATAAATATGCTAATTTAATAAAATTTCATTGAGTGCCTACTTAGTTAAGTGGTTAGATATGCCCCTGTAGGCTCCCATAATACTATCTATACTCCATCGGAGCTCATCACTTTCTGTTATAATCTTATTTGTCTTTCCACTGAATTATGAGCTTCTTGAGTCAGAAATTATGTATTTCAGGACTCCCAGCCCTGCCCACAGAAGGTTTACTCAATGAATGCATGGATGAAATTCACCATTAGATGGAGAAGACAGATGTGTGAAAATAATATTAAAGAACAAAACTGCTCTCCTCAAGGTCATAACTGACTTGCTACTAGTCAAACCCAGTGGACATTTTTTACACTTAATGTTTCTCACTGTTAGCTAATCTTGTCTTCTTCAAAATCTCTCCCTTCTTTTAAAGGACATCAGTCTCTCCTGACTTATATTCTACTTCTATTTAAGTATCTCCTTTCCTGGTTTCTCTTTCTCAACCTTCTTACCCCTTTCATTAATTTTTGAGGTCTCCAATACTCACAGACTCCTTCGCCCTTAATTACATCCACCCTAGGAAATATGCACACAATGTCTTCATTTATCATTTGCAAACAATGATTACAAAAGCATCATTATCTGTACCTCCCAAACTCCCATATAGCCAATTGCTAATATCACCTGATTACCTCATTACCCATGTAAAAATAAATAAGTAAATATGGATACATTCCTTATCCCCCAGTTATAACTGATGGCAACAAACTGCCAGTTCTACCTTCTAACTTTCCCTCCTTTCTATTGCACTGCTTTGCCTTAGATAGGATCTTTCATCCCGCTTGATGAACAAAACAAATTCCTAAAAATCCACTCTGCCTTTATGCTTTCCTCGTCAAACTGTTTGACAAAGTGGGTTAGACTATGATGCAAATCTGCTCCATACATTTCCTTCTTCTTCCTGAGGTTTCCTTTCTTCTTTGACATAAAATCTAAATTTCTTTTTTCATTATTTTTTAATGTTTATTTATTTTTGAGAGAGAAGGGGGGGACGTGAGTGGGGGAGGAGCAGAGAGGGAGACACAGGATCTGAAGCAGCTCTAGCCTCTGAGCTGTCAGCACAGAGCCCGACATTGGGCTCCAACTCATAAACTGTGAGATCATGACCTGAGCCAAAGTCGGATACTTCACTGACTGAGCCACCCAGATGCCCCCTAAAATTTAAATTTCTCAAGATTCTTCCCACTCGCACTGGGCATTCAATCACTTACTGAACTTTTTTTTTTTTTTTTTTTTAATGCAGGTCCCAGAGCTCATCTCAGGCCTAATGAATCAGAATGTTTAGCAGGTAAACCCCAGAAATATACTGGGATATGCTACGGAACTCAGGAAGTTATTGTGAAGTATCTTCATCAGTGGGCTGTTATTTGTGACCCACTTACATGCTACATACATTTTGTAAAATTCAGTGTCTTTCTCTGGGCATTTCCAGTGGCACCATTCCCCTGCAGTATTGTGGTCACAGAAACAATGTTCATACAACAAAATTGCCTTCTAGCCATAGGCAAAGTGGTACAAGCTAGACACCAAACTCAAGCTGACCAAACCAATTTCCTTTCAAAGAGAATTTTTGAGTGAACACAAAGAGACATTCAATCTTTCCGGGTGGCTGTATACGTAAGGTCTTGCCTTTTGTGTTCCATCATGTGGCTTAGAAAAGTAGGCAAGCAATCATGAATTAATGAGGAGAATAAAGAACCCATAAAGAGAACAGAAGAACAGGGGTCCCTGATGGCATCCCTGTTCTCAGTGGCAGTCTATTTTTGAAGCCAAGCTATAGCCCTGAATTCGTACTCCAAGAAAGCATCCAATATTTTTAAGCAAGTTTACTTTCTTGCCTAAGCTAAAACTGATTGTGTCTCCACACAGAAGTCCAAAATCACACAGATAACAGACTAATAATGGACTACTAGAGCTTCATTAATTTGATTTCCTTTTTAAATTATTAATTTATTTTATTTGAGAGAGAGAGAAAGTATGTGAGTGGAGAAGAGGGACAGAGGGAAAGGGAGAGAGATTTCTAAGCAGGCTCAATGCTAAGTGTGGAGCTGTCACAGGACTCGACCCCACAACCCTGGGATCATGACATTGAGCCAAAATCAAGAGTTGGACACACAACTAGCTGAGCCACACAGGTGCCCCTCATGAATTCAGTTTCTATCTGACCTATCTACTGCCATCACCAATGTTTCTCCTCCTCCCAATTCTCCACAGTCCCATTCTAGTTAAGAACTCTTCACGACTACTTCTACATGTTGCTTCTGGCCTACTTTCTTGTGTGCATACTGTGACATGTGCCACATGTCTAGAATACACTTCCCCCACTTTTATAATCTTGGTGATGAGCCTTCCCATCCATGAAGATTCATTTCAGGGACCACTTCTGCCAGAAGCCCTTCGCAAGATGTTTAAATCAGAAAGTTCTTCTCCTTTGCCCAAAAAGAACTTGTACTTATATCTGACATTGCTTTTGCCACATGACCTTGGAGTCATTGGTTGATTTGCCCCCACTGGACTTGGAGATGAAGGATAAGGGCTGTGCTTATATAGCTTTCTCAGCACAGCTCTGGGCACAAAGAACGACTTTCGTATGTAGTGAATGGCTGAAGTAATCATTTAAAGTATCACCTTTTAACTACTAATTAATCAGAAAAGGATGCCAAATGAAGAAAAGGCCCAAAAAGTGACTACCTGTGACCTATAATGACCTGCAGTCTCAGACCTCCAAACCAGAGGCTCTTGTTATGTAACTGCTGTTCTCAACTATGCAACATAGTAGATAGATTTTTTTTTTTCTTCTCATCTTAGGGAAAATAAAGTAGGTCAGATGGAGAAAGCTTCTTTTCAATTCCGCTTCGGGAGCATCTTCCCACAATTGTATAATTCGTCTCTTCACCAAGAACTCCCTGACAGCCTGAAGGGTAGTGCCATCTCCTCTATAGTACACACTGCAGTACTAATGTGAATTGAACTAAGTCATCTAGTCCATCTACTATGGAGCACTGGTGTTCTTTGTACCTGAAGTCAGTGTTCTTGCTAACCTAGTTAGGTTAGGGACTCTGTATTATACATATAGAATGTGACTTTGTGATTTATCAGGCAACTGGGTTTAGAGCCCACCCACTCTAAACACAAACAAAGCTTCAAAATGAAACTTTTTTTTTTTTTTTTTTTGGAGTAGAGCATGCATGTGGAAAATAGTTTCTAGAGCTCGGTTCTTGCCTCATAGGAGATGAAAGTGTGATCCTTTGCTAGCTCAGACAAAATCCTCCATGCTACATTAGGCTTGATAGCAAATTTTGTACTTGCAAGCTTTTATCAAAACTGTATATCTGAAATCTTAATCATGCAGGAAGGTAGATTCTGTTTCTCCTCTCTGTTCAGGTTTACATCAACAGAATCAGAACTAATTCCTGATTTGAAACTCAGCAGTTTTAGCAGGATCTGTAAGAATATTTTGTTAAGGTCCTGCAGAGGACAGAAGGAGCCTGATTTTAGACATACACACATACATGTATATGCAAAAATGAGAATCTGAATAAAATAATGATTATATCCCCAGATGGAAGAAACTACTTCGGCTCAATATCGGTCACCTTAAGGAATATGAAATATGTAAATGAAATTTTAGAAACAAATTCTCCAGCATCCCATAGTTGGGACATTTTCTTTTTCCATTCTAGTTTCTGACATAATACAGACACATATATAGCGTGGCCATGAAGAGTATCAGATTTAGATTTAGGTTAAAAAGAGAGTCAGATTTAGATCAGTTTAAATTTAGAATTTGCCATTTACCAGCTATGAGACTTGAAGATGTTAAAAAAAAATTATCCTTAGTTTTTTTTTCTGCCTGTAAAACACAGTGAATAACATCTATTCTGCCAAACGTATGGTTACTTGAGGGGACCAAAATCAATGTGAGATTCATTATTCTAAAGTTCAGATCTCAATACTCCAACTACAAAAAATAACAGTATGGTGTATATTATTTTATTGTTCTAAGTATTTTCAGCTTCTCCCAATCAAAAGACTATACATTCTACACAACAGACACTATTTTTGGTCATTTGACTTACTTTGGCCAATGCAATGGGAATAGAACTCTCAAATGCCACTGTAAAATGGAAATTTTAAGAGTCGTCATGTGGTTCTGCCATTTTTTCCCTCTGGAGCAAGATGCACATCTTAAATAAAACTGACTCCTTCAGACTTTGGTCCAAAAACTAAATAAATAAATTTGAGTGTATGTGTATCCATGTTTATGTGCATATACTTTTATAAATATGGAAATAAATAATGTTATATAAACATATACTTATGTGCATGCATATGTGTGTGTGTATATATATAATATATACATGTTCTATTCCAAAAAGTAAGAGTATTTCATTTTGAATCTTTGTTTGGTTTTAGAGTGGGTGGGCTACTCAGTTACCTGATAAGTCACATTCCATATGTGTGATACACACACTGTAACATGCATAAAAGAAAATAAGCTAGAGCGTGTGTGCATGTATGCACACTTATAAGTAGATAATTAAATAAAATAAGTAAATAAATAAATATGTGTGTATTGTGTATATACATGGGTGTGTGTGTATACACACACACATATATATTATATATATGCATACACACAACCATATACATATACAATACACACACACACAAACACACACACACACATATATATATATACACATATATTTACCATGTCTAGAACCATCATTCACATGTAATGCTTTTAACAAAGGAAACCCACCACCGCAATCAATATGTCATCAGGCCACAATGAATGGCTGAGTTTTAACTATAAATGCTATTTCAAGACGGCGGAAAAGAGAAAGCAATACTGTTCTTACATATATATATATATATGGAGACACAGAGAGAGGCAGAAAGAGAGAGAGACAACACACAGTTGCAAGTCAACTTTGTGCTTATAAGCCACTGATATACTGATATATTGGGGACATTTGTTATTGCAACATAACTTAGCCAAAGCTAACTAATGCACCTTAGAACATCTCAACTAATTTTTTACTTTAACATCCACCAGATTCACTGATGCTCTATTTCCTCGAAAAAACATAGTGAAAGCCCAGAATCATTAAACTAATACTTAGCACATTAGCATTTTTCTGATTCCACAAGTTATGTGAATAATTAACAAGAATCAGTTTCTTGTATGTCATGTATAACTACTGTGATTTAATATTGTAATTTTATTCTATGAAGAGTAAGTTGAATACTTTGGAAAAACTTTGTGAGAACAAATTACTAAATAAAATGCTGTTGATTCTTTTAAATCAAATGATGAAATGTACATGAAAGTGTTTTATAAACTACAAATTTCTGTTTTGATGTATTAGTTGATACTGATTTGTCAATTAGTATATATATATATATTTTTTACAAATAGTTTATTGTCAAATTAGTTTCCACATAAATTTAGTATATTTTTTGAGCAGCTACTTTTTTGTGAACTTTTTTTAATGTTTTATTAATTTCTGAGAGACAGAGAGAGAGAGGGAGAAAGACAGCATGAGCAGGGGAGGATCAGAGAGAGAGGGAGACACAGAATCTGAAACAGGCTCCAGGCTCTGAGCTGTCTGTCAGCACAGAGCCTGAAGAGCCTGACACAGGGCTCGAACCATGAGATCATGACCTGAGCCGAAGTTGGACACTTAACTGACTGAGCCACCCAGGTGCTTGGAGCAGCTACTTTTTATAAAGCACAATGCTGGAAATAACCTGAGGCATATAACACAGAGTTATCTTTAAAGGACATTCAGTCCAAAATATAAAAGGGAATCAGCAGCAGCATCTTTAGCACCATATCTCAGTGATTGACCACAGTGCCAATAAACTCTATCGTATCAATTAAATCAAAACAAATAAACAAATTTAAAAAAGCATACAGAATGCTCTAGGTCACTACTGATAGAGTTACAGGGTCAGAAAGGTGATATTTTTTCTATTTTATTCTGTGTTTATATAACTTAGTTTGTCATGTATCCATTCCAAAATAATGCAAGTTAATTACTATAGGCTTAAAATAAGGAAATATATATTAATGGTTTGGGTATTATGTTTTAGTCATTGAAAGTCTATGTAAAATAGGGGGGGGCTTTTGTTTGAAGCCATCCTGTCAGGCCTTGTTGCCTAAGCTCAGTTTCCTAACCTCTCTGGCAATCAATTCATCAGACCCAGAACACTGTTAAAATAAAGATAGTGGCCAGGGATCCACACATTATCAACTTCTCTAGAGAATCCCTGATTTAAATGGATAAGGCAACTTTCATTTCTCTGATTTGGGGGAAAAAAACCTGATCTCAAGCAAAAGAGATGATAAAGAGATGATAAAACCCATAAACCTACTTTACCATGTCTAGAACCATCATTCACATGTAACGCTTTTAACAAAGGAAACCCACCACCGCAATCAATATGTCATCAGGCCACAATGAATGGCTGCGTTTTAACTATAAATGCTATTTCAAGATGGCGGAAAAGAGAAAGCAATACTGTTCTCACATGCCAAGCATACAGCCAAGTAAGAGGAACACCAATTCCCCAGGGACCGGGGAATACAATTTAATGCCCCTAGTTCAAAGGATTAGTTGCCAGGTCAGCTTATGGAAAGAAACATTCAAACATATGCTCCCTAAGCGTAAACAACATGCTGAAGACGTCTATGTTTTCAGTGCTGAACCCACTGCCTAATATATAACTACAGCTCAGTAATTACTTTCCAAGTGAATGACAATGACAGAGGGATTGACTGATAGATTATTATTATGAAGAAAGCCACATATTAGAGCATTTTTATTTTCCTTCAGCCACATCATAAAATGCCAAGAATCTGGGTTATTTGATAGAAACCTAAATTATATAAGTACTATTGCTTGGCTGGGTAAAATGTTTACTACTTTAAATATTTTCCTTATAACCAATCCAGTATTCAAGACCTGTTTCAAATGTTATCTCCTCGATAAAGTCTTTCCAAATGCTTAGCATGTGGTCTGGGGCCCCAGACCTTTCAACACCAGAGAACAGGACAAAGAGCAAATACTTTCAAATTCTGCTCTTCAACCCATTTGTTTTGCTGCAAAAAACAATTTAATGCGTCAAAACAAAATTAAGAAATAGGAATGAGGTGGGATGGAATAGAACAGAATGGAATAGGAAATATTAGAATGTTTCACACATAAGAAAGTAAATACTTCTGTTTGAGTATGTACAAATACAAATGTGCAAGCATCTGGGCAACTGGGTGGCTCAGTCAGTTAAGCGTCTGACTTCAGCTCAGGTCATGATCTCATGGTTTGTGGGTTCGAGCCCCGTGTCGGGCTCTGTGCTGACAGTCAGCTCAGAGCCTGGAGCCTGTTTTGGATTCTGTATCTCCCTCTCTCTCTGACCCTCCCCTGCTCACGCTGTCTCTCTCTCTCTCTCAGAAATGAAACATTAAAATTTTTTTAAAAAAATGTGCAAGCACCTGCCTGTATAACATTATAATTAAAATATGGTTATTTCTATAGATAGATATACAGAAGTTTGTAAATCACTGGTGTAGATTTTTTAAAAATCACTGGTGTAGACCTGATTAATATCTTCTTTTCACCACTTGTTAGTTATCTAACTTTAGACGAATAGGTCTGTCTTTTAGAGCATCGTTCCCTTAATCTGTAAAATGGAGATTTGCTACCTGATTTTCTAGGTGATATTGCACCTTTTCTGGGTTGTGTTCTTTCCTCTTCCAGTAGGCTGCACATTACTTCCCATCCTGGACCCCAATCTCTCTCTCTCTCTCTCTCTCTCACACACACACACACAATGTAATATTATTTAGTTTCAAAAAGAAGGAAATCTTATCATTTGTGACAACATAGGTAACCTGGAGGTCATGACACTAAGTGAAATAAGCCAGAGAAAAACAAATATTGCATGGTAACACTTATATGTGATGTTAAAAATGTTAAAAAATGAAATGTTAAATGTAAAGGACTCCTGAGTGGCTCATTCAGTAAGGCATCCAACTCTTGGTTTGGCTCAGGTAATGATCTCACAATTCATGGGTTTAAGCCCCACATCAGCCGACAGTTCAGAGCCTGCTTGAGAGTCTCTCTCTGCCTCTCCCCCACTCATGGTCAGTCTCTCTCTCTCTCTCCTCCATCTCTCTCTCTCAAAATAACACTAAACATCTTGCTAACCCTAACCCTAATCCATTAATGAATAGAGAAATAAACAAATAAATAAATAAAATCAAGTTTCCTTGAAACAGAGAGTAGAAAAGTGCTTGCAATGACTAGGAGATGGAGGATATAGGGAGAGATTGGTAAAATGCTATAGAGTTTCATGTATATGATGAATATGTGGATTACCGTATAACATGGTAACTATAGTTGACGACACTGTGTTGTATAATTGAAGTTTATTAAGAGGGTAGCAAACTGGCCTTATCAAAAAGAAAGAGAAAGAAAGAAAGAGAGAGAGAGAGAGAAAGAAAGAAGAAAGAAAGAAAGAAAGAAAGAAAGAAAGAAAGAAAGAAAGAAAGAAAGAAAGAAAGAAAGAGGTAAATATGAGAGGTGATGGAAGTGTTAATTAACTCCAGGAGAGAGAAAAACTTTCTCACAATGTATACATATGTCAAACAATCGTGTTGTATGATTTAAACATATTACAATTTTATTTGTCAATTATACTTCAATAAATCTGGAAAAAATGAACTGTACTGAAAAAATAAAAGGAATATAGGGTTAAGAAAAGCAAACATTATAAACAAGGGTAGAAATGAAATGGAATAAAAACAGGTCCTTTATCATTGTTCCTGAAGTCGGTAAAGTGATGTAAAATCTGGGGAAAAGAAAATCAAGACTTTGTGTAAGGTACATTTTAAGGCAGGTATGTTTACAGGTCGGCACAGCAAATGTAAAAATCAGCATAGCAGATCACTTTCATCTAACTTCTGATGTGCTATTTTATGTTAATAGCCAGCATTGACATGTCCTCAGGGGCATCATCTTGAGTGGCCAAAGGGCCTGTCAGGGTTCAAGATTCAACTCAGAAACAGTTTCCAATACACCAGATGGAGTTCTTTGAAAAACAGTCTAGGTTTCCTGAGAGATGATTCTATTCAAAGGAAAATCAGACCCAAAGAGATTCAGTATAGTTTAGTCCAAAACAAGGTCAGATCTCAAAAGTCCCCAGTTCAGAGAAGAAATAACAACGAACACTGAGTCATTTAGTCTGCTTCCTGAGTGCTCACTGGATAACCTGGGAGCCATTCAGAGTGAGCAGGGAGGTGAAGAGAACAAACACTTACCAAGTACCTAAGTGTGTTTTCATCATGATGAGCCCTTTGCATACAGCCCATCAGAATCCTTACCACAAGATGTGGTGGGTATTTGTGACATGGATGGCTCTTCAACAGAACTTGTGTTCTCTTCTTAGGCACTTCACTAGATGTCATTTCCCAACCTCTTGCAATTAGGTGTGATGCTGTAACCAAGTTCTACCTGGGGGAATGAAGGTGGAAGTGCCATGCATAACTTCTCAGACCTGGCTTTTAAAGCCTCCTTAATGGGCTGCTTTGTGTCTTCCCTTCCCCCAGCCGAAAGCTGATACCCATGTCCAACTTAGAAGTCATATGTTGAAGATATAAAAGCCCCAGGGGCACCTGAGTGGCTCAGTTGGTTCAGCATCTGACTCGGTTTCACCTCAAGTCATGATCTCACTTGTTCTTGAGTTTGAACTCCGCATCAGACTCCATACTGTCACTGCAGAGTCTACGTGGGATTCTCTCTCCCTCTTTGCCCCTTCCCTTCTCTCTCTCTCTCTCTCCCTCAAAATAAATAAATAAATAAACTTTAAAAAAAGCCTCCAAAATGCAGCATCCTTTATTGAGCTCACAAGGCAAAGCCTCCCACACTTTGTAACCAATAGCATCATACAGATCTGTTAAATGGTGAGACATAAATGCCTATTGTAAAGCCACAAGTATTTGGGTATTTACTTACTGTGATAACTAGTATGACCCTAATTAATACTGAAATTGGTACCAGGAGCAGAGTTTTGGCATAAACCAAAAATATATGTTAATGGATTTTGTAGCTGAGCAATAGATGTCAATGAAACAGATAGTGTAAACTAGAAGGCTGGCAATCCCAGTTGCAGAATAGCAGATATTTGGTAAAACTGTCACTTCTGATAATTTCTAAGCCCAACTAAGTGCCAACCAAGCTCACAAGTCTAAAAAAAAATGGATAGAAAAAGTCAGAATGTTTATGTGTCTTAATTACTCCTCTCTGTTTACACAAATGATTACAAAAAAGAGATGAGCTCAGGAAAAAATGTACCGGTTTTCAATCAATATTAATATAATATTTCATATTATTATAAATATTAAATACAATATAATATATTAAATCAATTTAATAAAATATTTTAATCAATATTAAAATGAAAGAAAGACTAAGAAAGATGCAGAAAAAGAGAGGAAGATTGATTCTAGAAATTTGAGGCCTTTCTGCTTTGGAAAAGCCAACTGAATTGGATCCCAAATATCGGGAAGATAGAAAATAATTCTAAGAAGCTATGGACCATTAAGACTTCTCAGTTGGACAAAAGGACACACTTTAGTGGCAAATACCAAATTATGGCCATCGCCTTCTTTATCAAGCTTTTTCTTTCAGATCACCTTAATGTAGCCACATTAAGTGGAAAGAGATGAGCATGGGCACAAAAGGAAATACTGTAGGCTTTAGAGTTATAGCCATTTATGCCTTTGATATTTTTCATGTGGCAAATGGATTTGCCTGAACAAAAAAATAGAGAAGTTTATGGCATTGTTGAAGGAATTGTGTAACCAAAGGAACAATGAGAGCCTGTGACTGTAGACAATTGCAAGCTCTCCAACATTCACTCACAGAAAATGAGCTACACATATGCCATTCAGCCCCTAGGAAGATGTGTTCGACAATGACCACTTTAGATGAGGTAGTAGAAGATATTGAAGAAAGAGCTACCCAGTGGGTAGAGTTCCCAGGCAACTACAGACAAGAAATTTCCTTCTGGAGAATAGAATGAGAGTCTACGTAAGGAATGTCTCCAGCTGCCAGTTCAAAGGCGTCAACACTACCACAACCCAGTCACTGTTTTGTATCTCTATTTTCACTCTTTTCAAAATTCCGAATTTTCCAAATGTTTTCTTCTATAACCCTGTCCTGCGATCCCATTACATAGGGTGTTAGAATAAGGGAAGGCAATCCTTTTAGTTTGGCATGAGAAAGCCATGTCTGGTCATAAAGGAAGTAAATATCACCAAGATATCATGGACTTTGACCTGGATGTAACAGTTGGATTGACTTTTCAGTTGTCTATCTTGGGCCTGTGTATGTTCTAAACATGTGAAGAGGGGTATAAATGGGTATCTGGTGAAAATACCGTAGGTATGATTGCTAGCAGTATGACAATATCCATTCCCCATTTTTTCTTGGTATTAGGATAGATTCCTTTTCTCAGGCTCTGTACCCAGGTATACCTAGTGATTGCACTTTAGCCAAAGGAAAGTGAGAAAAAATGACATGTTCCATTATGACCCTTAAACCCCCCCACCAAGTGTATTCCTCTGTGCTCTTCCCTCTTCCTCTGGCTAGCAACTAATACTTTGGGTCCCCTTGGATGTCATGTCTTCAAGAAAACACAATCTTTCTTAAGCTGGGTCCCTAAGCAACTGTGTAGAGCAAGACTTCTCAATAACAATCAGAAACACTCAGACTGTTTAGCAAATAAGACATAAACTTATATTGAGTTAACTCAAAGATGTTTTGGTGTTTTCGTTTTTTTTTTAAATAAAAGCAATACAGCACCCTCCATTTTATAGTTGTGGAAAATGAGGCTCAGACAACTTATTTTACTTAATTTAGAGAGATTGAACATGCAGATGTTGGGTTCAAACCTATGTCTCTTGATTCCAGCAACCCCCTTCACTGTACCACACTACTATTTGGCAATCGAAGATACACTACTGGTCATTAAGAAAGGGATCTATTAGGGTCAAGATAAACCAACCAATCTGTAACTAGATTCAGATATTAAGTAGATTTGTTTTGCCTATGGTCTTGGGTTTTCTTGCATGCACCATGGTTTTTAAAAACTTATTTCTTTTTGTAGAGCTGAGGAAGCAGTCAGGACTCAGTGTGAAGAAACAGAATCTGGGTGTGCCCTGCAAGCAAATGAAAAGACCCCCTCCCTCCAACTGCTAATTCCACAGGGATTCTTTAGGTAAATGAAAATCATAAGCCATTTGATCCTGAAAGTTTTTCTGCAGAAAGGCAAGATCAGGTCCTTTCTTTGTGTTAAATCTTGCCTTGATTAAATTGGCTTTTTTCTTAGTAAGTTTTCCAAAGGGCTGAATTACTAACAAGAAAGGTTTTAATAGGGTCCTAGACTTTAAAACCATGGGCAACACAGCCTGGGTCCTTTATGATGTGTAATGAATAAAAGAACCCAAATCACTGCTTTTTAAAATAATCTAAGACTATAATAATTTTCCCCTTTATTCCACCCTCCCTTTCTTTCATTTTATTTGTCCACAATGTTGCTTGCTTTAAAGGGCACATGCACTGGAGAAGCAGACAATCTGTTTTTCCAAGGCGATCCCCCTGGCTGGGAGGACCCTCTCTTCTGGGCAGATTCTCTTGCATCAAATTCAAGAAGCAATTGCATCTGCTCCATTTCCCCATCTGCTCACTCTATCCCACCCCTCCTTACCCTCCATCCAAGAGATGGCTCCTCCTTTCCGTCTCCTAGCTCACTGTATCCACGCTCCTTGGTTCTCTTTAAGTTCTTACTTCTATGTCTTCTCTAAGTCATTTTAACAAAGAAACCCCACCCTGAGGAGAATCCCAAACTCTTCTCCAATCAGGGCAAGTTTCTCTGTACAAAACAAACAGAAAGGCCTTCCCTTTGTATAGTGACACTGCTGCTGTCTGAAAGTGTTGGTTCGCCATCTTCAATAGTTTCTCATAGACTTCTTGTCCCTTCAGACATATGGGCAGTCTCTGACATAATTGCAAGCTGTAATTTTTTGTTTATCTTCCTTTCTTTTCCAGCCCCCTTAGAGCACATTCAGGGTTATCAGAAATGAACTGGAATAAATTTCAAGTCCTATCTTAGCATAGAAATATTGGATATGCTAACAGAGGAGGAAAAAAAAAAACAAACCCACAAAGATGATGTGTGTCCCCTCCCATCTTCTCTTGCCACAGAGAAACTGCAGAGGTGCCTGGGAACACAGGGTGAGCAGAACATTTCCATAAAGGTGTTTTATTTTACTCACTTCGGAGCTTCATGCCAATGAATCATCCCTTGGTTGAGGGAGAAGTGCTTGCAGAAACTCAAGACCACTGCAGCCCAAGCCTAACGAGAGACTGAGGGACATGATGGCAGGGGGCATCCTGCTGGTATCACACAGTTCACCAGAAAACTCCGTGGTCTAACACAGCTGAATGGGAGCTTCTTAGTTGGAAAAAAAAGCAGTTGTCTACTTAAAATCTAGGCTACCTGGACACAGTGTCAGGAAACTTTAATTCTCTCTTCTCTAGGCCTCAATAGGTAGCCTTGTGCAATGCAGAGTAAAAAGAATCACACCATTACTAATGGGCTTACATTGTTCTGGACTTGTCTACCTTACACTTAAGGCCAAAGTCATATTTATGAATGTCTACTACATGCCAAACCGTATCTCCCTTCCTTATGTCAAAACAAATGGACCCTGTTGGGGTTATGGAGGTTGTAAAAGAATCAAGCTATTTAAACTTATAAACACATACACACTCACTCTTTCTCTCTCTCATACACACACACACACACACACACACACACACACACATGCAAACACATGTACACACATGCACATTCCCCTCTCCCCTGTCAAAGGTGCAAACTATACAACTATGAAGTCAACTTGAAATAATGACAGGTAGTAGGTCTATAGCACAAAGCACTTCCCATAATGATAAAGATTCTCATTCTGATATCCATACATTGGTCTTGAAAATTTACTCTTGAATCTACTTAAAAGAAATAACTCTTGCTCTTCTCTCCCACCAAAACCCCTGTCACTTGCTCATGCATCTGTTGCAGAATTTATCACTCTACATTGTAATTACGTGTTTGCCTCTTTTTCACCATCAGACTGAGCACCTGAAGAGCCACAATCAAAGGTTTTTCTCTTAATAAATTCAAGACTCAGCACACTGTTTGTTACATCATATGTATTTATTAAGTACTTGGGAATGAAATAATGTATAAAATAATGGAGTGTCTTCCATTTGAAAGTGTAATGAAAACTCACTTGATTTCTATATAGAACTCAGTAAAATTTAAGTAGTTTTCCTTTTTTTTAAATGTGGGGGATACCTGGGTGGCTCAGTCAGTTAAGTGTCCAACTCTTGATTCTGGCTCAGATCATGATCTCACAGTTATGGGATCAAGCTACATGGTCCAGCTTCATGCTGAGCATGGAGAGGAGATTGCCTGGGATTCTCTCTCTTTCTCTCTCTCTCTCCCCCCTTTCTCTTTCTCTCTCTGCCCCTCCCTCACTTGTGCATGGGTGCCCTCTCTTCCTCTCTTAAAAAAATAAATAAACTTTAAAAAAACCTTTTAAAAAATGCTGTAAGTAATCATAAAACAATATGAGGTGTTTGGATGGGATCAAGAGAGACAACACAATTAGGTTTCCTGGTTTTAATTAAAATTTCCATTATCAAGTAGGAATTTGGCAAATAGACATTGGTTATATCTAGCAGGACCAATGGAACACCACCACCCAGGCCAAATTTGACTTGACAATAGAATCCAACATCTTTCAGACTCTATAGAGAAATAGGAAATGAACCTTAACCTGGATATGCCAGATATCACTTTGCCAAAGCTCACTTACTGTTTATGATCTGGCTACCAAATATTACCAATTCCTATTTTAACAATATAGGAGTAGAAGTAACTAAGGTATCTAATAAGTTTAATAATACCTTGAATGTTCACTTCTACTTCCCTACAGTTCCTCTTCCTCTTCAATTAATTTTAAAACATGTGGTATCAAATCAGCAAACAACTAATTGTTGTATATTGATACGGGAAGATTTGAATATGACTCAGTTTACTCACTGAAAATCAAGTTATAAGGCTACCTTTCCTTCACCACCTGCTCATCTATATTAGTCAATATGTGCAATGAACAATGAGTCCCTTGTAGAGAATAGCCCTACCCATTCACAAATAGCTATTGTCATTAATTGTCATTTAGTAATTGCATGTCACTAGTTCTATTATCACATCCACAGATTTATGAATGTTTGAACCATAATATCTGAGCGAAAAGTACTGTCGAAAGGGGATATGAAATATCCTTCAATGTCATACATACCCTCTTTTGGGCAGAAAGAATGTCATCTTAGTGCTTCCTTCTGGGCACCTTTGAGTTAATAACAAGGCAAGTGTCTCTCAAACAGCTTCAAACAATAACACCTTATTGGATTACCAGACAATGAATTAATGGCCACAGAGAGGCTGCCTGATCAGATCTTAATTAAGCACAGGCAGTTGAGAGAATTCTAAAGCTCCATTTCACTGCATCTCCATAGCTCACATAGGCTATACTTCATCTTGGCCAGAGGTCTGACCAAATTACTAATGCCAACATAGCAAAACACCTTCAATTACTACAAAGGGTTGTGAATGCACACTGGTTTAATCAAACCTTAAGAAATTACTACGCCAATTGCTAGTAATGTCATCACACATTTCCTTTAGTTTAAATTTGTCTTAGCATGTCCTAATATCTAAAAATGGGCAGCCCTACCTCTTCCTTTCATCAGAGAAATTAATTGATGTAGCACCCAGTAAGCAAACCAGGGCAGAGTAGGAGGAATTTTCTACTAGAGTTTGGGTGATCCTGACTTTCTCTGTTACATTGTAAAGCCGGGACCAGAACAGACAATGATTGCTACCTGCCCATAGATATGTAGACATATTAGAGGCTAAATCTGAAAAGCCCTTTAGCTTCATGGATTCAAGAGTCCTACAACTGATTCCTAACTATGCTTCCAATTGTGTCACCCATAGCCACGTTATTTTACCAGTTCTCTGAGCCTTGGTGCTCACTTTTGAAAAATAAGGGAATTAGACCAGAACCCCACCAAAATTTATGTTTCCTGAGTCACATTCTAGGGGACTTGTTTGCCACAGATGTTAATAGGTGTTTCTGATGAAAGGGTTCCCCAGTCAAGTACACTCAAGTATGCAGGCAAAAAAACTAGGTCAAACATAAATTAATGCATTAAAAAACCAAAGGATTCCTCACAGCCTTCAATGTGCTAATGTGCAATGCGATTCTCCAAGCTCTGGGTTATATAAGTAGCATTACAAGTTTACTAAACTAAGTAAACATGTTTTCGTAGTCCACAAGCCTAGTTTGGAGCTAATACCAGGAAAAATTAGGGCTCTAAACCTGTTCGATGGAGCCCTGAGGTTCTGCTGTGGGGGCCTCCAGGGCAGATATAGGCAGAGAGGAAGAGCCTCAAACCTCATCAGCTCATTAGCCAGAGCAGGCCAACTTATTTTTTCCCTTCATTTTGTTTGCTTTAATGTTTTAATATTAAATTCTATCTGACCTGTTCTGTCCAGAACAGGTTCAAATGACCAAAGCCATTTGAAAACAACCAGACTATATGTTCTAAAGGCTCCTTCACCGTAAACAGTCTTTGAGTCTACTACTCTTTTGAAGGAAAATATGTGATAAGATAAAATATTACTTCCTTGAGCTTTCTAGGTTCAGTTTATTATGATTTTGCCCAGGCTTTCCAACCTATGCTCTTATTTCTTCCATCGACAATTCATACTTCATATTCAAGAGAATGAAACACATCTTTATTTTTGAAGCAGTCTTTCATCATAACTGAAAAAAAAATGATTCGTGCTCTCATTCTTAACATTCCAGAAGTTACATCTAAGCCTGACTTCACAGGGCTCCCTTCTTTCCTTCTGACCATGGACAGCTCTTGAAGAAGGACCCTTTTCCTTAGACATCACTCCAGCTGCTCCCACTAATAGTACCTCCTGACTTTATAAGTATCATTTTAATATTCTTTTATCTTTAGTTCATGATTGATTTTCTCCATAACTTATTTTGGGCCATTCTTACATATCAGAAATCATAGTAGACAGCATCGTTAATGGTTTCCTGAGAATGGACTTCCCCCCTCTGCTTTTTTTTTTTTTTTTTTTCCTGAAAGCAACTCACACTGCATTGGATTACAAAAGTTCTTGCTTTACATCCTCATTGGGCATCATATATTTATAGTATATCATCAAAAGAAACAAAGTGTCCTCTTTCTGACATTCTTTTACAATCTAATCTCTTACAGGATATATTCGCATAAGGCTTTAACCATGTCATCCAAGTACAATGTTCAAATGGCTTTATATTCAGGGTTAAGAGTAAATTAGCGTGAAAACCAAAACCCTTTTTTCCTTTACGTGAGGGAAGCAATTGCTCATGAATATTATGACTTCAGTTGCCTAGGGCTGAAGAAGCAGTGTGCACCTGAGTAACTGGTAGAGCCCAATCTGAGGACAATTAAAATGTACACAACTATCTGGCAGAGGTAGAATCACCCTTGCATGACATACCCCAGCGCATTGTTTTCACAATAGGAAGAGCAGATGCTCTTGGGAAATTTGGCAGCACAACACGTGGGGAGACAAAGCCTAGCACCAAAGCATATGATGTGAAAACTGTTAAGCTTAGTTGTTTTTTTTTCTTCCATTAAAAAAACAGCAAGCTCTTCTACCATTTTCCAGCTCTATCGAGTGGTGGTGGTGAGTGGAATGGCAGGGAGCAATCACTGCACTTCTGAAGAATGGGCACCGCAGCCTCAGTGTGTGATATGCCAACTATATTTGATTTCCAATATGCATGTATGCATAGAAAGCTTCCAATGGTTGGAGCTGACATTTATCTTCAGCATCTAGGACTGGTGGGGCTGGTCACCCCTGTGCTCATGAGTGAAAGTAAATGTCAGGAAAGATTAGTGGCCATGTACTACCCACACACGTGGATATTTTTCATTCTCCATGTATTCCTCATGCTGCTCTTCATTTAAGTAACAGTTGTGAGAAATTAAATGTACCTATGCTCCAGAGGGAGCAGAATTATGGAAATTAGAGCATGTTATCACATGGGACTCTTTTCTCTTTTTGTTTTGCTGGGATTCTTTTCCATGCAAAATACTATTCACCACACTGGCTTGTTTGCCTCTGCAAATTAGTAAAACAGAGGCATGATGAAGACTATTAATTGGATCCATTCGTTTGTGAATGTGGTTACTCCTAGACCAGGTGGAGGTGAGAGGTGGGGGAGACAGACACAGAAGCATCTTCTACGCTATCCATGTGTTAACCAATGTGCCCATCTCCTGTAGTTAAAAAAAAAAAAGAGAAGAAAAGAAAACAGGAAGGAACATAAGAAGAATCAAAGAAGACATCGGCATATGAGTGATCCCTTAGGAGAGAAAATGTGAAGAGAACATTGCAGATGGTCAAATGTAAAATGCAGCTCAGAAGTAAGGGCCAACTGATGGCTATCCAGTGGAGCAGATTGCCTCTCACCGGGCCAACTGGTATCCAAGACCAAAAAAGAAGAGTAACAATCAGAACACCTCACTTCCATCTCCTCACCCATCCCAGGTCCAAGCCCGCCCATGGTCCTCCTCTCATTGCTTCAACTTTATCCCATTATATATATTGAAAACAGAGTTAAAGTCATTCAAGATTTTCCAAATAATAATTAAAAAAAAAAAAAAAACAGCAATCAAACTGCATCGATCACATGTTTAGAATGCATTCAAAGGCCACTGAGTTCCTTCTGAAAGGGTAACAAGGCCCCACGGAACACAGGTTTGGCCTCACTAAGGACACTTGGCTGCCAGTGCTGGAAACACTCGATTCTCTGAGGAGGCCTGTGGGGTCCCACATCTGGCTAATCCTGCACAGAGCACACCACAGAGCTCTCCAAAATAAACAACAGGAAATTCGGTGCAGAACTTCTTCCTCTCCCTGCTGGCCATGGAGACTTGAAATTCCACTCTAGTGACCCTCTTCCCTTCAAGTGTAATAGCGGAAAGCTGAGGACTCTCAAACCCAACCTGTGTACTCCCTCACAAGAAGGAAACTGCTCAGAAAAGACATCCGTCTGGAGCTGTGCTGAAACGGTATGAAACAAGAACAGTATTAAACAGATAGTAGGCATCACCCAAACACATGAGTGTGGGCCAGGCACGCACAAACTCACGTCTTCACCTTCCCCTGACTCTGGAGCGTGGCCCATGGTGATGACAAATTTATCCACACAGGGGTCTAAGCATTGAAGCTTTCTTACCGGTTTGATTTTTTTCCTTAACTTTTTGTGGTTTATAAACATAGAGGACCAGGCTTTCTGTAAGCATGAAAAATCCTGATTTTAGTCTCACCCATTACCTGAAGATGTCAGGAAAACAGGGAGCAATACGATTTGAATCTTTCCTAAGGCATAAAATGGGTCGGATAACCTGTTTGAAAAGAATCCACTGAGTGCAGAATACTCATCTTTCAGTGTAGGGAGGCCCCTTTGAGGAGTTTACGAACTCTGCTCAAACGACACAATGTAGGAAGAAATAACTTAAACTATTGGCGATATGCTTCAACCTTTTCAAAACTTTAAACTACCCCAGCCAACTATACTTTATCTCCCCATGTAATTTGAGAATTTTGCTGGCTAAACTGTAATAACTCTAGTACCTAATAATTACATGTTAAGAATGTGCCAGGCTTTGCACACATGTTATCTCATTATATTTTTACAATAACTCTATGAGAAAAACAGTCCTTGTCAGATAAGAAGACTAAGGCCTGGGTGGCTCAGTTGGTTAAGTGAATGACCCTTGATTTCGGCTCAGGTCATGGTCTCACAGTTTGTGGGTTCAAACCTCACCTTAGTCTGTGTGCTGAGAGCACAAAGCCATTTCGGATGTTCTCTCTGCCTCTCTTTCTGCCCCTCCCCTGCTTGTGCTCTCTCTTCCTCTCTCGCAAAATAAATAAAAACTGAAAAAAAGAAAAAAAAGACTAAGGCAATGAGCATTTTAGTGACTTCTCCAAATTTGTAACAGGGTCAAAATCAGAACCTGGGGGATCTCACCCAAGAGCTCATGCTCACCTCTTTTGATCTATTATTACAGTCCACATCTTTCGGACCACTTTCAGACATTATACTGTGCTCACGGTAGATGTTAAATCAATACCTGTTGAATTAATTAACATGAAAGCAAAGAGGCACGCATTCACATGCAAATGGTAAACATGTCAATGCTGAATATCACTCAAGTTACTTATAGAACAAATATTCCAGGATGCTATGAAAGCTGCAAAGGATTCCAGTTTTTTTAAAGAGGCTAGACTAAATATATTTGGTGTAAGTAAAAAGTTATCACTCCGGATTCTATCATGCTTCATTCATTCATCCATTTTTTCATTCATTCAAATATGTCTTAAAAGTCTATTTTGTGGGTCACTCTTCAAAAACATGACTAGATGCAGAAGAGCATGGGACATCACTCCAGCCATAAAGAGGTCACCAGTGTGGAGTGGAGGAGCAGGGATGGATAACTCACAGGAGAAGCACTAATAAAGCCACAAGAGTTTCCCCTTGGATGGGTGAGGAGCTGAGCTGAATCTACATGCTGCATGGAAAAGGCTAAGGGAAAGTCCCACTTTTAGAACTCTAGGCTTTGTGGGGCGCCTGGGTGGCTCAGTTGGTTAAGTGTCTGACTCTTGATTTCAGTTCAGGTCATATTCTCAGGGTTCCTGAGCTAGAACTCCACATCAAGCTCTGTGCTGAAGGTGCAGAGTCTGCTTGGAATTCTCTCTCTCACCCTCTCGTTTTGGCCCTCCCCTGCTCACTCGCTCTCTCTCTCTCTCTCAAAATAAATACACTTTTAAAAAAAAGAATTCTAGGCTTTGGAATTCCCAGAAGGCTGGAGTTAATACAGCAGAATCCTGTGTTCAATTCCCTCTTCTGTGCTCTACCGAAAGGACAAAAACAATGAAAAGAAATGGGAGGAATATGAGACTTGGCCTTTTTTTTCCCCTCCGGTTCCTTTCATGGAATTACCCTGCAGACATAATTATAGGTAGTAGCATAGGGAAGATAGCCTTAGCCAGGTGAGTACTCTCTAGGGAACTTGGGGTCCATTTAAATGAATTTAGAGTTCTTCATGAGTCCTCAAGACCATGAAGCTAAGGAGACTGTTCAGTATATAGTGCTTTTGTTGTTAGTCAGCTTGCTTATTTATCTGTCTGATTATTTGTCAGTTTGAATCATCTCAACTTCGTTAGAGGGTACGCAGTAATTTAGGGCTCTCTGAATGAGATGGGTTCAAAATGAGAAAGTGGACTCACAATTCACTCCACAGTGAACAAAAATCATTAGACTTCCTTTCATTTAGAATGATATGGTGAGACAGTAAGTGGTGTTATTTTTTTATCCTTAAAAACATCTTAATTAACTGCCTCTGACACTATGCCTAACAATTTGCAGCAAAACAAAAGATGTACCAATGGTATAATTCCTAGAGGTTTATAATCTAACAGTGGAAGGAAAAAATATGTTAAGAGTCCTTTGGTGCAGGATAGCTTCCAAGAATCTTAGGAAACCACGAAAACTCTATCATGTGCTCTGCCAGCACAGGTGGGCAGAAAAATGATGTAGGGATCCAGGCAGGAACACAGTCACAAGTAAGAAAGCATAAGGAAAGAAAAACTCTCCTAATAAGTATTAAGGCTAGAATAATACAACAGTGTGGTACGGGCCCAGGAACAACAGCCCAATGGAATGGACAAAAGAGCTCAGTAAAAGAACTGAGTATGTATAGGAACTCAACATGAAAATGGTAGCCCCACAAAGCAACAGGGATGACTGACAGTTTAGTACATGACACTGAAACACTGGCTCCCACCGTCGGGAAAATCAAAGCTAGGTCCCCGTTATTTGTTATATTGAGGTTATATTATCTTAAGTTGGACTCCATATTAATGACCTAAATGTGAAAGGTAAAATTACAAAGCTAAAAAAAATTTTTTTATTTAAAAAAATACCTAAAAAGGGGCATCCGGGTGGCTCAGTCAGTTAAGCATCTGACTCTGGCTCAGGTCATGATCTCACGGTCTGTGGGTTCAAGCCCTGTGCTGGGCTCTGTGCTAATAGCAGAGAGCCTGGAGCTTGTTTTGGACTCTGTGCCTCCCTCTCTCTTAGCCTCTCCCCTGCTCACACACTGTCTCTCTCTCTCAAAAATAAACAAACATTAAAAAAATGTTTAAATAAATAAATAATACATATAAGACTTATATTTTGTCTATTACTGTTGTAAGCTCTTTACAAACTTTAACTCATTTACTCCCAGAAAATGCTAATAAATAAGGTAACCTTATATTGTGCCCGTTTTACAAACAGAAGAGTGAGGACTAAAACCACATAGCTAGGATTTGCAGGCAGTTTGGTTTGGCATATATGTTCTTAACCCTTATACAATGTACCATTGACAAAGGTAACAGTTTACAAAAGAAAAAAAAAAGAATATTTCTTCATCTAAAACTAATAAACAATTAATATCTAGAATGTACAAGTAATTACTGCACTCTACAAGAAAAATATAAGCACTTTAATAAAAAAAAAAAAAAACAGATGAGAGAGAGGCACTTGGGAGGCTGTGTCGGTTAGGCATGTGACTCTTGATCTCAGTTCAGGCCACAATCTCATGGTTCATGAGTTTGAGCCCCACATTGGGGCTCAGTGCTGACAGCTGTCAGCACAGATCCTGCTTGGGATTCTCTCTCTCTCTCTCTCTCTCTTTCTCAAAATAAATAAACTTTAAGGGGTGCCTGAGTGTCTCATTTATGTAAGTGCCTGACTCTTTACTTTGGTTCAGGTCATGATCTTTTTGTTTGTGAGATCAAGCCCTGTGTGAAGCTCCACACTGAGAGCGTGGAGCCTACTTGGGATTTTCTCCCTCTCTCCCCGTGCCCCTCCCCCACTCTCTTTCTCTCGCAAAATAAATAAATAAACTTAAGTAAATAGGCAAAAGATAAGAATGTGCCATACACAGGGGTGGGGAAGAGCCCCCAATGCAAAGAAATCCATGAAGAAATATTTATACTCACCAGTAAACAGAGAAATCAACATGAAAATAATATTAAGGTATCACCTTATACCCATAAACATGGTTTTAAAAAAAAACAGTAACCCAGAATTATATAAAACTAAGTGCTGGTGAAGATAGGTGCATATAGGAACTGTTATACTCTCTTAGAGAGTGTGGATGTGTAACATCATACTAAAATGCAATATGGGAGCACTTAATACAGCTCAGCATGTGGAGTCCCATTACCCAGCAATGCCATGACTTACTGGCTCTGTTTCCTAGAAAAATTTCACACTGGTGTATAAGAGGAAGTTTCTTGTGGATCTGTTTGGGATACAGTGGAACTGGAAAGAGCCCTGATGAATCATGGGAATGCATAAACCAGTGACATACACATGTAATAATATACCATCATGTTTCATGAAGATACATGCACATTTAATGAGATTTATGAAACATATTTGTGTGGGGTACTGCAGAAGAAAGACAACAAGAGTAAGACTTCAGATAAAGGAGAAAGTAAAATAGTATTTTTGAGGGATCTACAATCCTCTTTTTCAGGAATGACAGTATGCTATCAACTGAGGAATACAATTAACTTAGCCCTCAACCACCCTGCATCTGTGATATAAATTATAAAGAATAATGAATGGGATTAGGAATGGAGAATGAGGGAAGAGTCCAAGTGTGAGAACTGGAATGCCAATCACGGCCAAGCGGTTTGCAAGGTTGAAATATTGCTGACCCCTGAAGCTAAGACTATTGGCAATTTAAGTTGGTTTCTTGTTTGTTTGTTTTTTGTTGTTATTTGTTTTTGGGGATTTTTTTGTTTGTTTGTTTGTTTGTTTTTTGAGGGAGAGAAAGAACAGTGGAGAGATAGAGAAGACAGAGAATCCCCAGCAGGTTCCATGCTCAGTGCAGAGCCCAATGCAGTGCTCAATCCCATGATCCTGGGATCATCACCTGAGCCAAAATCAAGAGTCAGATGCTCAACTGACTGAGCCACAAAGGCACCCTGTACTATCAGTAATTTAAACAACAGCTGCCTTAGTCTAGGGGTCCCGGCAACCGGAATCAGGCAGGAAATCTTCAGGAAGGAGTCAACTAGCCCAGCTGGGGAAGGCTGATTTCGAGCGAAGAGAACTGAAGACATTAGACTTAGCAAAAGAATGGCAACAGGAGTTATGAACCTGGACAGTGTGTGTGGAGGTACAGTTTATCCAGTGCAGCATGGAGGGTCCCAGAGGAAATGTGCTTCATCCCAAGCTCCGTGGCAAGTAGAACATGGAAGAAACAGGAAATACACAGTTGAATCCCAGGACCTACAGAAACTGAGGTAAGGTAACACATCAAGAAGTCGGAACGATGAAGAGTGCCTTCCAACGCCATCATTCTTTACCTGGAAGCATGAGGACAGTTATGATTTGTCTGTGATAAGGTGGGGGGAAAGTCTCTATAGAATTACTTTCACTGCCTTCAGAAACGAATTGCCATCTATATTTCCTTATACTAATATGAAAACACGGAAAGGGGAGGAAGGGAAGGAGGTTCCCTGAGTTTAGAGAGAAATTTCAGCCAAGAGAGCAGGCTATTATTTTCAAAATGTATAGAGTGTCGATTCTGTGAAGTACTCAAAATTAGAGATAATGAAACAACTTCAAAGCAGCAGAACTGTCCAATCTCTAAAGTACTCCTATTCACATTACATACCACTAAACCCCAAACAATAAAGCCCTTGACATCCAGTGCAGCTCCAATCCATAAGAGGCATGAAGGACTCACCCTGCCCTATCCCTCTCCACTCAGTCTTGAAGCCAACAGATTAAACGGCCCTGCCCTCCAGAGCTGATGGGCAAATGGTACAGGTTAAGAAGACATAGTTTGAATAATTACAGAGAAACATGAACAAGTGCATATAACTCATACAGAGTATGGCTAAAAGAAAGGGGTAGATTTGAGGTTAAGAAGACAAAAACCATGAAAGGTCTCCTAGATGATGTGGGCTCCCTTCGAGCATTTCCCTTGGTCGCAGAATGTCCCATCTCTCATAATAAACAAGGAAACCTGGGTAAACTTTCTTTACTTCTGATTAAATATTCTTGCACAAAGACTTTGGCCTTTGTTCTACTATTCCTTAAACAGCCTACCACCCAAATGGAAAACAGAATTAGTCCTCTTCTGTTGTTAATCTTGAAGTGCATGCTAATTGATTTGTAAAAGCCCTACTGCTGTATTGTATTTGCCCTATAATTAAATGTGTTTCATTACAGATGTTTCAGGGACAGAGGTAGAGGCCTCTCGCTTGCTGACAAACAAATCGATCAGGTGGGTCTTAACCACCAATGGTCTTCAACAGTCACAAGGTGCAGTAAGAGAAACAGTGGAGAGATAACTTAGTCAGGAGAATTAAGGGAATGGAAAGGTGTGTGTGTTCACTCATCTAACGCTCTACTGAAAATGCCTTTGAGGGAAGATAGGTATAATTTATAGAAATGAAAAAGGAATTTTCATACCTGTGCCCTATTAGAGATCAAACATCCCAGCAATAAACTTGGCTCGGAAGCCTACTGTATTCTTCCCATGACACAGGAGGGCAGCTAGTAACACCCAAAAACAAAATGCACATTGTGAGGAAGACACAATCCTGATCAGGCAAGACGGGATATACTTCATGGATAAGAGACAAAGAAATGGACGGCCATTTTTACCCCGTCCACCAGCCCTGGAACCTACCTTTCACTTTGCTGAGTGCATTTGCAGATGGCAGCAATAGCCCACCACTCTTGACCCCAATATTTTTAAGAAACAGTTGCCAAGGGTGGCACTGAGTTTAGAGAATCATGAACTGTCTAACAGCACATAATGGGCCTGAGGCTGTGCCAGACACCAGGCATTCAGTGGCCTGGTCCCTATGTTTCCTGATGGTGCATGCTGTGGAAAAGCAGACCTCCACGTGCAGACCAGTTTGATTCTTGGTTATGCTTCCCTCTGATGTAAGCAAGTCACTTCACCTGGTTAAGGCTTGGTTACTTCAGTAAATGGGGTGGGAGGGGGGTCCCTTATTTCTTCACCTGTTCTCTGTGAGGATTCATTCTGATAAGCCTATAAAGGTAATTTTAAAGGAGACAGCATTCTTATTAGCCAAATAGTAGTTACTATGTGCTAGGCGCAGAGCTAGGTACTTTATGCATTTTATTTTTATTCTATCCCTATACGAGGTAGTATGACTGCAATTATTTACCAAGGGATTGGGGGTGTGGTACCACTTCCATCTTTCTATCAGAATGACTCAGATCTATTTGTCTCACAAAATCTTCCTCAGATTCTGAGTAGGCTAAACAATTAATGAAAAGAGCAAGCTCCTCACCCTCCACAGTTCAGATAGGACCTGGTTTTCTGAAATACTGATAACTTGGTTTCTATTTTCCCTTCCTCCTGCTGTCAGTTACGCTCGCAGGAAGTAAAGCATTATACACTATAGCCATGCCTCGCTGAAAAATAAATAAATAACTTAATTAAATAAATAAAAAACAGCAAACAAAGAGAGAGAGAGAGAAAGAAAACACAAAATCCTCTTTTCAGGTTTAAATTATGTTTTCTTTTCTATCGATCCTGTGATTTCTGTTCTGAACTGAGTGAAAGGAAAATTGGTTTTGCTGTCTTGTCCCTTCTTGCCTTTATCTTCCCCCTCTTCCCTGCTACCCTCCATTCTCACTGCCATGGTTCTGTTTCTGGTCCTCATTATCCCTTCACATGGCACCAACCGCCTTATTGGTCCTCCTTGGCCAGCTGCCACAGGGCTACCAGAATGGCCTCTAGATAAAACAGGGAAACAAAGACACCAACAAAACAAGCCCCGTTGAGATTTTGTTACCGTATTCTCAAAAGAAATATATCAATACCTCCCCATCGATCAAAAAATAGAGTTTCAAACCAAAGGCATAACATTTGAGAGGATCTGTGATTTTTAGACCTCTTCTTTCTCTGCTTGTAAAACTATGGGGTTTTCTATTTTCCTTTTTTTTTTTTTTTTTTTTTAACATTTACCAAACATTTATTAAGCATGTTCTGTCAGGCACTGTTTTAAGCACTTGGGATACATATCCATGAACAAATGTATTCCCTGTTATTTTTTTTTTTTTTTTTTTTTTTGTAGGAGAGAGAGAGAGAGACAGCGTGAGCAGAGGAGGGTCAGAGAGAGAGGGAGTCACAGACTGAAACAGGCTCCAGACTCTGAGCCGGCAGTCAGCACAGAGCCCGACGCGGGGCTCGATCCCACGCACCGCGAGATCATGACCTAAGCGAAAGTCGGACACTTAACCGACTAAGCCACCCAGGCGCCCCCCCTGTTATTTTTTTTAATTAATTATTGAAGTATAATTGACATACCATGTTATATTAGCATCAGGTGTACTACAGAGCAATTCAACAATTCTATACATGACTCAGTGCCTCACCACAATCAGTATAGTCACCATCTGTCACCATACATTATTAGAATACTACCGACTATACTCCCTGTGCTGTATTGTTCATCTCTGTGACTTACTTATTTTATGACTGGAAGTCTGTAACTCTTAACCCCCTTCACCTATTTCGCCCTTTCCCCAACCCCTCCCCTCTGGCAAACAGTTTGTTCTCTGTATTTGTCTGTTTCTTTTGTTCCTGTTTGTTTTAGATTCATCTATAAGTGAAATCATACAGTATTTGTCATTCTCTATCTGAAATTCACTTAACATCAGTACCCTCTAGGCCCATCCATGTTGTCACAAATGGCAAGATCTCATTCTTTTATGGCTGAGTAATATTCCATTATATATGGAATCGAATATTATGCACACACACACACACACACACATCTTCTTTATCCATCCCACTACAATGGACACTTAGGTTGCTTTCATATCTTGGCTATTGTAAATAATGTTGCAATAAACACACAGAGGTGGATATATTGTTTCAAATTAGTGTTTCCTAACCTCATGGTTTTAATCACCATCTATGTGCTTATGACTTACCAGTGTCAATCTGCTGCCTGGATGCCTCCCTTAAGTTCCAACTTCTTTCGTATTCATCTGCCCCCTTCACATCTCCACTAGGATGTCTAATAGTCATCTTGTCTTATTGTGCACTAGAGAACTCCTGATCTCTTTTGACAAACTTACTTTGCCGACAATATTTCCCAGCCCAGATATTGGCAATTTTAGCCAAAAAGCCTAGAGTTAACCTTGGGGCCTCTATTGCTCTCATACTCTGCATCTAATCCATCAGCAAATCTTATTGGCCCTTTCTTCTAAGTGCACCCAGAATCTGGCCTGGGTGCACACCCACTGAAGCCACCTTCCTCACCATCATCTATGGCTTGGACCACTTCAGCAGCTTCCTAACTGGCCCTCTGCTGCCACAACTCCCCTGCGTAGTAACACAAGTATCCCTTTTCAAACACGTCACCTCTCTGCTCAATTACTATCCAGTGTCTCCTTTCTTCTCTCATGGTGAGACAGTCCTTGAGGCCTAACATGATCTAGACTGATGTCACCTCTCTGCCCTCCAGCTTTGCCCCCTACACCACACCCTAGCCACACCTGCCTCTGGCTGTTCCATGAATATCTCACATTCACTTCTGTCCTTGGCTGTTAAACAGCCTATTCCCTCTGCCCAGATTTCCTTTCCTAGACAGATATGTTAAACATTCCATCACCTCTTTCAAGGTATTACTAAAATCTCACCTTCCTAATAATTTACTCTATATGATCTACCACGTCCCTGTATCTCATTCCACTATTTGGCTCTATTTTTCACCCGTGAGCACTTACTATTTTTTGCATTCTGTATAATGTATTTATGTATTATGTTTATTGCCTACCTCTCTACACTGGAATGTAAGATGCATAAGGGCAGGTGTATTTACATTTTCATTCACTAGCACATCCTAAGCCTTTTTAGCAATGCCCAGCCATAGTAATCATTCAAAAGGTATTTGATGAATGAATTAATGAATTAATGAATGAATGAATGAATCAGGACTCATTTTGTTTCAGCCATCTTGCCTTCCGCCATTGTCTTTGGTGTAGAAGCTAGCTAGAATGAAATGTCATTCTTTTATCACACAAACACATGCTCTGTATTTTTGATTACGTTACTCAACCTCCAGTGCTCTTCTGCCCACAACCATCCTCAGAAAATACAATTTAGTCTTCTAGATTCAGCCCAAATACAATTCCTTCCCTCCCTCCCACTCTTCTTTCTTTCATCTCCCTCTCGGTCCTTTGCTTCCTCCCTGCCTCCCTCCATCTCTTCCTTGTTTCCAGGAACATTTTAGCATATTTAAGCAGTATTTACTATGTTAGCCATGGTAGATTTAGAAAAAAATAAGACACTGCCTCCACCTTCAATTAGCTTATAGTCCACTAAAGATTTTTCCAATGCCTCCCTATGAATAAATCAGTATAATGTTTCATTGTGTGGGTGGCAGCCTGGGATGGTGAAAAGATCACATAGCTTAAGAGCTGTAAGAGACAAGTTCATAGTCCAGCCTCACCAATTCCCAATGAGCTTACTTGAAAAACCCAGCCTCTATAAGCTTCTATCTCTTCATCTTTAATACAAAAATAATTCCTACCTTAAAGTTACTTGATAATTAAACTAAAAAATAACAAATAGTTATATGCAAAAAATGTACTATGTAATAATATAATCAGTAATAGGTAAATAAATTAATAATAAATAAGTAATCGAAATACTGTATAGATGCCCTTTTAGCACTGAGTTATCATTCACACATTAAGCCTCTTCCCTGAAATACCCCACAGTTACTAAATTCCTTCTGTGACCCTTACTTGATTCTTCCTCACTCTATAGGGCATCTGGTGTCTGGCTGCCATTGGATCTTGAGTTCCTTGAGACTGCTCATAGAATAGCTTTGCATACTGTAGACTTCAATTCATGAGGATTATGGAATAAATCTCCTCCATTACTGTACTTCCCTGCCTCAGTTGCCCTGTGCTCCTGTTTGTTATTCTTCTAACACTCTTTCTTCTTTGTCGACCCCTTTTTCTCCCTATCACTTTACGTTTCATTTCATCCATCTAGAAAAGTCTTTCTTCCACTCCACATGCTCCTGTCTCCAAGCCTATCACCCCTACTGCCTCACACACCCTCCTTTTCCCATTCCCCAGGTGAGAATACAATCTTTCCTTCCCTCTTCTCTTGATCATCACTCTCTGTCAGGCTCCTGTCCTCTCAGACTGGCCAGGGTAAGTTTTATTGATCTCTCAGTAATGCCCGAGTGCCTCTGAAGGTTAAGGTCAACAAGAGTAAAGCATCCTGCTGAACCACAAAACCTAAACTCGACTTCAGCATGAGCGGGTATCAATTATTCAGAGCTGTCAGATCACAGGCACTCTCCATCTGGAGATACTGAGAAGGAAAACATGAGTTGATCACACAGAAGGTTAGTGTGGGGAAAGACCAGTGTAACCGGGCCAGGGCTCACAACCCAGGGAACCCCCTCCTCGCAATGCTGCCAGGAGGTAGATAATAAAGGTAAGATGTAGCCATTGGCTAAAAGAAAAATTATGCTGAATACAATCCCATAAAGAAGAGAGACCACCAAAGAAGCTATCAGTGTCCAAACAGATTTCTGCCTTTGAATTTTTTTTTCTTTTCTCCCCTAATCTCATCTATGGCTGGCCTTACTTTCTCTACTAGCTAACTAATTAGGCACCTGAGGTCTATGAGTCCTACAAAATCAAAATAAACCCAGCTAATAATGGGGTCTGTCATTTCCACTATGCTTTGGTTTATTTTGTTCACTTTTTAGAGGCTCATGTGCCCTCTCAACAATCAAAGTACAGAACATTTTAGTAAAAATATACATTGAACAAAGAGCTGTGAATTAGAAGACTGGGTAATCTCACCAAGCTTCCTCATCCCAAATAAATATGTGCCATCGTGATGGGTAAAGACTCATCAAAGTAGATATTATTATCATAGTCATCCCAACCGACCTCCAATGCCTTTGCATGTGCAGTCTCCCCACTGGCAGATCTCTCCCCAACTTTCAATGAAGATAAACCCACACACCCTTCAGGACTATTCTTAGATGTCACGTGTCTCTGGGATGCCCTTCAGTCTGGCTTAGAAACTTCTCCTAGACAACTCTAGTTCTTCTTGTATTGTAAAATAACTGAATTCACGATACCATGTGGTAAATCCACTGAAAGTAGGATAAGACAGTGGTCGGAAAAACAAGGGCACCTGGGTGCCTCAGTCAGCCAAGCAGCTGACTCTTGATTTTGGCTCAGGTCATGATCTCACAGTTCATGGCATTGAGCCCCACACTGGCCTCCAAGTTGATAGCACAGAGCCTGCTTAGGATTCTCAATCTCTCTCTCTCTCTCTCTCCCCCTCTTTTTCTCTCCCTTTCTCTGTCTGTCTCTCTGTCTCTCTCTGTCTCCATCCCTTTCTAAATAAACACAATAAAAAAAAACTTAAAAATAAAAAAAGACAGTGGTTAGAAGCACAGACTCAAGAAACTGGCTGAATTTGAATTCTGACTCCATCACCTTCCCTCAGTTTTCTAATCTGTAAGTATGGGAATAACAACAATGGAATCTATCTCAAAGTGTCACTTTGATGAGCAAAATGTAAATTACTTACAAAAGTCCTAGCACATAGTAGATCATTTGTTTAAGTGTATTTCTGGTCATTATTTTGTTTATAGAATCTCTATCATGGAATAAATCATTACTACATTATTTATTATATCCTGGGTATATTCCAGAGCCTAGAGCATTCTAGCAAGTAGTTGTTGAATCAAAGTTGCCCTAAAGCCAGGACTGGAGCTCTAACAGTCACTTTCTCAGTGACTCTGGGTTGAATATTTTTATCAAAGTCTCAGGAAAAAGTCACAATGGGTCACTTGCATTTCTGTACATTTTGCAAACAAAGGACCTGAAAATCTTATCACAGATGCCTGTGGAATGAATAATCATGGAAGACAGAGATAGTATCTCCCTCCAGAACCGAGGGCATATTTTCTTTACTGCCCAGGATAATGAAGATAATGTCTTCCTCCTAGGCAAATGTCAGGCAGGTTTGCTAGCAGTCCATTATAAAAGATTTGGGTTCCTAAAACTTGGGGATATCAGCTGTGAAATAAACCCACCCACCTGGCTGCTCTGCATATCACTGGTGGACTTGGGACTTGGGAAACAGGGAGAACTGATATGATCCTGAAGTTCATGTTGCTTGCTGTGCCAGAGTAACGAAACCCTTTGTCTCTTACCTAGGAATTATGTGTCTTCTGCTAGCATTCAAAAAACAGTGGCTAATCAACGGACAAATGGATCAAGAAGATGTGGTTTATCAATACGATGGAATACTACATGGCAATGAGAAAGAATGAAATCTGGCCATTTGTAGCAATGTGAGTGGACCTTGAGGGTGTTATGCTGAGCGAAATAAGTCAGGCAGAGAAGGACAAATATCATATGTTTGCACGTATAGGAGGACTAGGAGGAACTTAACGGAGGACCATGGGGGAGAAGAAGGGGGGAAATGGTGGGGGAAAGGGGGAGAGGCAAACCATGAGAGACTCTTGAATGCTGACAAAAACTGAGGCCTGATGGATACGGGGGGGGGAGGAGGGGCACGGAGGGGGGCACTTGTGGGGATGAGCACTGGGTGTTATATGGAAACCAACTTGTCAATAAACTATTTATAAAAAATAAATAAATAAAATAAATAAAAATTAAAAACAGTGGCTAGAACCAAAAACCATATAATATCTGGGAATAAACCTAATCAAAGAGGTTAAAAATCTATACACTGAAAGCTATAGAAAGATTATGAAAGAAACTGAAGAAAACACAAAAAAAGTGAAAAAAGATTCCATGCTTCTGGATTGGAAGAACAAATATTGTTAAGATCTCGATATTACCCAAAGCAATCTGCATATTCCACACAATTCTATCAAAATAACATCAGCATTCTTCACAGAGCTAGAACAAGCCATCTTAAAATTTGTACAGAAACCGAAAAGACCCCAAATATCCAAACATATCCTGAAAAAGAAAACCAAAGCTGGAGGCATCACAATCCTCGACTTCAAGCTGTATATTACAAAGCTGTAATCATCAAGACAGTATGGTCCTGGCACAAAAACAGACACTCAGATCAATGGAACAGAATAGAGAACACAGAAATGTACCCAAAACTGTATGGCCAACTAATCTTTGACAAAGCAGGAAAAAATATCCAATGGAATAAAGACAGGCTCTTTAGCAAATGGTGCTGGTAAAACTGGACAGTGACATGCAGAAAAATTAACCTGGGCCACTTTCTTACACCACACATAAAAATAAACTAAAAATGGATGAAAGACCTAAACCTAAGATAGGAAACCATCAAAATCCTCAAGGAGAAAGCAGGTAAAAACCTTTTTGTCCTCGGCCGCAGCAACTTCTTATTCAACACGTTTCCAGAAGCAAGAGAAGCAAAAGCAAAAATGGACTATTGGGACTGTATCAAAATAAAAAGCTTCTGTATAGCAAAGGAAACAATAAGCAAAACTAAAGGCAACCAAAGGAATGGGAGAAGATATTTACAAATGACATATCAGATAAAGGCATAGTATCAAACATCTATGTAGAACTTATCAAACTTAACACCCAAAAAAACAAATAATCCAGTGAAGAAATGGGCAAAAGACATGAATAGACATTTGTCCAAAGAAGACATCCAGATGGCCAACTGACACATGAAAAACTGCTCAACATCACTCATCATCAGGGAAACAAAAGTTAAAACCACAATGAGATACCACCTCACACCAGTCAGAATGACTAAAATTAACAACTCAGGCAACAACAGATGTTGGCAAGGATGCAGAGAAAGAGGATCTCTTGCACTGCTGGTGGGAATGCAAACTGGTGCAGACACTCTGGAAAATGGTACGGAGATTCTTCAAAAAATTAAAAATAGAAATACTCTATGACCCAGCAATTGCATTGCTAGGTATTTATCAAAGGGATACAGGTGGGCTGTTTCAGAGGGACACATGCACCCCAATGTTTATAGCAGCGCTATCAACAACAACCAATGTATGGAAGAGTCCAAATGTTCATCAACAGATAAATGAATAAAGAAGATGTGGTATATATATATATATATAATGGAGTATTACTTGGCAATCAAGAAGAATGAAATCTTACCATTTGCAATTACGTGGATGAAACTAGAGGTTATTATGCTAACTGAAATTAGTCAGAGAAAGACAAATATATGACTTCACTCATATGAGGAATTTAAGATGAAAAACAGATGAACATAAGGGAAGGGAAGCAAAAATAATACAAAAACAGGGAGGGAGACAAACCATAAGAGACTTTTAAATGCAGAGAACAAACTGAAGGTTGCTGGAGGGGTTGAGGTGGGAGATGGGTAAATGGGTAAGGGGCATTAAGGAAGACACTTGTGGGGATAGCACTCGGTGTTATACGCAGGGGATGAATCACTAGAATCTACTCCTGAAATCATTATTGCACTGTACGCTAACTAACTTGGATGTAAATTTAATAATTAATTAATTAATTATAAAAAATGACTATTTTGTCATCTTGATGGTTAGGTAAAATCTCAGCCCTTATATAGTTCCTGACAGGTTTTGATAATAAGAAGAGGATAGCAATGGAAATAGAACCTTCTGGAAGAGAAAGGATGTGTGTCTCACTATCTGCATTAGGGGATATAAAACAGTTTGGATCCTATAGAAATGCTAGTACTTAATCAATAGTGGGTAGAGGGCAGTGAGTAAAAGCTCCCATTGTCTTGTCTATTATTCAATGTTTGGAGACTGCGAGAGGTAGGATTGAAAGAATCCCATGAATGGTGATTGGTTGTTGCTTACACTCCTCCAGAACAAGGGATGTTATAAGGACAATAGGGCAGCAAACCTCAGAACCCCAGTGGAAAGATAATATGGCTATAGCTGTTGAGCCCAGGAATCTTCAGAGCTAAAATGAATGGCATTAGCAAAGATGATATAGAATTGAGGGGCGCCTAGGTGGCTCAGTCAGTTAAGCATCTGATTCTTGGTTTCAACTCAAGTTATGATCTCATGGTTTGTGAGGTGGAGCCCCACACTGGGCTCCATACTGACAGCACAGAGCCTGCTTGACATTCTCTCTCTCCCTCTCTCTCTCTATGCCCCTCTCTCTCCCTCTCTCTCTCTCTCTATCAAAAGTAAATAAATAAACTTAAAAAAAAAAAAAAAAAAAAGAAGAACTCTCAGTGAATTGAAAACACCAGAAATTTGTTTGGTTGTAGTACCTGGCTTATTGGCATGGAATTGCTCTCTACCTCCAAACCCTTCCTCTTCTTACCCTTTCTACTCTGTTCCATTGCTTTAAGGATAAAGATGATCAGAGATGGGGCTGAGATCTCCCTGTCCCCACATATGTTAAGGAATCTTGAGGAGGGAAGGGAATCAAGATATTCACAAGCCATCCCACTTGAGATAGCTTTTAAGTCACTATTCTACTAGTTCCCATTGTGGAGAGGCAGTCAGATTCACCTAATGAGGTTTGAGCAGGGTTAACAGTAGGAAAAAGAAGTTAATGTGTGTAGTATCAGGCTGGGCCCTTTAAGCCAATTCAATGTACTATTGTTGTTGCTGTTGCTTATCCATCAACAGTAGGAACTAATGTGTTATATGCGTGTACTTTCACATCCCAGAAATGTCAGAGGGATCCTCCTTGATTAGGGAGAGCTGGAGGTGGTGAAGCGTCAGTGGGATGAATTCCCCTGACATGTGTCATCAGGGCTTTGGTCAAGATTTATCACTAATGCTTCTATTCTCTGATGTCCAAAGCTTTTACTCTCTAGTTGATATCTAGTTGATTGGCAAGTTAGAAGTCTCAGTCTCAATGACCCTGAATGTAGTGTTATCACACCTCGACCAGCAGGGGACTCTGGCTGATAAACCTCTATAAAATTCAAGGGCCTGCTTGCCAAGTAGTTTCTTTGAACTAGCTGGATTGATTTATAATGTCCAATCCCCTAGGAAGTCAGGGGAAAATCGCTGGTCTCTTCAGCCCCTTGCCACCAAGAGGAAGGTCCGGCATCTCATTGGGCACACTGGGAAATAGATGGAACGGTGCACCTTAGTTCAGCATTCTACTTGTTCTTCTATATTGATTAAGTCTCAAATCAGCTTCCTTTAAGTGGGACCCTAACCAATAGGCTTCGTTGGAAGCTGTCCAGCAATCCGTGGCATGCTCTCTACTTTTGGTGCCCAATAACCCTAACGACCCCTCTGAGCTACACGTTTCTATGAGTGATGATTTTGCAGATTTGGAGCTTCTGGGAAAGAGAGGCTGGCTCACCCAGAAGTGTACCTTGGGAGTTTGAACCTTCTCCCTCCCTGACATGGCTACCAGATAGGCCTCTTTTGAAAAGCAGCTATTAACTTGCTACCAGGCTCTTGGCAAAACTTGTCACATGACCTTTAGAGGCCTTAGAGACTCTCCAGCCTGATATTCCCATTTTGATGTGTCTCAATTAAGCCCAAAGGGCTGTCAAGGTAGGGGAGCTCAACAAGCCTTGCTTGTCAAATGGAAATGATCTATTCAAGAATGCAGCCTCCCGGGGTCAGTGGCATCTCAGCTTTACATGAAAAGTGTCAGCTATCCCTCTGAGGAAACTATTCCCAACTCTATTGTCTGAATCAAAGCCACTGATGCAACGCAGCCCTCCATTCAGAGGTTCCCCTAAATGCCTACATTTGGCTGACTGATGGTTCAGCTAAGCTGAAACCCAATGGTATCCTCTAGAAGGCGACAGCTGTTCAATCTTAGCTCCAGTAGAACAGAACCAAAAATTGACATGACCATTCCACTCAGTGGGCAGAACTCAGAGCCCTTCACACATCCCCTGCTAATACTTTCCTTGATGAAACTTGTTCCATTTGTACTGATTCCCAGACTATTGTCAACAGCCTGTTTGGTCTGCCACTAAGACAAATACAAACTTAAAGATAAGACACTTTAGGAGCCATGAGCTGTGGAAACAAATCACAGAACTGCTAAAGAAACCTCCTGAATTACCCATTTAGATCCCCACAGCAAGGACTGGCTCTTTCATGAGATTAACTGGGATGAAGTTACACCACCTTGATGGACACCATTGATGCCTGGATCCATTATTGTACTAGTCATGGCAACATACCCACCATCCTAGCCTAAGCACATGCTAAATGACTATTTCCAATGCAAAGGACACCACTTGGGACTACTGACTGTAGTGTATATATCTTGTGGTAGCAGGGAGGCCCATTCCATGGGGCATGCTCCTGTCCACTACTGGAAAACTAACTACATCTGACCATCCACTCCCCTCCTTCAGAGCCATTGATGTTGCGTCAATGTGGTGGACATTTTTCAGGGTACCATGTTGCTGTTCCAGTATAATCTGCTAATTTAGCACAGTCTCTGTAGCCCCGAAAACTAATCTCGGTGATGTGTTGAGCTTTCTGGAGCCTTTGCAGTCTAGCAGTGCTACAGCTTTTATCATTAAAGCAACTCAACAAAGAGCTGATAGTCAAGGTATTTGATGAATCTTTATTCTCCTTATCAGCCACAGGCATCTGATATCAGTGAGTGTTGGAATAGCCTCTGAAAAACTGAATCAAAAAGATTTCTGACTCTTTCCCTTGCCTCCTTCTAATCCACACACTTTAATATATGACTGTGGTTCCTGAATGTGGCTATTCTAAGAAAGAAATCATTTCTTTTTAGTCACTTCCTGGATAATAAACAGGGCAAAATAGCCTGTGGGGGAGAGGCTATAAAAGCCTTTCCTGAAAATTCAAGATTTCACCCTGACCATCCCTGGGCATGTTGTTCTTCCCTTTCCCTAAAAGCAATCCTATGCCAGCTTGATGGATCTACCCTATAGGTGGCCACATGCCCAAAAGGGGATCTAGAGGATTCAAATTCAATTCTAGTTCAGCTTCCTGGATTCTCTTGTTGTACTGATATGGTCCTATATCAAAAGGAGAATGGCCACATGGCTGAGTACATTCTTGTCCAAATCCCTCTACAGTGGCCCATAAGCCAGAGTGGGGACATAATCCATCTCTGTAAGTCTTATGAAAATCCCCTTGAGACTCTCGTACTTAACTCTTCCAGATAAAATATATAGGTATAAGCATAAGATTATTGGAAAAGGTGAAATAATGGCTACTAGGTATTACACGCCAATTTTGTAGAGGTAGAGGAAAATATCCAGGTCCCTAGGGAAGGGCATGAATCACTCTTTGTCTTTCAGAACTACCCACGGAGCCTACCTCATGAGTAAAATGACCTGGTACAGCACTCCTAAACTGTTGCAAACACCTTAATTGAACTAAATGCTGAGTCTATCACACCTCGCCTGGTGGCTCTGATCACGATTTGGTCACTATCCCCCTTAAGCTTACAGAAAAGTTTATCAGAAACAGTAGGGGGTGGCCCCAGGTCTTGTAACTCTCTCACAGGACATGTGCCAGCATCTTTTGTTGTCTTCTTCACCCCCTTTCCCACAGTCACGCAAACTGAGTATACAGCATCTACCGGGGCCACATACATCACCCTCATGGGACTTGAAGGACGGAAAGGACTGGTATGAACTGGAACACATGCCTTGGGCTGTGTCAGGAGTACTGAAGTCCTCTGTCTCTGACCTAGGAGTCTTGTGTCTTCTGCCAGCATTCGTGAAATAGTACCAGGCTGTCTTGTTAGCCTGAAAGTCAAGTCCAATCTCAGACTCTTCACAGTTATTGAACGGGGCACTAAGAATGGCTTAGTATGTAAGGGTTCCTGTCTCTCTTCCCAAAGACCTAGTTTCCCTTGTTAAGTTGATAATAAATTTAATGGAATGCCCACAACAAATGACAAGAACTCTCCATCATGGGACAAGAGCAGCATAAACAAGCTAGTGGGAAGATTCCCCTAAATGCCCACTTTTCACTACTTTGTGAAGGCACATTCAGCTGCCTGGTTTGTGAAATACCAAACTTCACATTACAGAGTGCAATGTCACCCACCAGCCGGCACCAAAATTAATTTATCATCTTCAGATATAAGAAAACAAATTGGTATGGAGGAAAAGTGGTGTGTGTGTGTGTGTGTGTGTGTGTGTGTGTGTGTGTTTCCTGAGATCAAAGCCATTGATTTCAGGTTAACATCAAAAGAATTGTTGATACAAATAAATTGTGTTTTTCCTAATGTGATTTTCTCATTGATGAATAGAGGGACATGGGGGAAGTCCTTGAAGTCAGTGCTAAATTATAAATGAAGATTTAATACCTGCAGTGTTGGCTTACCTGTGTGGTATTCTTTGTGGCCAGGATATCTCTTTTTTCCACCCTGCAATGGTTATTCATTTTACCACCACAGTGGAGGCTAGAACTTCATGTCAGAGCATCACGGTGAACAAAGTCCCTTCCCTTGCCCAATGCCATTTCCCCTATGGCACTGAGGTACCCAGGATACTCTCCAAGTGCTTTTTATGTTCTATCTCTAAAGACTGCTAAATTGGGTCGGATGTGTGGGATTAAGCTCACCTCATAAAATCTGCTTGAGAAAATCTCAGATCCATTAATGCTTCATAAAAATTTTACAAGGTTTCTGCTAAAGGAAGGAAAACAAACAGAGGTGGTGTCGGCATCTAGGCGCTCTTTAAATCAAACATTCTCTCTCTAATGCATTTTTTTTATGGCACCAATCAGAAAAGCAATCAACCATAAAGCCTGCGGCCTCCACTTCCATTCCTGGAGAAAAAATTTCCAGGATCTTTAAACATTCTACATGAAGCCATGGGAGAAGTAAATATGTATATCTACCTGTCTGTATCCCTTAGAAGAATTCTCTGACTCTAAAAAGTCTCTGTTAATATGAACACTCCACACCCTCTAATGCGAGATTAGGAAAATAGGATAAGACGATGAATGAATCTTCCTTATTCCAAAATGCTCTGGGGGAAGAGAGATGTAGAAACAGTGGATGCTAAAATCTAGTTGGGATGTAAATTAAAATACCCTCACATGTCTTATCTTTATTTGTATTTGTACTATTTGTGAATTAAATAAAAATAAAATAAATCATGAGTAAGAATTGGGCTCCAGCATTTGAGGGTGCGTGAGCCCTGTGATGATAAAAACTGCAAATGGACGTACGCAAAAGTAAGGCAGAGACTGGTCAGTGGAGCCCACAGTCCAGAGCACTAGAATCTCTGAGAGAACTGCGGCCACATTTCCAGTTTGACAAGCAGGCCTTCCTTCTGGAATTCAACAGAGAGAACCATCTCCCTCCCTTATTTCTCCAAAGCCCCTTATTTCTCCACTTGTCTTATTTCCCTTCAAAGCCAGGGTAACTTGCCTTTTCATAACAGAGAGGTGACTACAGTATAGAAACAATATAACACTCCCAAACAACGGTAAGGCTATTTTTTTTGATCTTTGATATGTATTATAATCATCTGATCCTCAAAGCAGCCGTGTGAAGTAAGGTGATGGTAATCTCATGGAAAGAAAACAAGATTTGCACTAAAACAAACAAACAAATAAACAAAAACAATGTTTAAAACCTAGTATAGCCACCTAGTAGCTTCTAGGACCTTACTGCTACAAACTTCGGTTACTGAATATGTAAATCAGGGTGATAGTCCCTACTTCATGGGAAATTAACACAATTAAATGAGATAACTGACTAGACACAAAGCAGACATCACAGAATAGATGTTTGAGGAATAAAAGCATATTTACTCATCGTTTTGGACAGTTCAGGGATCTGATTAATGATACAGAGTGAGTTAGTGGCAGAGCTCAAAATTCACTATCTCTTCCAGTTCGAGCCCTGTTCACCTCTTATTACATGACTCGGGGTGTTTTAACATTGCTTCAGTTTGATGCTGCCCCATGCAGAAGGAGGCTGGCCCTGGAGGGAAGGGGGTGCCCAGTGTCTGTCAGTTAGTGGCAAGACACCTAGCGGGAACAGAAATGCACATTTTAAAGGGATGGGAAGAAAGCTAGTGACTATGAACAGAAGAACACTGTCCCTGGGCTGGAAGGAAGGTCTTGGGTTCCTCTGCACTGTGGCCCAATTTCCCCCCTCCCTGGGGACAGATATAAAGACAAATTTATGCTGGGCAGTAGGCCAAAGGCTTGGAGTCTTCTCAAGGTTTCCTCCTTTCTAAGAGCCTCCCTGCTTAACGTAACTGAAAAATCTGGCCAGAGACCCAAAGTAATGACAAAGTATCATAAACTGTCTGGGGAAGCCTGCAGAAATCACCTTTGTTGAGAAGAAATCAATCTAAACATCATGTTTGTCATTTTTCCATAACCCCCCAACTCCCAAATGACTTTTTAGCGTGGGTGGCTCTAATATTGTCTTTAATAACTAAGACTTTCAAATGTTCAAGGTCACTATTACAGCTTAGATGTGGAGGTACCTGACTTCTCTCTGCCATTGTTATGGGATTTAAAGGAAGCAACTATCCAGAAGAGAGATAAAATCAGCACACGGAATTCCCTATTCTCTTTGCCTGCCTCTGACCGGGTCTCGCTAGTGCCAGCTAATGTAGTTCCGTGGCATTTGCAGAAAGGCTTGTTCTAAAGAAAATCAATGGCAGACTCCCTGACTCCAGGTATCAGACATCAGAGAGATGCTGGCTTCCCCGCCTGGCCCTGGGAGTTCTTGAGCATGTTCAGAAAGGAAGTGCCTTCACTCAGCCTCTGCCCCGACAGGTTTTGTAAATAATTCAGCGAGACAAGGATAGAGCTATCTTAAGAACAGGCTGCCTTGCTCCAGGATTCTTAGACGTCACTGAGTGCCCCTCTGGTCATTTACTGCTATTATTTTTAAAGCTGAAGCATGGACTTTATATTTCGGAAAGGACTATTTTGGTGTCAGTGAGCTGGGGTACGATGTGTCCCTGGTGGGGACACTAGAAAAAAACCACACTGTCCTTAAGTCTTAGGAGAGCACTGGGCAGGGAGGGGGAGGTGTGCTTCTTCCAGCTTTCCCTGATGGAACACACTCAGTATAGAATCCGTAACTAATGAGTGGATTTCTTAAGACGTTCTGTTCTTTCATCATTTACATATCTTTTGAGTGTTTGCCTTTCTTAAAAACTATTATAATTGCCTTAGGTTTATAATCAGTCTCTCTGATCATCTACATTTTCCCCTTTACATTTTAAAATCTTTTTTGAGCACATTTGATGAGGTATATTTTCTACCTAAAGCCTCTCCAAAAGAAAAAAAAAGAAAAGAAAGAAACCCAACAGTTGACATATTGCCACTTTTGGGAGCCCAAGCAGGATCCATATGTGTAGGTAACCAGGAAAAAAAGAAAGTCAAATAGTCATTCAACACGTGGGGGAAATGTTCAAACTCATTGCTACTTAAAGAAATATACCTACCTATTGAACTAGCAAACTTACATAGTCAGCCTTGATGGGGACAGGAAGATCACCAATAAAGACATAACTCCATTGTAGTACTCCTGCTAAGGAACACACAGTGGCCCCTATCTCGAGTAGAATCTGAGATAAGCTATTAACAAACACTGGTCATTGGCATTCCTCTGCTACAATTCCACTTGGAAGAATTTGTCCCGAGAAAATAACCATGGTTTTGAGTAAAGACTTAACAACAAAGACGTTCATGTGAATTGTATTTATAATAGCAAAACAATTGGAAATAGCCTAACTGTCCAACCATAAAGGATTACTAGTTAAATAAAGATCCATCTATAAAATGCACTATTTTGTAGCCATTAAATATAATCTATGAAATATTTAAGGACATGGAAAGATAGTTTATATACATGTAATAGAAGGTTGTGTAATATAGAAGTTCACTTTTGTAAATGAAAAATATAATTGGATCTATCACTGTATAAAATTAAAACTGAAAGCACACGTATGTCTATGTTAACAATAACGAACTGGATAGTGAATTATAGATGGTTTACATTGTGTGTGAGGTGTTTTCTTTTCAGTATTTCCTAAAACTTCCCACCATAAACATATAATGATTTTGCTTTCAGAAAAAAAAAAAAAAATCTGTAAAAGTTAATTGAGCACACAATTTGTGTCAATAAGTATGGGGAGAAATCACCAACCAAACATGAAGGCTCCCAGGAGGTGATGAAGGGAAGAAAGAATCTATACAATCCTGCCATAGCATTGGGAGCCTTAAGTCGACTTGGCTGAATGTGGATCAGCCACATTATAGGGGTCCCACTCGTAACGTGCAAATATCCAGGTGAAGCCTTGGTTGGCAGCCTGGGTGCTACTGAGCCAGAGCAGAGGTCCCCATGATTCCTGGGGCCTGCATTAGAGGATGGTAATCTGGTTCTGCCCCTCCAGCCCTTCCCATAAATCTAAGAGACTCCCTTCCTGGTGTGGTGAGAGAAGCCTCCCTGTGCTACTCATAATGCCTAAGTCTTAGTCCCAAAACTAACCTGACTTCCAGACTCCCTTAAGTGCCAGGAGGCATCCTTCAGGTACTTACTTTAGGGAAAGGAGGTCCTAACTAAATCACAGCTCACCCTGAGAAACAGTGTCAGATGATCCCTCTGGTCTGACTTATGCAAATACAGATCATTGAACAATGATCTCCAACCTTACAGATGGACTGATATGCCCACAAATAGTAGCTGTTAAGGTGAACAAGAAATAGGGTGGCCTTCTGCATCTCTGAAGAGTGACTTTGGGTTAATCAGACCCAATTTTAAGGTCTCCATTCTCCTTATGGCACACCATTTATTTCTCCTCCTCTTCCTTGTGACCTCTGATCTCTTTATCTTTTCTTTTCTTGGTTTATTAAACTTTTGTAGCCTCCCAACAACTTTGTTTTCCTATTCTTTCCTCCTCCTCCTTTTTCATTAGAAAGTGAATTGCAGCTCTACAGAAGTCTGGGTGCTAAAGTCCATTCTGTATTCTGTCTAGCACTGAGCCTCAACCAGACTTAATGGTACCCGGGCCAGGAATACCACAGGAAACCAACCACATAAAAGCAATCAAGTCAATGAAATTACTGACTTAGAGAAAGCTCCTTCTTTGGATTGGGCAATAGGAATGACAATTCCCAAAGAACTGAACATAATTTTAATATTATATGTTCCTTCATTCCATGCTCTCTAGGTAGCATAGTGTCTGCAAAGGTCTGTTCTCTGTACCATGTACAAATGTACACATATGCATGCATATACACATGCCTTATTGTGTATATATGTACACAATATGTACTATGTACACACACATATGCATGCATATACACATGCCTTATTGACCTAGCTTCTGATATTTAAAGTGCCTTAGATACCACATACACCTTACCCTCATAACCAGGAAAATAGTTCTCAACCTATCCTAAGATAGGTTTTGAAAATATCTTATAAACATACCTGGGGAGAGGGGGAGGGGATATATTATGCCTCTATTTTTGGACCACTTGGCACTTCATTTTTTATGCTTATTGCAACGTCATAGAAGTGTTTCCAGGACAACAGACCATCCAGTATCTTCCTGATGCCTGAAACTTACCAGGATCTGACTCCTTTACTCCATGTTCTTCTTTGCCAGAAGTTGGAGGAAGCTGAACTTCATGGACTGTCCAGAAGCCATGAAGAGTGGCTACCTTCTAGTTTTGTTAAACTGATAAAACCAATCTTACAAAACAAGCTGGTGCATGCTACTTAAAGGGTCAGGGATCTTAAATCTACACAACATCTTACTAGCAGAACTACACACAAAAAAATCAAACAACAAACTTCTAATTTAATTTGCTTTTCTTATCTGTACTCTAGAGGAGAATTCTGTAGTAAAGGGAGGAAGAGAGCACATAGGTGAAGAACTGGCCACCAGTCAGCTACCACACTGAGAATCATGCATGCTTTTCTATTAAGTATAATTTGCAATAAGGATCTTGTATTAGAGTAATGGGCTCCTCCTTCTTCTTTTTAAGTTTATTTTTTCTTATTTTGTTATTATCTTTTTTTGAGAGTATGTGCACATGGCATGCACAGGAGTGGGGTGGGGAGTGGGAGGGCAGGGAGAGAGAGAGACAGAGAGAGAGAGAGAGAGAGAGAGAAGAGAGAGAATCCCAAATAAGCCCCACACTGTCATCTCAGAGACCACCATGGGACTCAACCTCAGGAACCGTGAGATCATGATCGGAGCCAAAATCAAGAGTCAGACACTTAACCAATTGAGTCACCCAAGCACCCCAAGTTTCTTCTTTTTTGATGAAAAGTGAGTTTTCTGCTTTTGTTTTCTGCCAAAATTTAAGAAATGCAACCACAGTTTCTAGAAGATAATATGAATCTAACCCCTTGTCAATCAGGTAATGAGCATTAACAGTTGATAGAGATAGTTTATAAATGCAGAGACCTGTTTGCCCACATGCAGAAAGAATTTGGGTTCACCATGGAGAAGCTGAGAAAAAGAGAAGATAAGGTTTAAAATGTCTGGAGTTCGCAGGCATTGATTCAAAAATTAACTATATGTGTATGAACATATATGTATGCATACAAACATTTTACAAGTAAGGTTAAACCTAGAGGAAGTACATAGATGAACAATAAAGTCCCTACCTTACAGGAGCTGAATGTACAAAATTCATAATACAAGCATACAAGTATTAAATTCCATTAATTTTATGTAGAGATTCAGTGTGAAGGGTGCTCAGAGGAGGACACGGTCATTCACCGTAGGGGTGAAGCTGAGAAGCATTTCAAGTTGAAGACAGTTGCCTGGGGATAGAGACATTCAGACCCTTCCTTGAAGAATGTATAGAATTTGGGGGTTGGCAGGGAGGTATTCTTGGAGGAGGGATCTACAAGCAATGATACAGATGCAAGAAAACAGGGGTAATAAAGGAGAATGTGTCAGCTGTTGGCAGTAGGATGGAGATGTTGCTTCCTCGTTGTAAATTTTGTAGGTCATATACTATCCACTAACACAGACAGCAACTTTTGACCAGTCAAAGCAGGAATCACATCACTGTGAGTTGTCTTCTTGGTAGGTGACAGGGAGGGTGGGAGCAGGGGGTGCAAGCTGGACTTTATAATCAGGACATTCTCCCTGTCTCTAGAGTGCAGACAGTTGTCCCAAAGGCCTCCATCTTTGCTTATGTGAGGAAGGCGCCTTTAGTCCCAGGACCAGGCTGACAGAATGGAGAGGGAACATGTGTTTCCAAGAAGGCCATCAAGCGAGACGCAGTAACGCTGCCTCCATATCAGCTTTTCATAGGCTCTTACTTACTATTTAATTTGGCTGCAGTGTATGGAATTAGGCTAATGGCTGTTAAGTGGCTAAGGCACAAACATGGTCCATCTGCCGAGAAGGCTCCAGGCCATTGTCTATTTCAAAGACTAAGGAAAAAAGATGAGTGAGACATTCTGTTACACTAAGAGCCTCATCAAATGCCTTTTTATTCACCCTCTGATCTAGTTTCTTTCAATGCTAGTGATTTTCCTGGTACCATAGTAAGAGCTCAAAACCAGGGCCTAGCTGCTGGGCCATTACTAAAGTGAAAAATAGGCTATCCTTACCTAATCTACAGGATATTGTGATAGAAAGTAGTCTGAGCAGCAGCAAAATGACTCACTCCATTAAAAAAGAAAAACAATTCTGGAACAACTGTGATGTTCAGCGTACTGCAGAGAACACAAGATTCTTAACTTCAAGGTGTTTCTCATCTTAGATAAATTGAAGGGGAGACAGAACTTGTGTATGAAGCATTTTGATACATGGCCAACTCTGCCACCACCTCCAAGAGAATGGTAAGGAAGAAGGGAGACCATGTCTGGGAAGATTAGAAGGGAGCTGGCAGCGGTGGATGTTTTTGAGTTGGGCTTCGAAGAGAAATAACTACTTATATTTATGCAACACTTACCCTATGCCAAACTACCTGATACAGTATCTAATTTAACCCTCCCCATATCTTGATAAAGCCGGTACTATTATTTCCACCACTTGACAGATTATTAAACACAAGCTCAGGAAAGTGTCATCCACTCACCAAGTAGATTCAGGATTTGCCAGTTTCTTTGTTCTTTTTGCCAAGGACCTAAAGATGCAAACAACACAATGGGGCAGAGAGGCAGTGAGGGGGCTACTCCGACACAGGGTACTGCATGCTATTTAGCGAAGGCGAGTTTCTGGTTTGGCTGAAGCAAGACTTCAGGGACAGGGGACATGAGATGGAAAGGAAAGTTGAAGCCAGTGTGTCAGATGTCCAGAAAACCAGGCAAGGAAGTTTGAATGCTGTCTACCAGGCAAAGATTTGTACACCGTAGAAAAAGGAGGAAAGTGCCGTGGGCCATATTTCAAGACAATTCTTCTGGAATCCCTGCTATAATGAGGTACACTGCAGGGTGAAGAATCTAAGAGGGGAAATGACCAAAGAAACAGGATGCCACTAGAGCAACCTAGAAATATGGTGCCTAAGTCGGGTTTGGAAAGGGGTGGGCAGGCCACTCATACCACCTTTAGAAGAGAGTGTGGGTGGGAAGGTGAAACAAAGGCAATCCATCCATCAGTGCTCACTAAATATTCTTTGACTGTGCCAAAACACCAGGCCTGGTAGTTAAGATGGGGCGGGTAACAAAACAAACGCCCTGGAGTTAACATTCTAGTGGGGGAAACTGTAACAAAATGATTATAAATAGCAAATAATAGTAAGTTTGCAGAGTTCTGGAGGAAAGAATTATGAGTAGCTACAAGATTCTCAACAGGACGGAAGAATAGAGAGAGTGTAGGGGGCAGGAGTTGGAACAGGGTGTGTGTACACCTTACATCAAAACAGAGCTCTCTGTTCTTCAAGGACTTTTGCAGATGATCTGTGAGGCTGATTGTGCTGAAGCTCAGTGGGTCTGGATCTTCAACTAAAACCAGACTTGCAAGTGACATGGGCCCAATACACGACAATTTTCATGGCTCAAGAAGATGAACCTCAGAGACCATGGGAATGTGGGTCACCATTCTGGGTCTGGGACCAGTACCCAGGTGGGCCAAATACAAGTCCCTGAATTTCCAAGGGTGTGAAAGCTGTTCACTTCTCCAGCCACACAGTCAGTTTTTTGGGGTACATGGCTTAACACTGGGACTGGGATGGCTTTCCATCTTAGGACATAACTAAGGACAAAAGTACTTCTTTCCGAAGTCCTGGGACCTGAATCTAGAACAGTGCACTATTCTAGACTCTGAGGGTACAGTAGTGAACAAAGCAAAGCTAAGCCCTCATGTCACTTAGGTTCTAGTAGGGAACAATGGGCAATACAAAGGTAAACAATAAATATACAAAACATATTAGGACTCACATGTTCATTACAGCACTCTTCACAACAGCCCAGATGTGGAGACACCCTAAACGCCCACTGATGGATAAACGAATAAAGAAAATGTGGTATATACATACAATGCAATAGTATTCAACCTTAGAAAAAGAAGGAAATCCTGCCATATGTGCCAGCACAGGTGAACCTGGAAGACATTAAACTAAAAATTAAGCCAGTTATGGGAAGACACACAGTGCATGATTATGCTTACACTATGTGTTATCTAAAGTCGTCAAAGTTACAAAATCAGAGCGGAGAATGGTAATCGCCAGAGGCTGGGAGTGGGGGGAAAGGAAATGAGGACCTGCTAATCAACACACATTAAGCCTCAACTTCACGAGATGGGATCTAGAGGTCTAGTTACCATACAACAGTGTCCCTGCAGTGAATAGTACTATATTGTACATGTAAATGTGTGTTAGGAGGGTAGATCTCATGTTAAATGTTCTTACCACAATAAGATAAAACTAAAAAAATAAAAATGCATGCACATGTCTGGTGGTAGTAAGAGCTAAGGACCTGCCTATTGTCAGGCTGGTGGTGCTGTGTTATACTGATGGTCAGCACAGGTGCCCCAGATACATTGCTCTTCTGAAAGAAGTAAGAAAAGAAGCCACTGAGATACTGAGGGGAAGACCTTTCCAGGCAGAGAGAAGAGCAAGTAAAATGGTCCTGAGTTTAAAGAGTTGTGCAGGAGGCACTAATTTCCTTCATTCTTTCTAGATCCAAAACAAGTCAACTTTCTGAATTCCACTAACACCTGGTTAAAAACAACCTATCATCATAGGGACAGTGATGTTTTGAAAAAAGAAAGTGGCTAAGTTTTGTTAGTTCCCCCAAAATAGATCTTTGGACACAATCACTAATGGGCTTAATGTGTTTTCATTGAATTATCTTGCTCAGTGTAGCGCCTATGGCCTTATATCCAAAGAAATGACTTCACTTATCATCTTACCACTGAATAAAATAAGATAGCAGCAATAATGATAATAAAAATAACAGAAATCCTACTAGTAGGAGCTAGCATGTATTGGGTGCCTACAGCTCATATCAGGCTGCGTGTCAAGGGTTTTCAGTGCATTATCGATGTCATCTCCTCTCATCCTCACTGCTAATCTACGGAAGAAAAACTGAGGCTTACAAAAGTAAATGAAACCAATCAAAAACCAGTAGGGGGTATGGCCATTACTTACATTCGCATCTGACTGATGCCAAAGTCAATGTTATTAACTGGTATATTAACTACTCCCCATATGGGTAACTGAGTGGTATCAACGCGCGAGGAAACAAGACCCCGGAGCGCTAAGACTCCAAAACAAGATCACGAAATCAGAATCAAAGGACAGACGTCAGGGCCCTTGAGTCTACAGATGTTCTACTCATTCAAATGCTTGGTACATACATGCATCATCATGCTCCTCTCTCCCTCCCTCCCTTTGGTCCTTTCTTTCTCATCAACCACTTGTGGAGTGCTCATACAGGCCAGGAGCTCGGCTTTGTGCTGAGGTTCAGAGAAGCCAGACGGACACACTCCCGAGGAAACGGCAGGCCCACAGGAGTGCAGAACCTACTGGATCCACAGGTGAGGAGAGCTCCTCAAGTGGATCCTGAAGCTGTCCTGTCCCTAATGTATAAGGTGACGGCGGACAGCAAAATCAGGTATGGAGACAAAGCTGGTTTGGCAAGGCCAGGTAGGTTAGGAAATCATAAGCAAAAGTAAGAAGTCATTCTTTGACCAGCTGCACATGGAGTCAACAGGCAGGAGAGAAGCCACAAAACAAGAGCCCTGACAGCGTTCCCATCAAGAGGCCCCTATGGCCAAGGAAGTCGAAGAAAGTCCTTTGGGACTTGGGAAATGGCCGCTATCTCAGGAGGAGGACTGTACAACCACGAGTGTCATCAGGACCCTGCAGGGGCCGCCACACAGTGAAATTGTGCCCCTTTTCCTCCTGTTGCTCCCCACCCCCCCGCCAGGTGACAATTAGGGAAAGTAGGAGAAGGATGTTTAATGTGGGGAACATTCCCTGACAAGCACTGAAAGAGTTTACAAAACTACAATACTTAGAAACAGCACAGAATTGCCTCAGTGTTAGCCTGACAAATGAATGGAATAAAAGAAGGTCTAAAATTGGTTCTAAGTAAAGATGGCATTTCCAATCAGTGGGAACAGGTAGATTAGTTAACACAGGATGCTGGGACCATATACCTTTTTATACAGAAGAAAAATACTGGATCCTCGTCTTGACATAAAATACATTTCAAATGGATCAATGATTTAAATTATGCAAACCATTAGGAAAATAATCCATACTGTTCAAAATCTTGGGAATGGAGAAAGGGACAATCTTTTCCACTGTGAACACAAAAGATATAAAGGCAACTCTGACTACATAAAAATGAAACATTGCATATAAAAATATCCTTTATAAACAAAGTAAGATTGTAAACAACCAACTAGAAAGTAATTTATGTGACAATGTCACACATGTGACAATGGCCAAATTACCTTAACACATTATGTACCTCTTGCAAATCAAAAAGAAAAAGATGATCAAACAAAGAAAAACAGGCAAATAATGTTAACAAGCAATATGAAGAAAATGAAGTAAAACTGCCCAGTAATTATGTGAAAAGACATCCAACTTGATGATTAAAGAAATTAAATTAAACGTTTCTCACCAGTCTGACAATGTCAAAGCATGAAAACTCCCACACTGGCCAGCTTTTCTGGTGGTCCCACATAGTTGATGGGATGGCACACTGCAATAACCTTTTTGTTAGGCAGTATTGCAATGTTCCTAGACTTTTAATTTGTATCCCGCTGGTCTAGCAATTCTGTATCCAGGAGCTTGCATTACAGAGACACTTATACACATGCGCCAGACATTCCTGATGGTCTTGGTTGGCAGAGCAGAAGAACTAGAAATAATTTGCAGATTAATTTGTAATGTGAAAATTAATAAAGTCAAACCTCACTAAAATGGAGTCAGAGGGTAGAAGGGGGAAGCACAGAAGGAGAAGCCTTGTCACCTAAATATTAATTATAACAATAATTGTCAATTACAGACTACAACAGAAGTGTCAATTACAGACCCCAAAAGAATCTCAACAGAAGAGTCATCAATTATAGGCCCCAACAGGGAAAGATGTATATTGCATCTTTTATAAGAAATTGACTACCCCTGCAACTTAGGTAATGAGACCATCATCACCCTGAACTTGGTTTTCTCCGAGGGACTCTTGTTCAGAATAACCCTTCCCAGCTTCCTCTTTCTTCTCCATAAAATGACAGTTCTCTCTTTTGTTTGTGGGGCTTACCTGTAGTTTTGCCATATGTGGAATATCCTGAATTGGCATATCCTGAACTGCAATTCTCTGCTATTCCCAAATGAACTTGTTTCTTTCTTGTAAAATAACTGTTTTATTTTTAAGGCTAACAATAAGGGACTAGTGAAATACATCATGGCATCTTAGAAGAGGCAAGATTAATTTATCCTTGCCAACAAGGATGCAATTGCCAATATACTATTACAAATATGTAAATAAAAGGATCAATAACATATTTCATAAAATATTTGACATATTTTATTTGTGTACGATTCCTATTGTATGCATTGTAGTTGGGAAGAAATGAATATAAAAATACATACGAACTTATGGATTGTTCTGGAGAAGAAGAGAAAGGCGTCTACAATGAAGCTTTCCCTTGGTACTTCTAAAAATACTGAACTGTTTAGGTCAGTTTACAATGACCATAGGTCTTTTCTTTTCTTTCTTTTTCTTTCTTTAATGAACAATAAAAAAACTTTTCACTTTCATTTGTTTTAACTTTTTTAATGTTTATTTATTGTTGAAAGAGAGAGAGAGAGAAAGTTTGAGTGGGCGAGGGACAGAGAGAGAGGGAGACACAGAACTCCAAGCAAGCTCCAGGCTCCATGCTGTCAAGCGCAGAGCCCAACACCGGGCTCGAACTCAAGAACCATGAGATCATGACCTGAGCCAAAGTTGGAGGCTTAACCAACTGAGCCACCTTGGTGCTCCCATTTTTAACTTTCATTTTAAAGAACAATAAAGATCAGGAAATCAGACTCTAACTTATGAGGCAATTTATTTTACCTAGGTGTTTTCTCCTATCTAGAAGAAGGGCATTGGTACAATTTTTACTACATTTTCAGACCAATGTTTCTAGGATTTAGAAAGAAGATTTTTTTTTAAAAAGCACATATGGCTGCTCAACCCAAGCATGCTGAGGATGGAAGGCAGCGAAGCATTCATCAGTGCTCCATTTCTTCATTTCTCCCTGTTTCCCAAGAGTCTCACACTGCCTGCAAGCCCCAGCTTCCCAGGCCTGTTTATAATATCTATCTACCTGATTTATCTCCCCCTATACTCTGATTCCCTGGACCGCTCTCTCATCCTCCTTCTGGCCAGAATCTGGCTATAGACTTCTGGGTTCTATCAGTCTTCCTTTTAAGCAACCATCCCCAGTTCATTAGCTGTATACAAAGTATAGATATATTCAATCAATCATCCCACGCTGTGCCTGTGACCGTGCATGGAATGTAAGTATCTGCCTGCACTGGGAGACACTTAATAGGCAAGATTGCTTATCACTGGCAGGAAGCGATCTGTCAGGCGCCGTCTATTCATTTTAATATTTCTGTCTCCTGGAGATTTCAGGATGGACGCATCTCAGCAAGCAATTATATTTACCCGTCCATGTGGGACTTTTAGAGGGCATCAGTAAAGGTGCAGGAGGTCACTGCACAATTCAGAGTACTTCATAGGGGAAATTAACCAAGTAATGTATGCAATTTGCCCTTTCTTTTTGACAACACTGGCTCGCTGATGATTGGCTTTGGAGTCAATTCCTCAAATGATTTTGGAAATATTGAGTACTTAGGTAAAAACCTGAATATCTGCTTAAGCTTTAGTCTTTCTATTTCCCCTCTTAGTATTTTCAGAGAGGAGCACCTGCTTACATATGTTTTGGGGATCATTCTTAGATTCCATCACTTCAATCTTTACCCCCAGTCAACCAGAAAGGAGGAGGTGAGAATGTCCACAGAGTCAAGAAGCTGTCCCCAATAGTTGTCTCCATATACTCTGAAGTAAAGGGTCCGAAGCAAACTTGAGGCTGGATTTTCCCACATATGAGAGGGTGTTCAGGCCCCTCATCTCTGCACTGCTCCAAATTAAACACCTGAATGCATCGTTAAGTGTTACAGCAGACCTCTAGCTGTGTGTGCATGTGGGTGTGTGCGTGTGACAGGAAATGCTAAGGAAAGGGAAAGCCGAAACTGACTTAACACAAATATTTAAAAGTGTGGCTTGATTTATACTATGTTGTGAATCTCCCTGTAAGTAAAATGCTATAAACCTCTAAAGCACATACGGCTGTTTTTCGGAATCTCTGCTTGGCGAAAGGAGAAAACAAAATAAAAACAAAAACAATGAAATCCTACAAACACCAATGGGACTGTGTTTAGTTCAAAACTCCAGGCATGAAGCCCAAATAGATCCAGGCTGGGCTTTATCCTTACACAACAGGGGAGATGATAAATGTATTTACTTAGTCTTGCATCATGAGAGCCAATGACTCCAAACTGAACTAATCCTGTTCTATCCCAGGAGCAGCGTTTTGACTCTACATACTACATATGTCAAAACGGTGATGCGGCGGCATGATACATTTCCACGACCCCCCTTCCAGTGTGATCAGGCATATACTCCAACACATAAATGCTCTGTATACATTTGCTTAAATAAATAATTCATGAAACTACAAATACCTATCCCTGAAGCAGCTTCCAACTCTTAAACACTATAAGCACGATCGTCCTCATTTTAAACAGGAGGAGATGAAGTGCGTGTTGCAATTCAGATGGAGGGGATGCCAACCCACTGGGACCTATTTCAAATTAGTGAGGAGTGAGCTGCTGGTTACCAGAGCAGCGGGCAGAATTTTATGTCAAGGGCAAAATACTGAGATTACATGCTGATATCATTGTTCCTTGTGCGGAAGGAAAGCTGCAAGCTTAAGTCGCCTAGTGTGTTCCCTGTGACTTGTATGTGAATCAGAGAATGGACAGCATCATCTCCTGCAACACTGGGGCCTCCCAAAACATGGCTCATTAAGAACTCATCTCTGACCAGCAGCCCCTGCCTCCTGTGTCTCATGCATGCGCTGTGAACAGAAGGATTAATAATGCACAGCACAGAATTCAACTAGTGCAAGTCAGTGTCCAGTGATTTTTTTTTTTTTAACAAATGGAGAATTTTACTCTGTGCCTAGTAATTCTGGATATAGAGCATTTCATATTTTCCAGGCAAATTGTCTTCACACCAGCCACTGGCATTTATCTGCTACCAAAAGCATATCAGTGTCACAGATGACGTTTTAAAATTACCAGCCCTTTTCTAAGCTCCCGCGAAAAAAGGGGGAGAAAAAAAGCTGTTTCAGAAAAGTTTATGAGCAGGAAGAGCACAATCTTCACATACAAATAATGCCCAAATGTGGCTTTCATAAAGTTCCTCTAAGAAAGAATCTTCTTTAAAGAGCACTAGTCTAACAGGTAATTTTTTCCCCTTCAGAAAAATGTAAGTCAAAATTAGAATGTCTGCCAGGCTGTAAAGGAAGCAGCCCTGGGCCGTCACCACGGATGTGTGAGGGGAAGATCAGGTTCTGCTGCTGCACTTTGATTATCTGCATTTTGAAGGATATTCTTGGCTTATTTGTGATCTAATTTGGCATGGTATTTCTAATGACAGAACTGGCACCTATAGGAAAAAAAAAAAGTTGTATTTCTAGAATGTCTTGTCCAAGCAAAGTGGGCCAAAGTGATGGGAATGAGTGGACGGAAATGAGAGTAGTGCGCTCAGAGGGCAAAGAGGGGGAAGAGAGCGGGAGAGTTGCACCCTGAAGCCTCTCACTTTGTTCTCTTTCATTCTGGCTGGGGATCTATCCCTTTGTGTCCTTCCTCCCTCTCTGTTCCATTCATTATGCTTTCGAGGTGATGTGGTGACAGCCTCTCTATGTTTGGGGTGATACGGTGGCAGTCTTTGTATGTTGCGGGTAACATAGTCGCAGTCTTTATATTTGTGACGTAAAATAGCACAGAGGCTCTCCCAGTGTGGTCCCTAGACCAGAAGCACTGGCACAATCCACTTGTCAGAAATGCACATCCCTCATGCCCCACCCTAGACCTACTGAATCAGAAACCTGAGGGTGGATTCAGCAAGGAGGAACAGGGGAAAGCAGTGCTTGTCAGACTGTAGCACGCATCAGAAGCACCTGAAGGGGCTGTTAAAAAACAGACTACTTGGAAGTGCCTGGGGTGGCTCAGTCTGTTGAGCACCCAACTTTGGCTCAAGTCATGATCTCATGGTTCATGATTTTGAGCCCCACATCAGGCTCTATGCTCCCAGGTCAGAGCCTGGAGCCTGCTTCGAATTCTGTGTCTCCCTCTCCCTCTGCCCCGTCCCTGCTCATGCTCTGCCTCTCTGTCTCTCAAAAATAAATAAACATTAAAAACACACACACACACACACACAGACTACTCGGCCCACCACTGGGAGTAGGACTGGCTTCTAGCTACCACTTCTATGTGTCACTTACTGACATCTTGGATGTGGCCTCCATTAGGTTAAGCCCAGGTCATGTTTCCACACCCTAGGTGCCAAGAATGGGGAAAGCAAGTGTGAAGATAACTCTCATGGGGAAGATGGGCCCACAGCCCCTTCACGGTGCACACAAGAAAGAATCTCCCCTAATAGGAAAGGAGTCTAGATGCTGCATAACCCAAATAGTAAATTGCCACCAGCACATGGGATGGTGGAAGGCAAGGATGAGAAAATGACATGAGGATGCAGTGACAGCAAAATGCTGCCTGAAACGCCTCTTCAATTGATGATTCCACTCTCCTGACTGTGTTACAAAAATCTGCAGGTGCGTGCTTAGTTCTTATGAATCTCTCTGCCTGAATGCCCTGGAACGTTCCCACGTGGCCAAACCCTATGCATCTTTCAAGAGGTGAGGCAATTCCCCCCCCCCCGCCCCCGCCACCCCATGCAGAGTCCTCTTGGATTTCCAGACTCCCATTCTTGCTCTCAAAACAAATAACTATTTCCTGTGCAGAGACAACATTTTGTGCCCACCAAGCTGCTGTCATTTGCCTCCTAGGCCCAGACCAAGTATGCCTTTCCCAGCTTCCTTGTATCTAAGTGTGGACATGTTACAGGTCTAACTCCATTTCCAGGTTTGGCCCCAAAAGGTAGAGGGCATAATCTCTACCTTCTCTCCCCTGTCTACCTGCATGAAATCAAGAACTCAACTATAAACACAATGGAAAGACCCCGAATCCCTGAATCACCAGCTGGAAGGGGTCACCTAGGAGAGCCATATCACCTAGAATGGATATTGTGTCAGTAAGAAATTAATTTTTATTGTTTTAGCTTACTAGGATTTGGAAGTCGTTTGTTATAGCAGCTAGTACTAATTACCCTACTAATCCACGCTCACTCCTGTTTTTTCAGGGCACTCTGTTCCTGCCTGTGCTATCCCACTTTCCATTTATATTAGAGTTAGTTGTCTAAGTGCCCATCTTCACATGAGATTATAGCTTTCTTTACTTTATTCTTTTATAAACCTCCAGCAAATAATAAAACCCTGGCATAAAATACACAATCAATAAATGTCTGCAGAAGGAAGGGGAAGAAAGGGAAAAAAGGAAGCAAGTAGAGGAAGGAAAAGCAGTTATAAGATGGGATGATGTTCAGTACCTATAAGTGTGCTCTTTCATGGGGATTATTATGCAGCCAACACCTGCCCATTTGAATAGATCTACACTTTACTGAGATTGAAGGGCAATAAAGTCAAGTGGAAGCACAAGAATTGGGCTGAGAGCTCAAATCCATTATTTAGTGGGGATTTTTTTGGTTGTTTTGTATCACTCCAAGTGAATAATACCTGTTCCCCAATAATGCCAATAAGAGCCTGCATTTTGTGAGCTGTGTTAGGTGCTTTGTAAGGTTTATCCCAGTCCTCCTGACACTGCACAGTTTTGTGGTAAAGAATGAAATAAAAATCTACTACTCTTTGAGCCTTGTTTGTCCCACCGTGGTATGGGCCAGGAATCATAGCAGGTTCTGGAGATGCGGGAATCAAAGATACTCCCTGCTCTCCAGGTGCTGACAGTCTCTGAAGATAAACGAAGAGAATAAGAGGAAATGCTTTAAGGCTGCAGAGCACCACGAAGACGTGAAGAGCCATTGGCTCCCGTTCAGTTTGGACAGCAAGATCCTTCTGTGAAGACCATCAAGGACACGGGGGTCAGAAAGGCTTGAGTTTGAATCTCGGGATTACTTTTGACTTTCACAGTCACGAGGTCATGTACCTCGGGAAGCCTCCACAACACCTGTCCCAGTGGCTCCTCCTCTTCCCCAGGTAGAAGAGGCACTGAACTAAAAGACACAGTGAACTACTGGAATGGCGGCAACCCCAAGGCTCATAGATACAATGGGCTGCATGCCTTTGCACCGAGCCCTCTGCTGTGTACATTACCTCTCTCGTAATCATCAGTTACAAAAAATGATTACAGGTAAGAAAACAGAAGCTAAGTAATTAATTAGTTTGGCCACACATGGCCAAGGAGTGGGAGAGTCAGGATTGGAATTCTTTTCCCAAGAGCTCTTTCCCTTCCATTATCCTGACTCCTGGAAATGTGGAGCTGGGCAGGATGGCAGGGAGGTGGTAAGGGACGCAACTCCAGCTCCAGGCTCGCAAATTGCTCTTCTGCCCCACAGATACAGAATGGAAAAATGCCAGCTAGTGAGGGGAATAAAAACAACAGATTTATGAGTTATTGCCCTTTTTTAAAAAAAAATGTGAGTACAAATAAATACATGTGAGAAATTGTAAAATGTGCCTCTCATCTTTTTATGCTCTACTGTATTCTTCTTCACCCCTTGAACCCTTCCACATGCTGTATTCACATTCCCATGTGAACTTATGCTTCTAGTCAATAGAAGTGATTAAGAAGAAAATGTAGTGTACTCGCCAGGATAGGTACAGTTTGATAAAATATTTTGGTAATTTATACTCATATTCATAAGTGACATTTTAAAAAATCACTGTGTCAGTTCATAAACTGATTATGTCATCAAAACATGGTAATTGTCTATTTAAATACTTTATTTAAATAATTTTCATGTTTCAAGGATGTAGCGACATTAGGATAACATGCGGGATTTAGCAACAGATCCTTCTTTTACACTTAACACTTGTTGGGAACAAGGAGTGATATCCCTCATCTGGTGTTGTACTCAAACACTCCACTAAACTAACCCAGAAACAGAAAGAGGACATCCTGACCCTGAGAACCACAAGAATTATTTAAAAAGACAAAATAAAGAAATATTCCTGAAGGGTCTGGGACAGTCATTTGTAACAAAAGTGTCTATACCTTCTGTAACACAGGTGGACTATATCTATACCAAGTTCCCTGATAATGGAGCTCCTTGATAATGTCAGGCAATCATATGTACATTGCTCATGGAAATTACTTCTGTATATACATGGAGGATTTGCAAACCACTTGGGACAGCCAAGTAAACACTGATCCCTTGCAGGAAACTTTAAACTACTTATCTAGTAAATTACACCAATTAGTATCTTTACTTGTTTGATCTCCTAAAAGCACTCCCTACTCCTCTTCCTGTACAATCAACGGTTCCTGGGAATAGATGACAATGCTTTATTTGTAGTGACATTGCAGAAGAGTTGCACATAGCACTTTGCATCAGGTCAAGAGTGAAAATAAGAAATTTCAATCGAGGGGCACCTGGGTGGCTCAGCCAGTTAAGCGTCCAACTTTGGCTCAGATCATGATCTCACAGTTTGTGGGTTCAGGCCAGCGTTGGGCTCTGTGCTGACAGCTAGCTCAGAGCTTGGAGCCTGTTTCGGATTCTGTGTCTCCCTCTCTCTCTGACCCTCTCCTGTTCACACTGTATCTGTCTCTGTCTCTGTCTCTGTCTCCCTCTCTCTCTCAGAAATAAAGAAAACATTAAAAAATTAAAAAGAAAAGAAAAGAAATTGCAATCGAGCAGCATCCTGTAAGGCTCTTAGGTTGGAGGCTGGGTAGAGACAAACCAGGTCTCTTCAGAACCATCCATGCCATATTAGAATCATCTACAACGAAACTAAAAATAGTAAGGAAGGTTCTCTGAAGTGAAACATTCTATGCCCAGTTTAAAACAGATTTTTTCTGGCTCAGCTCAGATCTGTGAAACAAAACTATTTCGACAAGAGGGCTGACAAAGGTAAAAGTCTAAGGGTAATGAAGTAGCTCATGTTGAGTCTCCTCATATCAAATCGTCATTTTTTTAAGTTTATTTATTTATTTTGATGGGGGGGAGGGCAGAAAGAGGGGGACAAAAAGAATCCCAAGCAGGCTCTGCTCTTCCAGCACAGAGCCCAACAGGGGGATAGATCTCACCATCTGAGATGGTAACCTGAACCAAAATCAAAGTTGGCTGCTTAACCTACTGAGCTACCCAGGTACTCGGATATTGTCCTCTTAAAAAGAATACCACAAGCCCAAGATAGAATCACTTATGGCAGGCTAAGTCACCAAACCAGGGCTTAATATCTAACATTTAATTGCAAATTCAATCCCCCCCAGAAATATAGTCTTACCCTCTCAGTTAGGAATTTTTTGATCAGCACCAAAGAGGTAATCTCTCACATGAACCCTCTCCATGTGCCGCAAGCCCTGCCCTACCCCACACACAAACAAAGGAAAATGATGTAATCTGCATGATAAGATGCCCCATCCTTCCCCCTAAGGCAAAATGACCTCTCCTGAACTGATCTTTCCTTTGCTAAACTTCTTGCCCTATCCTCCTTCCTATAAAACTCTTCCATTCTGTACTACTTTTTAAAGTTCCCTCTACTTGCTAGATGGGATGCTACCTGATCCATGAATCATTTAATAAAGCCAACTAGATCTTCAGGTGAATTTTTTTTTTAATTTATTTCTGAGAGAGAGAGACAGTGTGAGAAGGGGAGGGTCAGAGAGAGAGGGAGACATAGAATCTGAAGCAGCTCCAGGCTCTGAACTAGCTGACAGCACAGAGCCCGATGCGGGGCTCAAACCCACGAACGGTGAGATCATGACCTGAGCCAAAGTCGGACGCTTAACCGACTGAGCCATCCAGGTGCCCCAGGTGAATTTTTTTTTAACAATCCCCACACATCCGTCACTAAACTGTATTTCTTTTCCTCCAATCTAGCATCCATCCCTAGTACTCTCTTAATTTCCCCCAAGTCCATGGGAGTAAAAGAGGAATCTTGAAAATCCAATTTTTTCAGATGCTAAACTCATCATACTCTCAAATGTCCCCTTGGAAAATTCATGAAAATATATAATCAGTAGTCCCAGCTGAGAGGTATACAGGAATGGGAAGAACAGGAGTGCTAAGGGAAGAAAACTTTAGGAAGCAAGCAAGAGAGGTATTGTCCCACCAAAGATGTGCCCCTGCTTCTTGCAAATGCCAGCCCTTTACCAATGAGAAGCAGAGCTTCTCAGCTCTGCTGTCCTGAATCATGATTGATTCCATCTTTACTGGAATCATCTCATCTGCATGCAGCCAGACGCTGGCTAGCATGTATGTGAATGCACACACAAGCACGATTACTTTGACTTGATTTACCCCTGCAATTGCCATTATTTTTTGGTCCCCTTCCCTGTGACTCTTCTGAAATCGATATTATCAGGATCACCATGCCTTCATCTAATCCAGTCCCATGGATGTTCCTCTATTCTCACTCTCCAGGACTTTGGGTGTGGATGCATTCTGCTACAAAGTTGGTCACTCACACTTTAGAACACTTTCTTCCTTCTCATGTTTCGATATCAAGCCCTCTTGGCTTTTTCCCCATCTGATTGGCTGTTGGTTCTCGGTCTGCTTTGTTGACTCCTCCTTCCTCCAATGTTGTTGCAAAGCCTGGGGGCTCACTCCTTGATCCTGCACTCCAACTATACCATCTCCTAATTTTGGAAATTTTATCCAGTTTCAAGGTTTTAACAAATATAAGCTGATCTCTTCCAAATTTATATCCCCCAAAACTCATCTTTTCGCTGAACTCCACAACCAAAAATCCACTTAAAAACTCCTCTGGATTCCAAATATTAAACTTAGTCTACCCAAGATGGTCCTCATTCTTCCTCACCACCTGTCTACTTCTTCTCAAGTCTTTCCATGCTGGTAAAAAGAATCACGATCCATAAAGTGCTTACATCAAATCCCCGGAAGTCAGCCTTGGTTCCTTCTATTTTCTCACTACAAATTCCAGCATCTTATCCTATAGGTCTCCTCCAAAATATCTACCTCCCCCTCTACATCCCTGTATATTCACCTTCATATCCAAGCTGCCACCACTGTCTCACTAGCATGATCACAGGAACCTCTAAAGTAGTATTTTATTTGTGTCACCCTCCCACATGGAATTATATGCAGAGCAGCCGGGCATTTTAGAAACATACACACCACCAATCCACTCTCTTGACTGAAATCTCTAATCCTTCCAGTGCACGCAGACAAAGTGTGAAGGTTTCACCCTGGCCAGCAAGGCAGGGTACAAGCTGCTGCCTGTCTACCTACCTGACCTCTCCACTGCACCCTCTCTCGTCATTATGCTCGACCACAGTGACTTACTTTGTCTTTCCCAAACGTGCCAAGATGGCTGCAGCCACACAAGCTTCGTACTTGTTTTCTCTCTCATTAGAATTCGCTACTTCCTTCCAGGCTTTCTGCCTCGCTGGCTCCTTCCCAGTCTTCAAGGCTCTGCTCAGCTGTGCCCATCTCAAGAGGCCATTCCTGACCACCCTGCTTCTGTTATTTTCCATCACATCACCTGCTCCTTTTCTTCTCCTTTTCCTGTTCATCAAAAAATGTCCTTGTTTAACTGTGTTTATCATCTGCTTGCTTTCCCACTACAATGTGAGCTTCTATGAAGACAAAGACTGATTTGGTCACCTGTGAGGTATCCCGACCACCTAAAATAACAGTCAGCATAGAGCGAGCACTGGGCACTGTTAGATAAATGAATAAATGAATTAACAAATAACATGTGCTAGCTAAACTGATAGCAAGCGTGCCCATTATTATCCAGATGTGGACATTATTTTGAGGTCTGGCTCAGTAATCTTATATAAAAACCAGTCAAGGACAGAGGACAGGGTACACAGAATCTGAAAGAATTTCATCTTTTCCCTGCCCTTTGAGACATTTTGCTGAACATCCCCTAGAAAATAACTTTAATCCATGGCATGCCCTTTGTTGTAACTCTAACACAGGGGCTATGTCTCTAAATGGGATACTGGATATAAAGAAATTATGATTTATTTCTGTAGTTAGACCTGGATTATCATGCTATTAAGGGCCAAGTATCCCCTTACCTAGATCAGTCTATAACTAGAGAAACAAGGATCGACTCCATTCATTCATATGAAGAATTTCACATCATATACAAATGGCTTTGCTATTTCATTCACCTCTGCCCAAATTATCCAAAAGACCTCAATTGCTTTTGCAGTGATGAGAAAACAGTATTGCATCTCACACCTTGTCCCTGCAACATGCACACGCTTAATACCGATCACTGTCAGAACCCATGCATTCTACAGAGAGCTCTACGTCCACACAGCCCCATGTACCCTCACATTTTATCTCCCTGCCATAGCTGTCTAACAGAACAAAAAATAATACACAGAATATTAAAAAAACATTAATAACCAGAATACATTATTAATTCAATTAAAGTACGAGACCAATAATGATTCTTTTTCATTGTGCTTATTAAAAGGAATAATTAATTGCTAAGAGGGTATTAAAAAAACACACATAAACTGCTGACTCTACACGTCACGAAAATGCAGAGCTTCTATTTCTGCAGGAATGATAAAGGAGACATGCTGGGTACAGTTATAGACAGGGAAGAATATTCCTTCTTTCTTCTTTTCTTTATAGTTTCACACTTAAAAACCAAAATGTTAAAAGAGTAGGTAGGTTGGGCTTTTCTCCTATGGACCTAGTATAAGAATTTCCTTTGGGGCTGAATAAGCAAGTTGGTTCCACTCTTTGGCAGTCTTATTTTCTTGGGCATGTTATTTAACTTTTCTTGGCCACATTTTCCTTACCTATGATGTAAGAATAATAGAATCTATCTTAAGGTTGTTATGAAATACACATAAACACCTGGAACATTATCTGATATTTATAATAAGTGACTGATGAATGTTGGTATTAAACCTCTATAAGATCTACCTACTCCTCAGTATGATCTATTGATATATCATTGGTAGGTTCTTTTCTCCAGAGCAGTGGCTGATTTTGAGAGCCAGTTCCCTTTGGCCAGTCGTTTGATCACCGTCATTTAGCTATATCCAACACCTGATAAAAAGATACCCAAGAAAACAGTCTTTCTTGAAAGACATTCAAAAGTCTTAGGTAAGAAGTGCATTTTCCAGAGATACTGCAGTTTTCTCATATTATATAGTGGAATGCAATGTATCATATAAATGAATGTCAAGACAAACTGACATTTAATTCTATATGAGCCAAAATTATCACCTTAATTTTAACCAACTTTGATGACAAATTGCTCAAAATATATGCCTCACTTCAATGCCTTAGGAGACTGAGTATGTTAAACGCAATTTAATATATTTTAAAATGTTGATGCCTCAGATTCATCATCCTGAACACCAATTTTTATATTGACACTCTTAGGAGTTAATGAGATATTTAAGAATCTGTTCTCTCTGTATACATATATAGCTATGATTTCCTTGATTCCTCTCTTTTTATCACTCCTAGTTATTGCAATACTTTAGCAAAATTACAATACTGGTACTTTAATGCTGATTTTGCATAAGAACAAAATATCAGTATTAATGATACTGAATGCCAGTATTTTATTAAAGAATGAGAAATGTCAGTCTTCATCTGCATAGTCTTTGTTCCTTATTCTGCATGAGACAGGGCTTGAATCTAGGACTGAGAATCCTCTATTATTTTGGACTAAAACTCTACAAGTAAGGAGAATAGAGAATGAGGCCCTAATTAAAATATATTCTCCTATGGAAGATGAAGCCAGGTCCGCAGAAAATGTATCTGGCCCTATGAGTAAATGGTAGGGTGGCAGAGAGAATCTGGTGAATTAAGCCAGGGAATCTTCTACTGTCTACTTTTCTCTCCTTACCAAATCCCCTATCATATGCTCCTCCTTGTGTTTAATTATTTAATACTGACCTCAATTTCCTAAGTAAAGCAGGGAAAGATGGTATAAATAAATAAAAGAGGCAACCCTGAATGGATTTTAAGTATGCGAGGTGGGGAGTGATAACTTTCCAACTCAGAATGTTCATGTTTGATTCAAAGTAGTAATGTGGCAGATAATTCTCTGGGTGCATCCCAAGATGTAATAATTCATGATGCATCTAAATACCTCAATAATGATAATCCAATAAAACCATCAGTATTATTTTATTTTACAACAATAGAGACCACAAGGATTGCCATCACTAAACACCCTTATATTAATGGACTCTGTCAGCTCAGTCTGGTTAGCCAGCAAACGTATCTGCCAGCATCTCTCAATCCTTAACGGCCTCCACCATTGTCAAATTCCCTGCCATCCCTCACCTGTACTCAGCACAGTCTCTACAAGTATCACACTCTACACCTCTCAGACTTGTAACCATTCCCCAGACAGTCACTCAGCACCATCTTGTAACCCAGGAACTCAGACCCTGACACTGCTGTCTTTAAATGCTCTGATGGCTCCTTCTCCTATAATGAAATAAGACCCAAATCCATTCATTACCTGGCATTCAAGGCTTTGCCTGTCTGACCCCTCCCACCTCTTCCTGCATCTCTCTCCCCATTGTCTGCTCTGCTTCCATACAATGGTCCCTTTTCTCATCCACCAACACAGAAAGCTTGTTCCCCTTGCCTAGAGAGCTCTACTCCCACACCCTTCTCTCCAATTAGATCTTAGCTCAAATGTCACTTCCTCTCAGAGAGACTGTCAGTATACCACCAATCTAGAGAGGCCACCCAGGCAGCCTGGATCACAGCATTTTGTCCTATTTGATATATTTGTGTAAGTCTGTTTGTTGACTATGTCTTCTCAAGGGAATATAAGCTCCAAGAACACATTACATCTCTCTTATTCACTGCAGAACCCATGGCTCATCATATACACATAATGAATATTTCAATGAGAGAATGAATATTTATACCAGGTACCGCTAAATACTTAATATGGACTGTTTTATTGAATTCTCAAGACATCCCTACAAAGTGGTTTCTATTAATTGCTATCCTTAGTTTACCAGTGAGGTTAAGTACATTTCTGAGCTGACACTAGAGTCCATTCTCTTAATTGTTCCCTATATTTTCTTATATTATGCTAGGATATCCTCCAGGGAATAGTGTTCTTGAAGGACTGCCATAATACTATAAAAAGCCTTCTCGTTCACTGAAAAAAGATCAAAGCTTCTTCTTTAGTTTCAGTGTGGGGTTTATTTGATTGAGTCCTAACTTCTTTAAAACTGGTAATCCCTTACCCAGCCCACAGGGTAACTACAAATGGGGAAATGCAGTGCAGTTGCCAAGAGCACAGACCCTGTGATTAGTTGTCTGGGATCAAAGCCCCGTCCAGCCACTCTTTAAGCATAAAGCCTTGAGCTCGTTCCTCAAAGCCTCTGTACTCCTGGCCATCATTTGCAAAATAGGGAAGATCACAGATCTCCCAAAACTAAGTGAGATACTATGTAAGGCATGCAGAAACAGAATGTAGCCAACAGAAAGAGTTCGGTAAACGTTTGCTAGAATTTTTATTCTTACTAAATATACCCTGACTACTTAATTACCCACTACACCTTTCTCTCCATGGAGCTAGATAATATATACTGCAATAACCCAAATTTATTGCCACTGGGACTCTTATATTAAGAAAGGTTCTTCCTCTCCCTCTGCTTTTGTTTGGGTATAGATTAAGAATCCTTGAGAAAGAGCCTCGCAGGGAAACAGGGTACGCGGAAGCACTAACTTCATAAAACTCAGTGATGAAGCCTGGGAGAGTCAAAGTGCAATCCAGAGCCATTTGTCTTCAGCAATGGAGGAAACTAAAGAGGGAGCAGAATCTGCTTATATTCTCACATCAAATAGTCACCTAGTGGCTGCAGTGGAAAACAGCAACTTCGTTATCTCTCTGACCTCAATAAATGAATGTCTTACTTATGGAAAAGCAAATCCACTGGGGCATGGAATCCCTAACCGAAACAACAGTCCTACGGCGACACTTGGGCAACAGGACAGGCATGAAAATGCAGTGACTCACAAATTGGCCACGTGCAGGCGGAGGGCTGAGCTGGCAGTAGCCAAGCTTGTGGGTCTGGAGGAGCGGGGCCTGCCCAGGACTTGGGGCCACACCTGCCTCCTGCCTTTGGTCTCCATGCGTTTCCCATGACAGTCCTGGGCCCAGGAGCCAACTGGCAGTGCCGGCCACACTTGCAGGAGAAACAGCGCGCCACTGCCAGCTTTCAGTGACAAAAGGAGTGTTTATAGCAGGCGCGCTGACAGCTGTCCGAGAGCCACATTTATTTACAAAATGTTAGTTAAATTACTGACAGTTGGCGCTGTGGAGGAAAAGCTGAGAGAAAAGCTGACATTTCTTGATCTAGCGGGTGCTCACAGCACGGGTGCTGCTCCCCTATTTATTAATTCCATTATTTGCTTGTTAGTTGATCTATTTATGACTTCTGGCTTATTCACCGGCCATTGCTTTTAAGAGGCTTTGAGTGTCTGGGCAGTTAAATTGCTCCACGCAATTTGGTTCCAAAGGCCTCAGGGCTCAAAGTTGCCTCAGGATCGGCTCCTCTCTTCTCCCCTCAGACTGGCTGCTCAGAAGGCTTTCAGAAACTGCCTGAGGGCAGGGTGGAAATCCTGACCTGTTCTTTACCTTGCCCACCGGTGATAAGCGCGTGCTCATTAAGGTATAAATAATCACCATAATCAGCACCGTCTCATTTTTCCTCTTCTGTTGATCAGAGACAGGTTTTCTGTGATGAAGCTGGACAAAGTGTTTGCATTTTTTATTCTTTCTGACAGGGGCAATTAAGATAGAGGAAAAGGAATTTGGGTGATAAATGAAGATCAACATCCTGGCTGTAAAGAGTTGTAGACACTAAAGCATATTTCCGGTGCAGATTGTTTGTACAGTCTCTTTCCCCTGATATAGGGAAAAAAGCATACATTGCTTTAAACCATTGTATTTTTTGCTTAAACCATCGCTTTATTTTTTTCTTAAGGGTTTCTTCTTCTGTCAAAAGAGTGTATGTTTCTGTTGACAATCTACAATACATAGATAAGTGAAGAGTAATTAACTAGGCCTTGTCTAGATATCCTATTTGAAATCGTGGCCTTCATCGTCTTATCTCCACACTCGTCACTCATTTTTTTCCATAGCATGTGTCACCTGCTCCCTCATGCCCTGTTTTGTATCTCTTTTGCTCACGGTCTGTCTCATTTTGCTGGAAGGGAAGTTCCGTGAGGCCAGGAATTGCACTGTGTTTTATTAACGACGGCATCCCACAGTGCCTAGAATACTGTCTGACACACGGTCAGCACACAAGAAATATTCCTGAATAAAACTGAACCTAACATAGCCATGCAGAGCACGCATTTCTCAGTCTGTGTTCTGATAGATCTCAGCTGCTCTCAACTCCACTCTGAACTGGATGTAGGCACGACTCCTGGGGAGGGACCAGCCAGGAGGCCCAGAGCTCTGACACCCTGTCCTCAGAAATGGGCCAACTATGGTTAGTGGCCTCATGCTGCTCCAGACCAGTGTCCTATTCTGGCCATGCAGGCCCAGTCACCCCCAACCCTCACAGATTTAGTCCCTTCTCGCCTTCTTCCCCACACCCCACAGGGTCCATTCAGGGCTTCTCCAACCTACCAGCCTGTTTCCCAGATTATAAGTGGGATCCCGCACTGGCAGCGCCATCCATTTCAATCTCTTTCTGAGGTCCTGGTCCTGAAGCTTTTTCTACCTGGCCAGTTTGGAGGCTGGCTGAGGACAGGAGCTGGTGCTTTCTGTATCCCAATAGCCCACACAATGCATAACAAAACACCTTACACGTGGGGGCTTGTGTGCAGGAAGCCCCAAGACTTATCACGGCAGTATGGGTTTAAATGGTAACCTATTTCCACTTATACTAGGTTTTATAACATTGACCTCTTTCTGATTTCAGAAAAATAAAATGTAGTTTTTTCTAATTTAATAATTATAGAAAACACAAGAAGAAAATCAAAGTCATTCATAATCCCACTACTCAGAAATTTTATGAGCATTACTATGTTGATATTTGAGCCTTTCAGTGTATATTTTTAGCAGGTGTTTGTGTGCACACATACACATTCACAGGGCACTGAACCATTTTTGACTGATGAGCTGTAGATCAGTTAATTATCTGAAATGACTTATCCATATTCAGTAAGATATTAATTTCAAATTATTAGAAAATACATAATGTTAAATGAACATTTGCAGGTTAATAAATAAAATACTTTTATTTATATAAAGAAATAAGCGAACAAGCATAGATGGTGCGTTATTTAAGAATACCCATACATTTGGTAAAGCCCTAAAGAAAAGAAGGAAAGAATAAAAATGTTCAGGGCAGTGGCAAGCCTCTCAGAGGAGACAAGGTATAAAATAAGTAGGGAACATATGAGATTTCATAGCTAATGGAAGGTTCTATTTCTTAGAGTAGGTGGAAGGCATGCAGGTGATCAATCTGTTATGTTTTTATACATAGGTATGTTATACACATGTTGAGGTATAAAATATTTCATAATAAGAGGAAAGTAATACATATTTTGTTCTCAGTATACAGGAAATATTGTGCTACTGAAATAAACATTTCATCAACATTTACTGAGCCAGGCCTATACTCCCATGTGGAAAGAGGACCAATCAAAAGCAACCAGTAACACAATTTTCACCAGTGCCCAAGTGCATGGACCATAAATTGTCCCAACCATTCCCAGTGTCTAGTAGGAAAGAACTTGGGGACAAAAATAGTTCATAGAAAAGTTCAAAACATATTTTCAACAGGAGTTATGTCTAAATAACTCCTTAAAAACAGGAGTACGTTTAATTAATATTTTATCTGCAACTCAGCAGTAATTACTAACCCAAAATGCCATAGGCATGCACTGTAGGGTTAAACAAACCAGCATTAACCAAGGCAATCATAACAAAGCAAAATGAACAGTAATCGTTTACTTTTTTTTTTAAGTAATGAAAACACATTTTTTTAATTAAATAATAAGAGTAATAGTTTACGGCTCTCTGCTGAAGCTGTTATTATAGATCATTTTTTTTCAGAGCATTTTATTGATTTCAACCATCATAAGACCAGGGGCAATAGGGGCCTGGCAATGGGGCTGCGCCTTCAGTCATAAATGAAAATGGAAGTCTAGGGATGGTGAACTGTTTACTCATTGAAGGAAGCCAATGGATTTGTACTCCTGGGGAATTTCATGATCCATTAAGGACTTTCCAAATCCTCACAATGTAACAGCTGTAAGTGGCTTCATTCTTGGTGAGCGAGCCCGTGTGAGCCTACCCAAAGACAAACAGAAAAACAGCTTTTTCATACTTACGGTGAGTGCTGATTAGATAGTGTGGTTCAGATCACTGTGGGAGTTCAGAGGAGGTTCATTTAGTCAGGTTTGGGCTCTGTCTCATCAGTGACACACAGGTACAAATCAGCCATGGTTTTTGCTTTTAAAAAAACTTAAAATTGAGGGGCACCTGGGTGGCTCAGTCAGTTAAGCATCCAACATCGGCTCAGGTCATGATCTCGCAGTTCATGAGTTTGAGCCCTGTGTTGGGCTCTGTGCTGACAACTCGGAGCCTGGAGCCTGCTTCCGATTCTGTTCCTTCCTGTCTCTCCCTGCCACTCCCCTGCTCATGTTCTGTCTGTCTCTCAAAAATAAATAAATGTTAAAAAAAAAACTTTTTTAACTTAAAATTGAACACGGGTAGGGCATGGAAATAATAGCTAAGTACAGAAAAATGAAAAAAATAATACATAGCGTCCAAAATGATCAAACTGTTCTAGTAGCGTCCATAGTTCTAAGAATAAAATCCAAAGGGGTCACTATGGTCACTGCAGCCAAGTGGCCTGGACTTGGCTCTGCCCTCCTCCTCACGGTCTGTGCAAGCCAAGATGTTTCCACCTCTGCATCTCTATAGTGGCCACGTTTCTCCCTGCTACATCTTGGCCCAAATGTGCACACACAACTGCCTCCCTCACCGCATCAAGTTTCACACAAAAGCCCCACCTTTGAAAGACCTCCCCCAGCCAGTGTGTCCAAAATTAGCACCTATTCTTTCCCAGGTGCCTGGTGGTTAAGTTGGTTAAGCATTCAGCTCAGGTCGTGATCTCTCAGTTTGTGAGTTTAAGCCCTGCATGGGGCTCTGTGCTGACAGTGTGGAGCCTGCTTGGGATGCTGTCTCCCCCGACCTCAAAATAAATAAAAATAAAATTTTAAAAACCTTAAAATTGGCACCTACTGTTCATGTCTCCCTTCGCTTACTTGCTTGCTTTCTTCTCGGGAGTGTGCATCGCTGCCTGACATTGTGTGAAATAGCCACTTCTTTTTTGGTTGTCCCACGAATCCCAGGGTCTAGAGCAATGTTTGGCACTTAGCAGGTGTTGAATAATTACTTGTTGAGCAAATGACTCATGGTCATAAACAAACTATGGGAAACTGGGTGAATAAGAGGTTTGTCCCAATTGAAGATCAAGAGTGAGATTATGCTTTTGCGGGATTTCCACCACACTTGGCCTGGGAGAGAGGAGAGAAGCCAGGAACAGGGGAGAAGGGTGTGGAAAAAGCAACCAGGCTAAGTGCGCCACAAAGACTGTAGGCTGTAGCACCTGAAGGGGACCTTTGTAGCAGGACAAAACACAGACAAGAGTATCAGGATCGGTTTGTGTCTGGAAAACCAGCCAACAGTCACAACATGAATGTGACGGCCTCTCTTCCAAATCCACGATAAATAGTTTTAACTTTTTTTTTGCTAATTTAATGTATTATGAAAGAATACGGTATGTTTAATGCCTAATACATACCAGGCACAATAGCTGAGATTTTACAAGTTATCTTACACAAGTATCATAAATAGCTGTGATTATTAATGAGATGATTATTAATGAGATGACCACACGAAGCAGATGACAAACACTGCTAATAATGCTGTGCTTTGTTGTTCTTATAACTCTGTCAGGTAGGTATTAAGGCGTTATTTACCCCCATTTCACAGATAAGAAAATAAAGTCTCAGAGAGGTTAATAATTTCTGTCAGGTAGGTATTAAGGCGTTATTTACCCCCATTTCACAGATAAGAAAATAAAGTCTCAGAGAGGTTAATAATTTCACAAATGAGGTTCTAACTCCAGAGTCCCTTTATTCCCACTACAAAATAATTCTCAATGAGCATGTTTTATGTAGACTAACAAGAGTTGAGTATATATGTTTAGGTACTTAGACATTATATTCAAACAAGCTATAAAGAACATTTGTAAGCTAGGCACCCGCCTATGGGAAACTGACAATGTGTCAAGCCACCTCCAGCGTTTCTTTTTTTTTTTTTTTTTCTTAAATAGTTTATTGTCAAGTTGGTTTCCATATAACACCTAGGGCTCATCCCCGCAAGTGCCCTCCTCTGCCCATCACCCCCTTCCCCTCCCCCCTACCCCCATCAGCCCTCAGTTTGCTCTCAGGATTCAAGAGTCTCTCATGGTTTGCCTCCTTCTCTCCTCCCAACTATTTTTCCCCTTCTTCTCCCTCATTGTCCTCCGTTAGCTTCCTCTTAATTCACCTATATGTGCAAACATATGGTATCTGTCCTTCTCTGCCTGACTTATTTCGCTCAGCATAACACCCTCTAGTTCCATCCATGTTGCTACACATGGCCAGATTTCATTCTTTCTCATTGCCATGTAGTATTCAATTGTATTAAATATACTACATTTTCTTGACATGTACCCCAATGTTCATAGCAGCACTGTCAACAGTAGCCAAAACATGGAAAGAGCCTAAGCGTCCATCAACTGATGAATGGATCAAGAAGATCCAGCTTTTCCTTTAAAGTCCCATAATTTCATGTCTCTGTTACAGCTTCAAAAATGCACTCCTTCTCTGGTTCAAATTCCACACTCTCAAACATCTCACCTTTCATTTCTGCTTTTAGTTCATGGAGAAAATCTTGTTGTGAATGGAATTTTGAAGGTCTGCTGGAAATTAAGGATTGAAGGGCTAATGCAAACCGGAGTGGGCCATAACTAAGAGCCAGTGCTCATCCAGCAGAAAGGTCACCGGCTCTGGCACCGCTTCAGTGAAAACGGAAGGCAGGACGCAAATCATTTGCTCTGGATAAAAATTCGAATACATATAGCCTCTCATCTAGGCTAACTCTCCAGGTCTTCCACTCAGTACACTCTGAAGGTCAGGTCTGTCTCCCCTAGAGATGGGATGGGCCTGGGGAAGGGTCAGGACTCAGTCTCTGAGGACTCCCACCACCTGTTCTGAGCCGCCTGCATCCCGGTGGGATCCAGGGAGCCCGGCACCAATTACTAATTATACATTAATGGTAACAAGCAAAGCAACTACTTTTTCAATACCAAAGACAACCCTAAGGGCAGGGAAATGTCAAACTGAATGCTTAATAAAGTTGGTGCAAAATGCTCTAGGGGTACAATGCTAAATTTTCAGGCAGAAATGGAGATGATCCAAGGACTAAAAAAAAAATAAGGAAAAACCTCACCTTCTTAGCATACGCAGTGTGTAGGTTTGATTACTGAATAGAGATATGAAATATGCGCTAAATAATTCTTCTGAACAGCTCATTAGGCCTAATCCATCTCTGATTTCTAGGAGTCCATTAATTCCAAATATGTGTCTGCTTATACATACACACACATCCACACAGGATCATAATATGCCGGCTTAATTTCACAATGTAATATCCTGGAAACAGCAACAGGTAAAACGTCAAATTGGATATTATGCAGATTTCCAATGTTTATAATTTTCAGATGTGATAAATGGCAATGACAAAGCATAATGGACCAAAGAAGGATGACATTTCAGTTAGAAAACACTAGACCCATATGGCTAGATGTGTGTGAGGCGGGGGCGAGGCACCAAATATTGGCTGCCACAGAACCACAGAGCTGTAACAACCCAGACAACATCCACATGGAAACTATACACAGCGAAGAAGATCAACACAGGTGTTGTCTTTGTTTATGTGGGATTTTTATTTATTTCTAATCTCCTAAAATCTGTGCGGCTATCAGCATTTGCTCCTTAATTTGGATGTTATACTACAGCTCGCAGACACTCAAGGCCCCAAATGTCTCTCTTTTTTTTTTTTTTCTTTTTTACTCCTTACACCTTCCTCAGCTCTGAGACTGACTCCCATTTTGCACTGCTCATTTTTCAACAGGTCATGAAATTTGCTGATACCTCTGCCTAGAATATTTTTACTGCTGATTCCTACAGGAATCATACCACGCTCCTGATCACCCTGCAAACACCCCTCTCCCTGTACCCCAAGGTACTGTCTATTATAGGTATTTTGCTTTCTGGCATAGTGCTTTCAAATATACAAGGTACTGTTTGTCTTCTTACTTATTTAGTGAAAACTGGTACCTGCTGAGTATAGTTGTGCAGGCTGTGTGCTGCTCAAGGATGCTGAATGGAGACATTTAAAAACTCACAGTTCTGTCTATCTCACCAAGAGGCCTAGGGACTGACTTGTCAGACTGGAGGAAGGGCACTTCTTTCTTTCTTTTCTTTCTTCCTTCCTTCCGTCCTTCCTTCCTTCCTTCCTTCCTTCCTTCCTTCCTTCCTTCCTTCTTTCTTTCTTTCTTTTTTTATTGTCTTATTTATTTCTGAGAGAGTGAGAGTGAGCAAGGACGGGTCAGAATGAGAGGGAGATACAGAATCTGAAACAGGCTCCAGGCTCTGATCTAGCTGTCTGCACAGAGCCCAATGCGGGCTGAGATCATGACCTGAGCCAAAGTCGCATGTTTAACCAACTGAGCCACCCAGGTGCCCCGGAAGGGCACCTATTTCTAATTGGTCTGTTTAAGTTGTATGCTGGAAGAGGACACTTCACTTCAGACAAGCTTCAGCCCCAGTCTCCCTTCACTTAAAATCACTTTGTGAAAAAGGAACTCAGTACCCACTATAGTGCCCGGCACGTACAAGATACAAAGGAAGTAGTGCTAAAGCGTCACAAGGAAGCCCACCCATTCATTCTCCAACAATGCATTAAGCTCCTATTATGTGCCAGGTGCTGGGCATCATTTGGAGACAACAATGAACATAAGACAAGATTCCTGATCCCCAAAATGCAAAATCTTGGAATAGAGCCACCTCAGAAATTTCTGTGTCTGCATTGCCTCCGGGCCCTGTAGATCTCCTACCACAACTGCCGTCCCCCTTCCCTTTCAGACCTCCCTCCCCCCAACTCAAATGCACACACAACTAACCCAACACCTGGTCACACTTCTAGCATCTGACCTCTGACAGTGGTTTTCTCTCCTTTTTCTCAACGTTGTTGAGAAAAAGCTTATGAATCATCCCATCTGTCTCTTTACTGCATGTCAATTAAAACACTGGGTATTGGAATATCTCTAGCACCAAAGGTTACACTAAGTATAAAACCTCCAGCCATTAATGAGCAATTTGTCATCTAAGACGTATTTTCACTAATTATGGTATGTCTCCAGTCATATCCATTATGGACATGTGCTAATTTACTTCAAGGTAAAACTTTTCTTTGTCACTGGTTTTCACATATTCTGTAAAGCAGACATTTTACTTGCTTCAGAGATGTAAAGAGTCAAGCAAATGAAAGTCAAACATTTGAGGCTTCAGTTTGAAAAGGCCATGCTTCCCACTTTCAGACACATGCAAAAATCACCGAAAAAGCTTGCCAAGAAATTTTAATAAGTGCTTAAGTTTGGACTTTTTTATGAAACCTGTGTATTTCTATGCGGTTGAAATCAGAAAACAGGAATTATAATAGTTGTGTGGAATTAGATCGCATAATGTTAGGTACTGTAACAAATGAACTCCAAAATCCCAAAAGCCTATCACAATGGAAGTGTACTTTTCCTTCATGCAGTAATCTAACAGATTCTGGGTCAGCTGGTGGGGCGGGTGTGGAAGCCCTGCTCTGTGGAGACATTCAATGCCTTAGCTGATGATGGAGCATCTGTCCAACAGGACATGGGTTTCCAAGGTAATTTTGGACATCGACATCTAGATGGCGTAAAGAGAAACAGCATGAAGTATTTCATACGGGAGCTTTTTTGGGCCAATCCGCACAGAACTTTTGCTCACATTCCTCTGGGCAGAGCCTGGTCACGTGGCCACACCTGAATTCAAAAAAGCCTGGGAAACCGGAGTCAAGCTTTGTGCCCGGGGAGGAAGATAAACAATCTATATATTTTTGAACAGCTAACAATCTCTTCCTCAAATGTAAAGAACTGAACAGAGCAGTAGGGGTCATGCCCTGCCTTCTCATTTCAGACACAGGGAAACCGGGAAACAGGGAAATACACTAATTTTCTTAGCAGCATCCCATGGTGAATTGTGACAGTGCTAGGGCTGAGACTCAGGTCACCCCAGCCCTCAAACACTATTCACCTCCCAAAAACAATGACCCTTGCTGAGACTCTTCAAAATCAGTTCACCACAGAGGCGCAGGACTTGCAGAAACATCAGCCTTCACCAGGGGACCCGGGGTCACTCGATTCAAAGGAGTACTATTTGCCCACAGCAGATACATTTCATGCTCCGTCCTTCCCCCACTGTATGAAGCTACCACTTACAGAGTGTCAGACACTGCTCTTAAATACTCCCTATTTCTCTCCTGGCTCACTACTCCTATCATCAAACAACGACAAAACTGAGGCCCGGTGAGGTTAATCAATGTGCCAAAGGTCACACAACAGGGCGGTGGCAAAGCTAAGATTTGAACCCAGGGGCTGGCTCCAAGCCCTACGCTCAGTCATCATGCTCTGTAGCCTTAAAGTAGAATCCCCTTAATAAACAGTTTTAAAAGAAACATAATGGACATGGAATAATGTGTTAGAAGTGAGGCTCATTGCCTGATTTCTGACTAAGTGCCATTTCCTTCCCCTCCCCGACAACGGTTGGACTCGAACTAGAAACTAATCCTTATTTTCAAGTGTTTATTAGATTTTCTATAAAACCTTTTGTGGAAGTGGAAATTTAAAGATCCTTTAGCCTCTGCCCATGTAGATTTTATGAAGTGTGTCAGAGTACCCAGACACACTTCCCCCTCATCTTCCCATCCCACTCAATGTCCTGGAAGACAAAGCCAAGGCTAGGTCACACCCACTCCATTTGAGCTCTGCTTAGGAACACCCAAACTTCTGCCAATTCAGGTATATACGTAAGTCCCCTCTCTAATAATTTTCACTGTTAGCAGCTTACTATTATACCTAATAAAGTTTTCATTCACTCCACAACTATTTCTTAATATATGCCATGTGCCAGGCCATAATTTAGCCACTATAAATGAGAGCAATAAAGTCAGTAGCCTTAGGGACCTTACATTTTAGTGTAAGAGGCCATAAATAAATAATAGATGAATAAATAACAGAATTTTCTAACTGTTACGGGTGATAAAGGAAATTAAATCTACATAGGGAAACACAGGAGAGTGGGGGTTGGGGTATGGCTATCTCAAACAGCATGGTCTGGAAAGTTTTCTTTGAGGATAGAATGTTTGAGGAGACGTGAATGCCATGAATATCCTGCCATACAACATTGTGGTGGGTCCTGTCAGAAGAAAGAGCATTTCCACAGGCAAGAATGGAACTGGTGGGTTCAAGGAATAACAAGAGAAATTCAGTGAACTGCATCCTTGTGAGTGAAGCAGATGTGATAGAGGGAAATTCTGAGGGGTAGGCAGGCAACAGGCAAGAAAAGCTTTTTTTTTTTTTAAGTTTATTTATTTACTTTTGAGAGAGAGAGAGAGGGAGAGAGAGAGAATGCAAGGAAGGGGAGGGGCACAGAGAAGGGAAAGAGAAAATCTCAAGCAGTTTCCGCACTGACAGTGCAGAGGCCACTGTGGGGCTCAAACTCATGAACAGTGAGATCATGACCTGAGGTGAAATCAAGAGTCTGATACTTAACCAAGTAAGCCACTCAGGCACTGGCAATAAAATGTTTTTATACCATTGAAGTGTTTGTATTTCATTCTAAATATTACTGGAAGCCACAATGGGGTTTTGAACAGAGAGTGGTACGATTTGAGGAATGTTCTTAAACTTGAGCCATGAGGTAGAGGTCGAGTGGCCTCTGCTAGAGCAGAAGGGGTCCAGGAAGACCAGATGCGATGCTACTGAAATAATCCAGGAGAGAGGTGATGGTGGTTTTGACTAAAGTGATAGTGTTAGAGATGGTGAAAAGTGGTCTGATTCAAGATATATGTTTTTTAAATTTTTTAAATGTTTTATTTATTTTTGAGACACAGAGAGAGACAGAGCATGAGGGGAGAGGGGCAGAGAGACATGGAGATACAGAATCCGAAGCAGGCTCCAGGCTCTGAGCTGTCAGCACAGAGCCCAACGCGGGGCTCAAACCCACGAACGTGAGATTATGACACGAGCCGAAGTTAGAGGCATAACCGAGTGAGTCACCCAGGCTCCCACCCCCCAATTTTTAAGAAAATTTTTAAAGGATATATCTTAAAAGTAAAGACAAATAAGATGCATTGATAGGTTAGGTGAAGCATAAGAGAGAAAGAAAAAATATGTATTTATTGGGTCTTGGGCCTGAGTGGTTGAATGAATGGTGGTGTCCATTCCTAAGATTGGGGCTTGGGAGAGACAGGCATCGAAGAGCCAGGTGGTGGCTGGAGGTGGGTTAAATGTGGCTGGTATCAAAAACACTGGCTGGAGGCATTGAGTTTGAAACATCTGAGCCATAAAAGTGGACCTTTGGATTCACACTAGGAATTATGATCTGGAGCTCTGGGAGGACAGAATGGCTCTCAGGGCAGAGCAGAAGACCGCAGCAAGAACGGTTGTTGGGTAATGCAACCTCACAGCCCACACACCGACATGAGTAAGGGATTCTGAGAAAGCCAGAAAAAGACTGTCCAGAAGTCACAATGAGTAGCAAGGAGGATATCTATTCAACTTTCAGGGCTCATGGTAAGCAAAGCATAGGGGGCAAAAAACAGTCTCTGTTGACATGGCTCTAGGAATGGAAACAATTCAGGGAAATCGGAGAGAACATTTAGAGGAAAGACTGGAAATCTGGGATTTTGCTGGTGACAGATCACGAAGCTCAGACAGTAAGTAGAAAGGTTTGGAGGATTAGGAGGAAGTCTGCAGTTGGTTCAGATCATTGGTGGTACAAGACCATATGGTAATAATAAGAATGGAGACAATGACACATGACTTAGATGGAGGAGTGGGCTTCGACTCCTGAGGCTGCTGAGATAACCGAGCAGTGGGAACTACAGGTCTTGTCCTGATGGTCTCTTAGGAAAAAGAAGGTAATGAGCTCTGAGCATAGTTCTACTCCAGATCAGCTTCCTGGATATTTGTAATGCAGAGCTTGTGGGGTTATGACTAGGACAGGAACTGCCATGCCAACGACATTCAGGGCTCTGACCCTTCCTCTATGGACTGCAGTGACTTGTGTCACAGTTGGATGGTGGCGTGGTCTAACCTGGCTTTTCAGTGGTCCTTTGTATGTGATGATTATTTAATAGAAATCTTCCTTTGTAATTTCTTTCTCCTAGCGCATTCCTTTCCTGGGGCTGTTATAACAAAGCATTACAAGGTGGATGGCTTAAAACAACGAAACTTCATTGTCTCACAGTTCAAGGAGCCAGAAGTATGAAATTAAGGTGTTGACAGGGCCATGCTCCCTATGAAACCTGTAAGATAGAAATCTTCCTTGCCTTTTCCTTCTGGTGGTTCACTGGCAATCTCTGGCATTTCTTGACTTGCAGCTATGTAATTCCGGCCTTTGCCTTCATCATCGCATGGCATTCTCCTTGTTTGTCCAGTCTTTCCCTATGTATATCTTCTTATGAAAACACCAGCTATCTTGGATTAGGGGCTCACCTCACTCTAGTGTGATCCCATCTTAACTTCATTGATTGTGTCTGCAAAAACCCTATTTCCAGGTAAGATCACTTTATGAGGTACCAGATGTTAGGACTTCAACATATCTTTTGTTTTCTTTTTTTCTTTCTTCTCTTGGTAGGGAGTACAATTCAACCCACACCACAGTATTACTCTTTCAAGTTTTTACGTATTATAACTGCACCAAATTAAAGAGATGTGCATGTATTCTCTATCTTCCTTCCTTCTTCATTGCTTCTGACTGGTTAGAATTATTTTGGATTGAGCTTTCCTGATTAGTAAATTTGTCCAAAGATGCTTATTCTGAGTGTGAGTGCACTTTTCCACTCATCCACTCCATTTGAGCCTGTTTGAAAGCCAGAAAAGATCAAGAGATTATTTTTACACAAACATATCTTCCTTTACCAACATGTGGCCAACAAGGTGTTATCTGACTGTTGATTTCAGTTTTGTCACTTTCCATAAGCCTAGTGGTTGATGCTTTTTTCATTAGAAATTCTATTATTGTAAAAAAATCCATGAGCAAAATTGTAAGATTAATTCATATGTTCATTTTAGAAGACAAATCTAAATCCCAAAAGCTTTCTGAGCCAAAGCATCTCATGCTGAGAAGAGGGCAAGTTGGCCAAACATGCCCAAATAAGCCCAAAAAACTCAGTCCCGTGACTCAATGAGATTTGGGAAAGTCAGATACAGAAAGGGTGAGACTTCTATCTATAACTTCAATTAATTTTAGCTCCATGGCATATGGCTGAAGTGAAAAGGACTGTTTTTGTGGCTCCATTGGTGATTTATGCAGTCAGTTTCTAATGCCAGGTGCACAGGTCTTGCCCCAGACTGAGACAGAAAAAAAAAAGTACCAACTGCAGAAAGACTTCCTTCTCAATTTCCCCCATTAATGTGCAAGTCCTGAGCTGGCCTCTGAATGCACAGGAGATGTGAACGAACAGGAAAATTATAATCAGAGAACATTAAAGCTAGAAGGGCTTAACCCCCTTGCCCCCAACCCAAGTGAGGGCACCCCTACCTCTATTTTTGTCTGTTGATTCCAGTGGAATTATCACCGAAAATGCAGTCTCCCATGGAAAAAAGTCTACCAGTCCTAATTCTGTACATGAACTCCTGACCCCACTATTTGTTTCAGAGAACTTGCCTCTACAGAGCTTTCCATACAGCTTTTCCTGGTGGGAAATTCATCTTCAGAGCCATGAACTGTCACAACTTGCTATGCAACGATCTTGTTATGAAAAATAAAGAAATACCTTTCTTCTAACTCCCTGTCAGAAATAAAACAGTGCAAGAAATTATTTGAACTGAAGAAGAGTCCTAAGATCTAAACAGATGTGCAGAGAAACACACCAAAGTACAATTACGGGGAGGTAGAGCAGCAATCCTCTCTTTGTAGATCTTCCAGAAGCATGACACGGTGTATCTATCAAAGGGTAGCTATATAGGTGTTTAAACTACAATAGTTTATAATGAAAACTGACAAATGTATGAATATTATATATAAACATGCAGACATATATATGTGTGCATATGTATATACATATGGAGAGAAAGAGACTAATAGCTATACAGTAAACTTTGTGTAAAATTATTTCATTTAATCAAAAATAACCCTTTGGGGTAGGTAAGAACTGTCCTCTTTATACAGAGGGATTAAAAGCTTTTGTCTGACAGCTCACAGACACTATGCTTGTGTCAGAGTGAGCAGAATCCTGTCTCCTAATCCGTTTTCTTTCCAGCATACCACTGCCACTAGAATATGAGTCAGTAAGGTCTTGTTTGTTGGAAATCTTTGCCTCTATCAGTCGTGCTCCCATTAAACATTCCTACTGGAATGTGCTAATGTGCTCCTCCTCATTAGTGCACACGTGCAATTTGGAAATCGTGTCCTAAACCCAAGCAATTCTTGAGTTCCTAAAAGCAGTACTAATTGACCATCTATACTATGTTAACTGTATTATTTATTTATCATCAGTAATCTACTACACAGAATGGGAACCCATTAACCTTATCCAAAGGAAGCAAAGTAGCTCAAATAATGCAAGAATAATGTTATATTTGACCCATCAGTGGAGACTCTGAACCTAAGAGAATAAATACACTATTAACATTAATTATAATTTTTTTCAAGATTCTCCCATGTCACAAGATGCCAATGGTCCTACTTCCAGCAAAACTAAGAAGAAAGTTTGTAGGTCAAGGTCTCACCCACTCTGCTTCCCACTGCCAGGACAGCCGGATTCACTGGCTTGTGGAATCCTCATAGAACTGTGTTTCTACCTCGATTTGTTCAATACCAGAGAACTACAGAGAAATACATGGCAAAGTTTGAGGATCTGCTATGAGAGTCCAAGACTGCTGATCTGAAACAAAAGCTTGGTGGAAGAACCTGGAATAGACTTACTCTGAACTAACAATGGAGATTCTAGGGTTGTCTAATGAGAAGAGACTAGGAGAGGCCGGCTAGGTCATTCTCTGTGTCTCCATGCCATCAGAGCTTAAACATTCCCATACCTCATTCCTAAAATGCTTCCAGAAACAAGATTCTTAGGCTCCAGGACAAGGAGGAAAGACCAAATTCACCCGGTTTCTGGGAGTACACCTTGGCAATGAAGCAAAGAAGGGATGGAATTCGAGAAAAGCCCTGTGGTACAAAAAGAGAACCAGCTTAGAGTCAGATAAAACTGGTTCCAAGCCCCAGGCTCAGCCACCATCTGACTGTGTGATCTGGGAAAATGTCTCAGTTTTCTCAGTGCTTTGGTTTCCTGATCTGTAAAATCAGAATAATAATTGCATCCATCTCCTGGAGCAGCTAGGAGGATTAAATAAGTCTCTGTTAGTAGAGTGCTTAGCACGGAGCCTGATACAGTAAACAGTTGTCCCATATGGAATCAGAGGTGGAGCAGAAGGCTAAGAATCAGGCCTCGGTGCCAGACACAACCAGCCGTGAGAAGCGAGCACAGTGACAAATGCTAGCTGACTGTCATGATGCTGTCAGTGTGATGCTTTTGCACTTACTAGGAAAAGGTGGCTTTCTTTTAGGCATAGGTAGCCCTATGCTAGGGCTCATAGCCAAGTGAGGAAGCATGGGCTGATGTCAGCTCCACTTCATCCTTCTGGAAGGCATCTTTGTGCAAGACGTATGATCACTATCTCATTATCTGTACAACCAGGTGGTTGCACCAGATCTCTGCAATCCTTTCAAACTCAAAAGACAAAAAGCAAAATTTCTGCAAAGCACCTATGCTTGTAGGTAAGGAATGTTGAAGAACCAGGCTGTCCTTCGGTGCCCCTCGCCAGGCTCCCATGACAACTGGCATAATCCTTTCTCCTTCTGCCCCATGCTTGGTTGGGTTTTTAGTTTTCCCATTTTAGTTTTTGGCTCCTCAAAAGGCTGAGTATGCTTCCAGGAGCCTCCCTCCACAACCCCATCTGTCTATGCTCTTCTGAGCCACAGTCCACCGGCTGGATGCCTGGCAAGCCCCGGAGGTGAGCACACAGTGGTTGATCCTGGGAGGAGGCAGTGCAGTCAGAAGAGCACATGCTTCCGGAGTGGCATTGCTATTCTGAATGAGTTAACTCATAAAGAATGGATCGATAGTTACACCACGAGACAACCACTGCTAGCAAACTCCAAAGGGAGAGAAAGAAGGATGGGCAGAAAGGTGCGTTTCGGTGCCCCTCCTTATCTTGAAAACGCTAATCTCCCAGAGGTCCATCTGGGCTTGAACACCTCATCAGAGAGGAGCTCTTCTTCAGAGGCTGAAGGGTTGGGTAGGGAGGTGACCTGGCAGAAAGAAGGCAAGTGTCATGGATGCAGCTTTGAAATAACTGACAACTGATGTAGTCTATCTGTGTCCCTGACAGAAAAGCACCGGTCCAATTACTTATGTGTAACTGTAACTTCCTCAAGAGCAACCTCACACAAGAGCAACCTCACACATCTGTGCAGCCTGATCAGAAATGACAGTGAGCCAGTAACATGTCCAGGGTAAGGACAACATAAGACAACTAAGAAAAAAGGACAGAGAAGGACAAGGAGAAGAAGACAGTGGTCTCAGATTCTCTTCATTCATTCATGCAACAACTGTTTACTGAGCGCCTTCTATTTGCCTACCCCTGCGTACATAGTGCTGAATAAGAGCAGGTACCTATTATCAAGAAAGTCAAAGTCCATTTGGGGAAGACATATCATAAACACATAACCAAATATATGAGTAGGAAAATTTCAGATACAGATCACGGCTCTGAAGAAGAAAAAAAAAATCCAAAGATGAAATGTCAGTGTAAGACTAGTGCAGGTGATAGGGATTATTTTGACTTGGGGTGTCAGGAAAGGCTTTAGTGAGGGGTCTCCATCTGAGCTGAGGCCAAAATGATAAACATCTGTCCATGGGAAGGTCTGGAGTAAGGGTATCCCCAACAGGGAGAACCACGAATAGAACGCCTCTGTAGCAATAATTCATTTTCTACTTTCATGAGGTGGAGAAAAGGCCAGGATGTCTGCAGCAGGAAGATAGGCAGAGCAGACACTCAGACTTTATTAGAAAAATCCATGGGCCAAGTCATATGCTGGATACTGGGATTCAAACACAGAGAAGGAATTATTCTGCCCTCAAGAGGTCATGGAGTAGCTGAAGGGACAAAGAGACAATCCATCTGGTATCAAGTGAAATGGTAAACATTTAACATGATATGAATAAAGGGCCACAGTTTCCTATGTTTAGAAGGGGACTCCATGGGTTTTCTCACATATCAAAATCACATTCTTCTGTGCTATTCCGTGGAGTTGCTATATCAAAATCCAACTTCAGTCTCATACATTTCTCAGATCTTTTCTTCTTAACTCATCTAAACAACAACAACAACATTGTGCACTGGCAAAGCCTACAGTCTAGATATGTGACAGAAGGTACAACTCAGCTTTTGATACTTACTCACTTCGCAGATGATCCCAGGGAAATAATTCACTATACTATTTGTTGCCCTATTGGGGAAATCTATGATAATACGAAACACATTCATCAGAATTGCCAAGCGATAGGTGGATACTTAATGAAAGCTCTCCAGTTAATGACATCCACATAGTTGGGGACCTCAGGCTATCCTGCTCCTCACTTTTTCCTCAGTATTTCCACAGAGAAGGCCAGTCCCATCCCAAGTGAAAACAGGATGTTCTTTTCTGACCACACACACACACACATACCACCCATTTCCTGATGGGTACACTCTGCCTCACCTGTCAGTTACTTCTTTATCCACAGCCCAGGCTTTTGAGTTGGACTCAAGGCCCTGAAGTATGAAGTCCAAGCCTCATGCCTTTACACCCCAAAACTCAGTTCAGGACCCTTCACATAAGAACCACTCAATAAACCTTTGTTGGTTGGCCACAGCTGTATTTTAAAGTAAAATGATGGAGAAATGCAGTAAAGAGATAAGTTGGATATAGGTTGGGGATGTTTTTGTTTTGTTCCCATTCACTTTGTCTGTTCCATAAACATTTGGGAGTACACAGTGCTCACGATATTACAAGGTACAAAATCTCTGCTTTCTAATAGCTAGCTGCTCCCCATTGCATGAGGAGAAAGAACACAGAAGGTTCAACATCATTGCAGGAAAGGGTCTAAGCCAAAATTACTAGAGGAGACACTAAGTACCGCAAGGAATTAGAACACAGAATGCAGTGGGGAAAGTGTAGTGTACAAAATGAGGGAGTATAGTTCCAACAACTTGGAATATTCCAACAACTTAACTACTTGTGTGATATTACCTAATTTCCCCTTTGTGGGCCTTAGCTTCTTCAGCAATGAAGTTGGGAATAGTTAAGTCTATTTCAGGGAGTTGTTTAAACATTGAATGTTACTATGTATACAAACTATTTAACACATATAGTAACTGACCAATCATTGACTCTACTAGTCATCTTATTAACATTATGATTACTACTGCCTCAAAATCTGGCTTCAAGACTTCCTACCTGTACAATCTTAATCAAACAATGTAAACTCTCTATGCCTCAGTTTCCTCATCTGCAAAATGGGAATAATAAGAGCACCTACATCACGGGCTCTCTGTTAGGGTTAAATGTTTATGTTATGAAGCTGGACTACAGGTAAGATATTATGAAAAACAGACCCCTCCCTGACATATAGCAAGTGCCCCCTAAACCTTGGTTAATGCCATTATTACTACATATCCTGTTTGACGTAACCTCACCCTTTTAAAAAAAAAAAAATATGCATACACACTATCAGCAGGAGGGCAGAAAGGGTGGGAGAATGCAAATTGTTTGGGATTCTTTTCAGGCTGTCAATGGCAGCCTTGGGTGAAAGGTTTCCCAATACCTCCACAAGGATCGTTAGCGCTAATTGGATGAACTAAAACATTTTTTAAAAGTTTCCTCACATTAGAATCTGCTGTTGAAGCATTCCTTCTTTGAGGACTGGAAGAGATCCTCAAAAAATAAAACTGGTGAGAACAAAGCAGAATAAAATAAAACGAGAGCAAAAAGTCCTCTGCTGGTTGAGAAGTAAACTACAAGCATCGCCCGTCACCCACAGCAATGTGGTGGCTCTCCAGGGCAGAGTGGAGGCCCAGAACACCTCCCTAGTTCTATTCTGTGTAGCTTAGTTGCATGCTGAATGAGAAAAGAAGAGAGAGAGAGAGAGAGAGAGAGAGACTGAGAAGGAAAGAAGGAAGGAAGGAAGAAGGGAAGAAGGGAAACAGGAAGCTAAAGAGGTAAATAAAAAGAAAAGATCCACATAAATACACAAAAAAGAAAAAAAGCACCCAAAAACAAATATTAAAAAAACAAAAAACCCAGAGCCCTGAGACACTACGCTACAACAACCTAGAATCAGGTTTGCAAATTTAGCAGATTTTATGCGAACAAAATACATTCTGAAATTCCTAATTGCTTCTTTGCACACCAAATTACAAAGACTGTGTTTGAGGGTTCAAGCACTCCAGCTCCAAAAAAGAACACCCCAGCATGGCGGACTTTGCTTGTTCTAGTGCATGAGAGCCTGGGAAGAATGAAGGTTATCCTGCTGAGGCATGAGCATCCTTTGTGCAGGTCATTTGATACACCTGCTGCCTGATTCACATCCTAAATCAGGCCCATGGCCAGTGGCTCGGTGTCAGTCACATGCTACCTCCTCTAATCCCTGCCCTAGCCACTGGAAGCATCTTCCTCCTATATATCATCACTTAGACATTTAGTCCCATTCTGTGCGGCTGGCACAGAATGGCAGGAGATGTTCTAAGAGGGCCTTTTTATACCATGGCAGTGTTGGGTCCAGAGAGGAAGCCCCCATCATATTCCATGTCCTCCTTCTACACCCAAATAAGACCAGAGCAGATGTGAAAGTGCAAAGAAACATTAGTGCTTGAAAGAGACAGGGACAGGGAAGCCCAGAGTGAGCAAGAAAGGCATGGGAGGAGAGATAAAAAGAAGCAGCTAGTCCATGATAATGCAATTTTAAAGAGAAGCTGTTTCTAATAAAGACCATGCCCTGGTTAAGCATCTGCCAAATTCAGCCACTCTCTAGAGAGTCTTGATTCTCAAGAGCCTAGGCAGTTGCCTTCTGAAGACCAGATCCTGGCTCATTCAACCCCCCATCAAAGATCCCCCTTACAATATGGGACCGTTGTCTATCAAGGTCCCTTTGCTATCTCTTTATCTCCAAATGTCCACAGAGCTGTCTACCTTCTACCTTCTCCTTGAAAATACCATCCCATCTGTTTCTAACATGCTCTCCATGTGACAATGTCTCTATTTTATCTCTTTGAGACCACTCCTTGCAGCTAAGGGTTAGGGACAAAGGGAGCATCCAGAAAACACTAAATTCATCATCGTATTGTGTGAAGACTTCATTTTTGCACTCTCTTTTAAGCAGTCTGAAATCACAACATTTGTATAGCTTTATGACATCCCTTGACAAAGCAGATACAGTAATTGTGGGGTGGGAGGCTGTTAGATATTTTAACCTTTGTCCAAAGTAGTCGCTGAAGAGCTTAGTGGAAGAGGGGAGTTTTCTGAGCCAATGGGTAACCAGGAGTTCACTGGGTCTTTGGGGGTTAGCTCTTCAAAGACAGTGGAGCACAGGATGTAGGCCTTCCATGGGTCCTTAAGTCACACACTTCCTTTGGCAATATCCTGACAAGTCAACTCTGTATTGCCAGTGTCCCCTCCTTGACAGTTCTTATCCTGTGGACATCTCCTTAAGAGTACCATCCACAAACAACGCAATTTTAAAAGAACAGTTGCCAGAGATAAAACAATGGCCACCAGCCCCGAGGGTATCTTTCCAAGAATCTTCAAATGCAAAGGATGGTAATATTGCCATGTTGCCTTGAAGTCAGCTCAGCAGTCCAGTTTGGAAAACTGTATGTAAGAGGGCATATTAAATCAAAGAGAGGCAGAGAAATCATTCTTCTCATAAACCTTCTTAACTTCTGCCTCATGCTGACTCTCTCTAAAGAGTAAGATTTCCCATTTTAATCACTAATTCTCTGTTACCCTCTTATGAGCGATAGAGTTCATAGACACTGGAAATGGCGTTAACATGTCAGTAGGCAGGGTCATCTGGGACATAAACTCGTCCCACCTTACACAAAACATAGCCAAGATTCTTCTTCTCCTCCTCAGTTTCTGTAAGCCTTAACCCCAGAAACCAATCAGGATCCAACTCAACACTGAAATATCCTATCTGTTCAGTAGATGAGTTTTGCACACACCACTTTAGTGGACAAAACCAAGAGGGAACAGCTAACCAGAGTAAATGATATTTTCCACAGACAAATCAGACTCATCTCCAGGACTTCAGTCTCTGAAAGCCATATTTCGACAGGAAAAAGCATGTCCTGCTGCCCACCAGCTCATGGCATGGAGACACCCCAGACACAGTTAAGCCCAGGACAAAACATCAGGTCTGCCAGAATACAGGAGCCCACTGGCAACTCCCCATGGCACAGGCAGAGTGAAGGCATTCAAACGAAGCAAGACTCGTCCTTCGGGACTCATTAACTTCAGAGATGACTATTCATGCCGAGCCCCAGCCAGGTCCCCAGTCACCATGGCCACCAGGTTTGGGCACACACAGTGTCCATGCCACTGTCCTCAATCTCAATGACTCCCTGCCTTAGCCGCCCCTCATGCTTACCAAGTCCTGAGCCAAGGAGGCCAGTTTTGAGAAACAGCTCATCTCCCCATACTCTGAGCGTTTCCCTAACACCACCACGTTCCCGGGGCAAAGCACTCCACCATGAATCACCATGAATCGTGCAGCCCAAGGAACCAGCGACCTCCGTGCCAGCTGCTCCAGCGCACACACCTGCACCCCTGCCCCTCTCCCCCCACAACCCGTACAAATCATTGTCAATTCATAGAAGAAAGACAGCTCCCTACCTGAGGGTGGCGCTCTCCCCCTGCCGGACCGTCACGTTGTCCATAGCTTTGGGGAAGGTGGCATCTCCGCTGCGCACGGGCACTCCTGTGGGTACAAGGAACAGCAGCCTGAGAGACACGACCACGAGGCACTTCCAGGGCAGGAACAGGTACCCACAGACCCCCATCCTCGACAGCCACAACTTCCCAGAACTCCGGCAGCGGCAAGGCACACACCCCCGGGCGAGCACAGGAAGTGGGTGGGGTGAGGGAGCGAGCTCAGGGACCGAGCAGTGAACTAGCGGCGACCAAGAGGCGCGAGAGGAGAAAAGCGCGCAGACTCCTCCAAGTCTAATATTCCTCCCCCAAATCAGGCCTCGGATAACCAGTTTCCACGGAGGACATCCAAGGGGGCTTCCTCGGTGCTGCTTCGGCCGGGGAAGATGGCCAAGAAAGGGGAAGCGCAAGGCAGGTGCAAAGGTGTGGGCACGCCTCAGGAGCCCCTTCTTCCCGGTAGCAGTTCTGACATGGCACTTTGGAGTGGAGTAAGCACTTTGGTACCAGAGGGGACCTAGGGGTGGGTCAGATCCGGCTCCCCAGAGGTGGTCTGCAATTCCTCAGTTCCAACAAGGGGAAATCCAACACTTTCTTTGTAAGTTTCGGAGGGAGGATGGCCAGGAGAAAAACAATCCGTAACAATAGCCGAGATGGAAAGTGGGGCACGCTGGGGGCGGCTCCGCCGGGCTTCGTGCGATCCGGACCCGGGGATCCTGCGGCAGCCGCCTCGGTCAACTTCCTTCGAGCCGAAATGCGCGCTGCAGCCGCTGCGATCCGGCCAGTCTCGGCGGGGGCAGTCGCCGCGGCGGCGGCCGAGGCAGGAGCGGCCCGGCGGAGCGCACCGCGGCGGCCCCTAGCTCGCTGGCTGGCTGGCTGGCTGGGGAAGGCGAGGCGCAGCCGGCACCGGAGCCGCGCGGACGCCACGCTCAGCGGCCGCCCCCGGCCTCCGCGCCGCCTTCCTCCCGGGAGCAGCCCCGACGCGCGCGGGCCCCGACCGCCGGGGTTGTCATGGCAGCGGCTCCATCACTGACCGCCACTTTCTCCGGGGCCGGCGCCGAGCGAGCGGGCGGACTGCGCGCTCATTCTGGCGGGCGGGCGCAGGGCTCCGGGCGCGGGGCGCGGGCGCCCACCTTAACCCCTGCCGCGCCGCGCCGTGGTAGTGCACCAGCCAAGGCGAGGAGTTTAACCATTTCCCCCCTTGAAGAGCTGTCACTTCCAAATTAAGAAGAAAGGCAAAGTTACCGCACAATCTTAATAAGCCCAAGACATCTTAGAAAGGGTCACAAACTAATTAACTAGGAAAGGAAAACCCTGCAGCATGCATGCATGCACCTTTAAAATTATCAGATTAATTCCATTAGCATTTAGAGTAAATTCAGAGTGTTGGAGGATGCTTTAGAATAATCTCATTTTTATTCAGTAGTCAATGCCCACACCACCGCCACCCCCCAAGCTACTTCCCAACACCACCGTTCTAAACAGATCTTCCATATACAGAATAAATGCAAAATCATATAAGTCTCTTAGGGTGTACAACTAGCAAAACCGCATCAAAATTTTGGTCAAGTTCCGACACTAACTTACATTCTTTATTCTTGTTTTGTCGACATTAAAAGATGCTAGCCCTGCAAAAGTGCTCATTCAGATGAATGAGTGTGAGCCACTTGCTTTATTTATACTGCGGACTCCCAAGTTTCCTGGATTTCACAGTCTTGCAGAGCTGATTTCAAATCATCTTAAGAGGTGTGTTTTTCGAATTCTTGAAACCCAGGGAAAAACTGGTTTAGCCTCAGTTCCTGTCACTTCTCTCGGGCTGCATACCTACATTTTAATTTCTCCCCTAAGTCCTGCTCTGATAGAATGCAGTGCATTCCCCTTCCTGGCCTGGCCCCTGAGCAAACCAGCCCACACCCCTGTGCTAACTAACTAACTGACTTGCTTTCTCCTCAGGGACTTCCAGATCTAAGCCCTCTACACCGAACCAGACTTTTCCTGGGGATAGACAAGATGGAACCAACAATGACTTTGTTTTTTCTCCCTCAACTTTCTATCAGATCCAACCCAGAAGCTGTTTTTTTCAATACCTGTTAAATAATAAAAAGGATGTTCTTTCCCAAGTGCATCCAGCCAAGACCAAAAAGACTGAAACATTATAATTATAAAGGTCCCGGTGCCAGAAAAGTCCTTACACCTTGCAGGTTGTAACCACTACTTGCATGGAGATAATACATGTGTTAGAGCATTTTACCCATCATCCTGCCTCACCTTACTTTAGACGGGTAGGGAAGGAGGCCGAGTTTGCAGATGTAGGACCCATACTTCAGGGTAACAAACAGACTGAGCAAATGTGGTTTTCTCTTTTAATAGTTAACCAGAAAGTGGTCAACCATGAGAAGTTGAGCAACTTTACAGTGAAGATCTCAATTAATCCATCATTAGGGCTATTTTTTCCTCATCTCCTCTGGTGACTTCTCCTGAGATTAAATTCTCAGGGAAACCCACCTGCTGCTTTTGGCCAGTAGGGACCATTTGATATATAGCACCAAAAAAATCAATTGTCAGCTATGCCTGCAACAAATGGCTTTACTATCAGGAAAAAAAAAAGAAAAGAAAAGAAAAGAAAAAGAAAAGAAAATGGCATCTGTGGAGAGGAGAGTTTTGTTTCTATTTTTTAAAGAAAAAAAAAATAAAAGAAGATAAAACGTTTTCCTGCACCCATCCATTCTTGCAAGATCCTATTTTATGTCCCCTTTACGATAGGAAATTTTGGAAATAGGAGGTAAAGTGTGAGATTGTATTTGCTGACTTACACTCTGCTAAATTTGGGGTTCTTCTTCCCCTAAGGCCAATGAGTTACCTCTAATTATCCATCTTTCCATTTCCCCCACCCTTCATGCTCCCCCACCATCCCCGCTGTGTACGCACACCTTCACTACCTCAGCTGGAAATAATTACAGTGTAGAGAAGGGAGAGGGATTCATTCTGGGCTTTGGAGTCATTTCCCTACAGGCTTGGGAATGGCAAGGATGATTCCTTTCATAATAAATTCTAGTCCTGGCTCTTGCATCTAATTCCCAAGTAGGTACAAATGAGCATTAGTTTTTGCATCTGGGAATGTGGATAATGACAACAACTAGCCTTCCCTAGAGACCTACATACATGATTAACTCTACAGGAAAATACTTAGAAATCCATTTAAGGTGGAAGATGCTTTATTAATACATTTTGCTCGCTACCACTTCATTATTATGACTGGGCAGGAAAATAATTCTTCATACGGGCTCTTTAAGATGTTCATTTTATACCAGCCTGCATGTCATTGATCTAAGACAGTCAAGCCATCTTTGTCTCTGACTGTGAAGGGAGGGTGCTAGGGGCAGCATCTGCCAGGAAACCCAGCAGAGCTCAGGTAATGCTCAGGGCGGAGATAGAAAACCCACTGGCAACCTCATACCTGTTCTCTTGGTCAAGGGGCCCAAACTTTATTCACAAATGGAAGTTTAGAAAGTGGTGAAAGACCAGGGATGCCCGTGCAATTAACAAGGCAGAATCCATTTCATCTGAACTCCTTATTGAAGTTGTTTGAGTAGATGAAGCTCAAAATCATATGTCAACTCCCTGCCCATCCCCTAATCCCTAAATATAACCAACACTTAGTGGCTTATCTTATATCCTGTCTCTTGCTTCATATAAACCGCTAGATTTATTTTATTTTTCCCAGCATATCCAAGTTAATGAAAAAGGGATGACAGTCAGAGCAATTTCATTATTTGTGTTCTTTATAGAAACGACTTCCTTTCTGCCTCCTGGAAAGCAACATCCTAACAAGCGCCCACCTCCACCTTCTTCCCTCCATCTCCCTCTCCTTCCTCCCTTCCCTCTTGGATACACATATACTGTACACATAAATCAACTTGTCACAGCTTGTCTCTGTGCTGACAGCTGTAATTGCTTCAGGTTATAAAAATATCTATAGGACAATGCCTTTCAAGCTCACAGACACACACACACCTACACACACACTGCCCGAGCAAAAGAAAACAATCATACTCCCTTTAATGATCCCATGACTGCAAAAGGGGGGAGTGCGGGAGCTTTGCCGTGCAGACCCCAAAGAGCTGGCAGGCAGGTGAGGAGACAGGGTAGAGGGAGGCTTCTGGCATCAGCAGCATCTACGCACTAAAAGCAAGGTTGGAACAGGAAAGAAATTCCCAGGGAAATGGAAATCAGCTGTTGTCTTTGTTTCACTCTCTGTTACCTACAGCAAGCTGGGGTTAGCTAAAGAGCCATGAATATTCCACGTACACAAAAGACCAGAAGAAGAGCACTAGCTTAAGAAATGCCAGTTCTGCTTCTCCGTCTCTAAAAAGGCTAAAGGCCCCCCTCTCCTGGTAGAGATTCCAAACAGGAGCTCAGGCGGGAAGATGAGATGCAAGGCAGTTACAGTGGTGTGGCACTGAGCAGATATTGAAAAGTTTAATCAGAGAAGGTGGTGTGGATCTGGATAAAGGAATGTCTCTAGGGGAGCAGGGATGGGCAGGACTCTGGAAAAACACATGCTATTCTTTCCTCCTATATGAATAGAAGATCAAAATAAAATCGTTGTTCATCTGGGCTAGAGTCCAGCACGTTAGGATTTCAACAGAAAGAGCAAAAGAGCAACTTGAAGGAGGGGAAGAAGCCTCTGAGGAGAAAAAAGGGGTCACGAATAGAGAGAATAGAAAAGGAGAGCAGGAAGAAGTGGCAAAGGTTAGGCTATCTATGGACTTTGAAAAGCATGCAACTTTCTAAGAGGTACATAAAGGGGAGAGGTGGTCAGAAGAATAATCGGTAGGTAGCTGGAAAAGTAAGGAGGAGCACAATGAATGATTAAAATCAAAGCGCCAAGAAAGCAAAATCCAGGTGCCTAAAAGGGAACATCTCATGAGCCAGGGGTCTTTGGGGCAGAATCTTTACTCACCTAGGTTTCGGGTCAAAATAAGACCTTGGAGTCACAGAATCACAGAACTATATGATCAGAGGAGACCTTGGAAGATATTTTGTACAATCCACTCATTTCATAAGGGGGGGGGTGTTGAACCCAGGAAGGAGGAGTCATTACTGTAGGGACACAGGGTAATGACTGGTAAATCAGAACAGAAACTCAGGACTCCTGGCTCCTATTCCAGAATAGCTTTCTGCTACATTTGTCAGGTAAGGACACTGCTTAAGAGCTAACTAATAAAATATCTCCTTTGGCTGCTTCAGCTATGGGCAAGAGAGAGAACTACAAAGGAAGTGATACTATTACTTCCCAGAATACCTCTGGGTATCCAATTATGCTGTTGAATTCAGTGTATGCAGTACGCATTGACAGGTAGACTTTAAGCTCCTCCTAATGTACCTGAAATCTTGTTGGAGTTAGTGACACAGAATTGAAAGACATAGCCCCAGCCTCTGATTTGCTTATAATCTTGTGTTAATAGGTTTGGCAGTAGTTTTATTTGTATTTACACTCATGAATTTTGAAGTCATCATGAACTCAACCCCATGCTCCCTATGAACCTTGAGAATATTCTCAGTGCTAAGAAAAACAAACTGGGGGGTGCCTGGGTGGCGCAATCAGTTAAGCGTCCGACTCTTGATTTCTGTGCTGGCAGCACAGAGCCTGCTTGGGAATCTCTTTGTCCCTCTATCTCTCTGCCCCTCCCCTGCTTGCTTTTGCTCTCTCTCTTTCTCTCTCAAAATACGTAAATAAGCATTAAAAAAAAAAAAAAGCTGGAATATACCTCTCTCTTAGAATCAGTTTGTCCCATTAGCTTGTCCAGATTTCCAGGCACTGGCCACAGTTTCCTAAGCTTTATTTAAGGTGACATTAGGAGGAGAGGAGGTAGTCTCAAGTATTTATAAACGTAAATGAGAAATTCATCTATACAACAAACAGGCATTTAGTATACACTAAATGCCAGCTCTAGTATAAGCAGGCCATTGAAGCTGTGAGTGAGAGAGACAAAAAAAAAAAAAAAAAATCAACATGAGCCTCACCCTCATAAAGCACACTGTCTAGCAGGGGAGACAGATAGTAAAGAAATAATTTTAAAAAACAGTGGATACAGTTGTTGTAAGCATTGTGAGGGGGAAATAGAAAATATGTATGACAGAAGGGTCCTATGGAATCTGGAAGATCAGGAAATGTTTCCCCAAGAAATGACTTTAAACTGGGACTTAATAGCGAGGAGATGAAGGGGCAGGTGGTGTGGACAGGAACATCACTGCAGGCAGACAGGACAGAAGCCACACAGCTCAAGGCGGGAAGGAGCATGGGCAGAAGCTGCCTTTTATATTCTCAGATTGTCCTCATTTAAACTAAAGATGTGTATGTGTGAGGGGCTCTGTTTGAACATCTCCAACTCTTCCAGCATTCTGTATTCATTCACTTATGGATTTATTCAGTGCAAATGCATCCGTAAGGAATGACCATGGGCTTTGGAATCAGACAGACCAGAAGTCAAACACTCATCATCTCCATTACTATCTGTGTGACCTTGACTTGGGGAAAAATCCTCATTTGTAAAAATAATGGTAATAAGGGTGCCTACCACAGAGTGTTGGTGTGATGAAGAAATAAGACAGTAGATGTAGAGAGTTCAGCAAAGGCCTATTACACACACTGCAGGAGTTAAAACGTGGGAGCCACTGTGCTTCTGCATCTGGACTAGCAGGGACAGAGGAGTGTCAGGCCTGATATTCATTCAGAGGCAGCCCGCTGAGTGCAGGCTTGTGAGCACCGTGAGAGTACAGATTCTGAGAGAGAGGTTTCATCACAGAGATGGAGCAGACGCTTCATGCTGAGATGTGGTCATAAAAGGAACTAGCTTAGCCTTAAAACCAGGACAGGAAGAGGGTGACCCTCCAGCTCCAATCGTAACGTCTCAAACTCAGTGCTCCACAAAAGCACGCAGGATATAGGGCTGTGGGAAATAGCCTGTGTTTGGGAAAGAGAAGACAACTTTCTCTTCATGGGGCAGCCTGGGAACTTTTTTTTAAAGTTCATTTATTTATTTTGAGAGACAGAGAGAGTGTGAGCAGAGGAGGGGCAAAGAGAGAAAGAGAGAGAGAGAGAGAGAAAGAGAGAGAGAGAGAGAGAGAGAATCCCGAGCAGGCTCCAAGCAACTAGCGCTGAGCCCGAAGCAGGGCTCAAACCCACAAACTGAGATCATGACCTGAGCCAAGATCAAGAGTCAGCTGCTTAACCGACTGAGCCACCCAGGCACCCCAGCCTGGGAACTTTTATCTGTCTTGCTTCTACATATAACTGAAAGGTAGTGAAAGAACCTGAAGACAAGACAAGACCTCTCCTTCTCATCTTTAAAGGAGCAGTCCCCACTCCTTCCACTCTTTCCACAAACCCTTACGCCCTTCTTTGTTCCTGTGTGCTAGTAGGCTGAAATCAAAGCCTTCTCAGGTCTAGAGCTTAGACTCATCATTTGATAGTAATATCCGGCGCTCACCTTATCTTTCCGAATTTCTACCATTGAACATCCCAGAGCAGTGCTTCAGGACTAGCATCGTTCCCTCTGTAGAAGGGAGGGAGGGTTCCATGCGGACATCTGTCTCGTGCATAGACAGACCCAAGACACCAGTTCTAACGTTTACAAGATGCAGCCCTGTTAGAGTCGGGTTGAGGTTTCTCATAGAGAAAGGACCCTCTGAATGACAGTTTCACCAGCCCCAAACTTGGAGCCTAACATCCCAAATCAGAGGAACTTGGCTTACTTCTACCCGTGAATTCCTTCTCCCCAGATAATTTCCTTTTACTCATTTCTCTCATTAACCTTTACTCTGTACTTTCTTTACTGGCTTGACTCCATATTCCTCAACCAAAAGCAGCAACAGAAGAGACACAAATTTGCTCAAAAACATATAGATTCGGTTGTGCTTTTCATTGGAGGTGACATTTTATAAATACGATTTTGTGAACCAAAGGACCTGAGTTCTAGTTTCAACTCCAGCCTTCATTACATCACCTTAGACAAGTCACTTCACTTGCTTTTTATTTTTTTTTTTAATTTTTAGTTCCTTTTTCCAAAGTTTTACTTTTCTAAAGAACCAACATCTCTATGATATATGGGTCTTTCTGAAGATCTGATGCCTCCCAATGCGTCTAAACAGGCTAGTGCACTTTCAAAAGTTAAAAGAAGTCCAGAGCAAGATGGCAGCTCCAGGGTGGAGCTAGGAGTCCAGGGTATTGCATTAAGCCTGACATCTGCTGGCTGCATGAGGGTGCTCCTCGCTTCCACTTTCCTTCTGTTCCAAGGAAGAGTTTGGATTAGGTGACTTCCAAGGGCCCTTCCAACTCTTATAGCCTATAGTTTGAGTGCTTCTCAACACTCTCCTCAAAAGCACTTTATCCTTCATACTCACTTATCAGTCCCTTCTATAGAGAAATTGCCCTCCTCCTCATGTCCTTTTACTTTCTCCAGAACCAAGGTATGCACTTCACAATTCAGAACACCATTGAACAAAGTAATAAATGAGCTGCCCTGCATCTAAGGCAAGCTGATGGCAGAGCCAGGATGATTAAAAGTCTTCCGATAAAGGGTTTCTTTAAGGAAAAGAAAATCCCACAATGCAACCAGCAATGTTAATCTTCAATAAATACGCTGTTAATATTTAACTGGCATTTATTTAAACTTACAGTAACTGTCCTATTAAATCTAAATTAATTGCCCATTTGGGAATCTTCCCCTAAAGCCTAGCTGGGACATGGCTGTCTAGATCATAGTCTATGCTAGGCATCCAGCCATAAAAGAGAATATTTAAGCCATCCTTTTCAAACTAGACTATTAGAATATCATGGTTGGAAGGGTGTTAGAGGTCAGCATGAATAGTAAGTTTTATATCCTGTGTCTTTTTACTTTTGGGGGGCCTATTTTTCCCCATCTATGCAGTAAGAGCTTATTGTATGTTCCCTTTCTCTCTCTCTCTCTCTCTTCCCCCCTCTCTGTTAGTAATTTTTTTTCTCCAATTTTTTATCACCAAGACCATTTAATAATAACAGTTGTATATAAAAGACTAAGAGCTCTGAAGGAATCTCTGAGTCACACTGCTTTAGAAGGGGCAGCAAGAGTGTAATTGGGTAGAAGTGATCTTTGCTATCCCTGGGATCAATCAATATTTTTTATTATAAAAGTAGTCCTGGCTGAACTTCTGGGATGTTATTTTGCTTTGATTATGACACATTTACAACATTTCTACATTACACACACACACACACACACACACACACACACACACACACAAACTCTCTCTCTCTCTCTCTCTCACTCACTGGTTTCATCAAGTCTGTTTACTAGTGAAACATGGGGATTAAAAATAAACACCTAATCAGATGGGTTAGTGTTCAAGCTGAGTTAACTTTTCTCAAGAAGTGGGAAGTGATTGAGATAAAAATAATTGATCTTAGGATTTCTATTTTTTAAATAGAATTAGGTTTTCATTTTATTTTTTAAAGCTCACTTATTTATTTTGAGAGAGAAAGTGTGAGTCGGGTAGGGTCAAAGAGAGAGGGAGAGAGAATCTCAAGCAGGCTCCACACTGGCAGTGTGGAGCCAGGTGAGGAGCTCGAACTCACAAGCTGGGAGATCATGACCTGAGCTAAAGTAAGACACTTAATGGACTGAGCCACCCATGTGCCCCTGACCCTAAGATGTCTAAAGGTGTAAGTCCCTAAGTTCAATTTGTAACATGTTCACTGTTTGCCTTGCCAGGCCTGGAAACTGGGTGGTGGTAAAGAGAGGGATGGAGCCAGAGATGGACATGGGCAGGGGAATATGGGGGCATGAATGAGGAAAAGGTGGGAAGATTGGAAGGCATCCCCCATATTTTTAAGAGGATTAAGCACATTCTGAACTACTTCCTTGAGGAAGGCTTGTATTACACTGCCTACACAAGCCACGCTTCTTTGTGTGTCTAACTAAACTAATACACTAACCATCCCACTCCTTTGTCTTCCTTTACTTCAACCAATGTTAAGAGAGACTAAAGACACTACTCTATCCCCCACACATATAGTGTCTTCAGTTAAAAAACTTCTCGGGGCACCTGGGTGGCTCAGAACCTGGGTACCTCAGCACAGTTAGTGATGTTGCAGTTTGTGGGTTAGAGCCCCGTGTCAGGCTCTGTGCTGACAGCTTGGAGCCGGGAGCCTGCTTCAGATACTGTGTTTCCCTCTCTCTCTTCCCCTCCCCAACTTGCTCTCTGTCTCTCTCTCTCAAAAATAAACAAACATTAAAAGAATTATCCACATTCAGAGTGTCTTTATTTTTTTTATTTTATCCACTCTTAGAAATTCAAGAAATAATTGAACACACTTCTGTAGGCTTCTGCATCATCCTGACTTTTACTTTATCTGCCCATCTTTATGCCTTATCATTAAGAGTTTGGGGACGTTCACAGTGAAGGAATGAAGTCTGCAATTAGAACCTCTCATTCCTCCTAACCTGAGTTGATGTGGACTTTCGCTCCTGGCAGGAAATGGTTTCTCTACACCTTTTGTATGCCTTCTTCATCTAGTTGACCCAAAAGTTCTACGTGGTACTATAAGTAGTGAAAAAGTCAGAGCAATTTGTGAATGGCTTAGAGGAGTGGACTTAATTGGTGCCCAGGTAGCTTTGAACCTGGGAGGAACAGAATGGGCAAATGTTTTGAGTGTACATGTGAATACGGAACAACATATGAAAATAATTTACCTAGGTTTTCACAACACTTTTGACAAGGTGTCAAGATCAAAGACACCTTCAAAAACAAAGTGGGTAATGAGGAGACAATCTTCTTTTTCAAAGGTAGAAACTTAGCTTAACACTAAGGCACAAATCAAGGATGGACTGACATGTTTCTATATGGAGAGGTATTAATTCTAGATTCTCTGAAGGATCATTGCTGGGACCAGCCAAATGTAGTATTTTTATCAATGATCTGCCAAAGGGAATTCATAGAGAACTCTACCAAGTTTGCAGAAGCCATGAAGCTCCCTTAAGTGATTAAATCTGCAGTTGACATGGATGAGTTGCAAACCAACCACAAAGTTCTGTGAGTGTGTAGAGAAGTGGGCAAATGCAATACAGCATGTTTTAGGCAAAACATCTAAAGTGTGCTTCTGAGATGCTGGACTCTGGGCAGCAGAATAAGGAACAGTGATGAGGAGTGAACATGGGTGTTAGGGTTAATGGCTTGGGCTTAAAGGCCGAGTTCTTCAAATTGTGAGTTTCGCCTTGGTAATTTTCTTACCTCTCCGAACCTCAATTGTCCCCTCTGTTAAATAGGAATATCACTTACCTCATATATTTGCTGTGAGGGTTAAATGAGATAATAGTTGTAAAGTACTCAGTTAAAAACCTGTCATGCAGTACAGGAGACAAAAAATGGTGGCTAGTGATTATACTCTCACGACACAGAAAAAACACACTGGAAATAGTCATGGCCAGTGGTTCCTGAGCTAGGATCCTTACAACACGTTTTGGAGTATGATACTATGGATTACCGCCTGCAGATATCAGGATATTTTGCCAAAAAAGAAAAAAAAAAAGAAAAATTATGAGCCATACATTTTATGAAAGCCACTAAAAGCATATGGAGAAAAATAGGAACAAAGAAAGAAATGTTACCTTTATTCAAAATCACTGTGTACAAAAATCTTCAAATATTACTTGTAATAGTTATTATTGTGGCTCACAAATAACACAGGAACCTCATGCACTCAGTCTGTGAAGCGAGAAATCAGGAGTCACTTTCAATCACTTCTCCCTCTCCACAGCCAACCCTCACATAATTCAATCAGTCCTTCTTCTCATGGCTTCTTCATCAAAATATCTTTCATATCTGGCCAGCTTTCTCAACCTCAGCTGCCCAGCCCTGGCCCACACCATCATAACCTCTTTATTTTCTTCTCTGGATTGGTGAGATTCTCTCACACATGGATTTCTTTCAACTCTATTTCAAGCTAAAGATCTGAAATAAAGTTTTCCTGAAAATCTGACCATGTCACACACCGTCAATTCAATCCTTAGTGGCTTCACGCAGCAATTTGAATAAATCCCCTAATCTTTTATGTGGTTTCTGAGAACCTCATGACAATGGCTTCTGTTTTCACTGTTTTCTCCTGTCACTTCTTCCCTTATAGAGAACCACGCAAGTTTTCACTTTAATTTATTCTTATTTCAATCCCTCATAGGCTCCTCTTTCTCAGCTCAGGACCTTTACACATGCTGGGTTCCTGCCTAGCATGTTGCCGCTGCATATTTTCTGGCTAAGTTCTATTTATCTTTGTAAATTCTAAGTTCCTCTGAAAGATCTTCCTTTAACTGTTACATTTGATTAGGGTAAATGCTCATTGTATCAGTACTTGGAGCATTAGCAATACTTGTAATCATTTAAATTCTGTCTTGCCCTCTCCTTTATTCCTGAAGCCTAACACAATACCTAGTGCATAATAGGTTTCTGATAAATATTTGTTGAATTTAGGTGACCAGTACAGCTGGGAAAAATAAAAAAATTGCAAGATTTTCTGGCAGAGACTTCCACTGGAGAAACCGTAAGAAGATGAAGACATTTGGTATTCATGAAGTGTAAGGATAGGGTGGACATGACTTCATGACCAAACTAGCTAGAAATTAAAGGAAAGGAATCCCAAGAAATTGAAAGATGGTAGTGTAATGGTAGAGAGAAGCATAAAAGGTTATAAAAGGTTATACAGGAAAAAAATAAGATCTAAATAGGATAAAGGGAAGTCTGGGATAAATTAATGGGTGACAGACCTATATTGGTTTATTAGGTTAAGGTGTTTGATACATACCTCTAACCTTTGAAGTAGGATTCCCATGTACAACTGTCACTGTCCAAAACATGTAACCAGGACATCTGGATGTGACCTGCTGCGACCTTTCTAATGTCATGTTCCCATCTACTCAGTAATTCTATTGTCCACATTGCTAGAGATAATGGAATTTTGCTTACCCTTTCCCCCTGCACACCATTCTAGAATAATTTTTTACACTTGGGAAGATAATTTTTTTTTTTTTACAAATAGTTTATTGTCAAATTAGTTTCCACATAACATCAGTGCTCATCCCCACAAGTGTCCTCCTCCATGCCCCTCCCCCCCTCCCCCCCACATCCATCAGTCCTCAGTTTTTGTCAGCATTCTGTAGGTGGGAAGGTAGGCCTTTTTCTGTCTTTGTACTATTTATTTCTCTCTATCTGTTCTCTGATTGTGAAACTTTTTTTTTTTTTACAAATAGTTTATTGTCAAATTAGTTTCCACATAACATCAGTGCTCATCCCCACAAGTGTCCTCCTCCATGCCCATCCCCCCCTCCCCCCCACATCCATCAGTCCTCAGTTTTTGTCAGCATTCAAGAGTCTCTCATGGTTTGCCTCTCTCCCTTTCCCCCACCATTTCCCCCCTTCTTCTCCCCCTTGTTCCTCCGTCAAGTTCCTCCTAATCCTCTTATACGTGCAAACGTATGATATTTATCCTTCTCTGCCTGGCTTATTTTGCTCAGCATAACACCCTCAAGGTCCATCCATGTTGCTACACATGGCCAGATTTCATTCTTTCTCATTGCCATGTAGTATTCCATGGTATAGATAAACCACATCTTCTTGATCCATTCATCTGTTGATGGACACTTAGGCTGGGAAGATAATTTTTTAAATGCTGCAAGAAAACGTGTTTGTGTGGCTTGTGTGAAAAATGAACCTTGAGTGGGGCAAAAGCCTTCTTTGGAAACAGTTGGTTGGACTGCCTTCTATTTTTATCTTCCTCTTCCTTGGCTATTTCCTCCATGTCTGACTCCTGACTTCTGTTCCTAACAATGTCTTGGGAGACCCGGTCTACCTTGCACTCCTTATTTCTTCAAGCACTACTTCCAGATGTACTTTGGGTACCTCCCTCATCCCCCTTGACTCCATCCTTCTCACAAGCAGAAGAATGGGGATTACAATATGTGTCTTTAAACTGTTGGTCCCGGGGTCTTTTCTTCTCCACCTCAGTGCTTCCCTATGTCAGCCTACCTTCCAGGGCATGATGGGGAGCGATCAGATTTACATATAACTCTTCACTTTTCATGCTAGTGGAAGATAATTGTGACAGCCATAGTCCAAAACAATAGATAATGCCCAGGCCTGTGTGCCCAGCTTATGCTCTTCATGATTTGCTTCACTATAGCTGCATTTGGAAAGCTCCGTTCGTTACTTTCATTTCCTGAGACATAACTGGAGCCTCAGCACTCCAGAGATATGGGAAGCCCAAGACCGGAAGGGCTCTAGAAAATTCTCCCCCAAACAAGGTTCACAGAAGTTACTTGGAAAGATTGTTTCTGACTGCCCTACTGGGGTGAAACCACCCTTCTCACATTTATGCCACAAGCCTGTGCTGGGATAAGTGGTGTGATACAGCAGAGACTGGCATGCTCATGGTCTAGCCCCCAAGGCTACAGTTTGCTGCAAAGATGAACGTTACAAATAATTGTACAGATAATCAATGAATCACAAGTTGAATACATATTACAAAGGGAAACTGCAAGATGACAAGACAACAGAAAAGCCTTATGCAGAATCATTCCATCTCAGCACAGAACAAGGTAAAATATACACAATAATAAATCAATGTAAGGCAGATGGTTGAATGAATAAACATGTAAAAACATCTAGACTCTAAAGTCTCAATATTCTTCCACGAGGCCATTTGGATAGTTCTTCCCTCTACACAGACATCTCTACCAGACCCCTTCCTTTCTTCCAAGGGCTAGTAGACTTCCAAGGAACTGAGGTGCACTTTCCATGTTCTTATTTGTCAATCCTAAGTAGGAGAAGCGTATAAATTGGGTTTTATAAATACTTTCAGGACACTCATTTAGCTCTTGGGAAAGCTAGCTCACCACACTCATAAAAAATCCACTCTAATCCCTACATTCAACTTATGACCTCCTAGCACACTCCATGCAAGAATAACATTAATAATAATCAGACTATTAGCCAGAGTGCTGGGTTTGAACTTGAAAAATTTGAGAAACGATCTTATAAATTATTTTCCAAGGATACCATCTTTAGGCATTAACAGGCACAACTGACTCTGAATTCTGGGAATTGAGCATAATTACATGGAAATTGACAGGACACAAATGCCAAGAATCCTGTTAACCTTTAATATCTTGAAAAAACTCTCTTTGTAATTATCTCTTTCCTTTGTCTTAAATGTTACTGATGAATATTTAGAGGTGTAAGCAAACATGGAAGTAGATGGATGGAGGAATCTTGATTGTTCTTTGGAATCCCAGTTTTCCAGGCATTCCATACAATAATGAGGTGCTAAATAGAGCACTTGGAATTTTACTCTCTCCGGAAGGTGTTTCCATCTTTGTATTTGCTCTGCTCCAGTTCTCTGCTTATAATTCTCCACGCTGAGTAGAAGCTCCTTTGCATTAGTAATTATAGAGAAAATGTAGGTCTGAGGCATCCGGTGTCTAATGCAATTCCTGACCTGTTCTATGTCTTTGGAAAAGTCACTGCACCATTTTCGTGCTTGAGATTTCCTTTCTGTGAAGTGAATATAATGACATTTAGCTCTAACAGCAACAATATTTGCATAGTGCTTTAAACTTTACCGTGGATATTTACATCCCTTATCTCACAGGTGTAGAAACATCTCCTGCATTTTTTCCTCCTTTCTGGACTTCACTACCACTAAGGCTGCCCTTGTCTCTTTTCTTTACTATTTTAATTAAATCTTAGCTCACCTCTCTGCCCCCAACCCTGCTTCTACCTAAACCAGTGTTTTCTTACAGGGACAGGATTGACTCCTTGGGGGTGGTCAAAAGTTGGTGGGGGGAGAAGGGTTGTCACCATAATTGTGGAGACAGTCCTGCCACTTAGTGCATGGGGGCCAGGGAGGCTAGACACACAGCGATGCATAGGATATTCAGTCACATGTCAAATGTCTGGCACTGAGGTGAGTGAATCCTTTTTTTTTTTTTTTAATCTAAGCTTGGAATGTATTCCATTTGATACATGAAGAGAACATTTTTGCAAAGTTTTAATGCTCCCTAATCTTCCAGGAATGAATCTGCCTATAAGCTCAAGGAAGAGTGTGTTTCGAGTTGTTCACCAGTTTGAACATCACCAGTTTGAACATAACCAGTTTGACAATTCATGTGACCAGTGGCATTACTTCTCATGATATTTGAGTCACTAATTTTATGCCCCTTTATCTCTATTGTAGTCATTACATTCATGGAGAGTCTATATAGCGACACAGGCATCTACACTTGATTACATCCTATGGTATTGTTGTGCCTAAAGATTTATTTTACACTTATTTGATTATCAATCATTTTCTTTGCATTTCACTTTTAGTTCCAATTAGGACATTATATAGGTCATTTTTTCAATGGTGTATAGGTAGCTTATTTTATCTATGAAATTAATTTTGCATAGCAATAAGGAAAATACAAAATATTTTTCAAATAAGATTTGGGTCAGGAAAAGTAGATAATTCCTGATAAAAACAACTCCATACACAGAAAGTAGCTTTGTCCTTCTAAAGCATAGCTCAGTAATGTTTATTATGTGTTCAGAAAATTTTGGCATTTTCTTGCCTATGACGTATACTTCAAGTTCCCAAGTTTGGCAATCAAGGTCCTTAGAAGCATCCCGAGGCAACTGTCTAGGCTTAGTGTCTGTTGTGGCCCCACTTGTATCTTCATCCATCATCTTGTGACTCCTCAGTTTCCCTGCATATCTTACGCTTTACTGTTTGGCTTTGCCAGAATTCCCTTCCCTTCTATCCACAGTTTTCTAAATCCCACTCAGTGTTCAAAGGCCAGTTAGAGTTCTGTTTCCTTCAGGAGCACCTGGTTGGCTCAGTCTGTTAAGTATCCAGCTCCTGATTTTGGCTTTGGTCATGATCTCACGGTTCATGGGTTGGAGCCCCACATAAGGCTCTTTGTTGACAATGTGCAGCCTACTTGGAATTCTCTCTCCCTCACTTTCTGCCCCTTCCCAGCTCATACATGCTCTCTCTCTCTCTGTATATATATTTGACTGTATATTTGTCGGAAGTCACTTAAGGTCTCTGAAGGCAGGCACTATTTCTTGTTCATTTTTGTACCACCCCGAGGCTTGGCAAAGTATTTGGCCCAGAGTGTGAGTTCACTGGATTGAACTGGCCTCTCAGTAATTGAGAGGGATAGACTAGGTACTATTATCTTTATTTCACACATGAGGAAATTGAGCTCCAAATGAGTTCCGAAAGGTTATTTTATGCAAAGCATCAGATGAAGCAGAGCATCAGATGATGTAGAGGGGGGACATGTAATTACTTCCAGCTCATACGAGGCTGGCTCAGATCTGCCCCTAGAAAAACATCTAGAGAGGCTGGCCTACATTTTTGCTGAAAGAAAACAAAAATTTCCATTTCTAGGTCAGCTCTCCAATGTAAGGGTTTGGATTTGTATCACTCAATATGCCATTGATGATAGCAAATCTTCTATCTCTTAAAACCATGTCACCAAATAGACGTACAGGTATCCCTTTTTAAAGACTATGTTCCCAACAGAAGTCAGCCAGAAATAAGACATGGGTTTCCCAGAAACCTCCTCAGGCTCGCCTGGTGGTGGAAGGGTCAGGCTCCAGCTGCGCTCCCTGGCACAGCTCCAGCCTTGACTAAGCCCATCCATCACAGCCGAAGCCTGCCCTTCTCGCACGCTGCTTGAGTTGGAAATGGAAGTGGCCTTTTAACAGAACATTGTCTTAGGGTTGTGTGAAGCAAGGCTGACAGAGAAAGGAAGATTCATTCCTGACACCAATCATACTAATATCTGTCACCAAAATGACATTTTCCCTTTAATGATGAAAAATTCATCAGGAAAGAGGGAGGAGAATGAACAACTTTCATATGCTGCTCTGGTCTGATAGGGAGGAAACCTTTGCTGCTGCTGTGGGTAGTTTGCAATTTGAGGAGATGGGAGAGAGAATGGCCAGTTGGTTACTGAGCAGACACAACTGGTACTTGGTTTGGAAGGGAAGGGTGCAAGCAGATGGAAGCCTGTGGGTTAGGCAGTGTTGCTGAACATCTGACTAATTTCCCACGATGCCTTCTGCCTGGTTTTTCCATAAAACTGCCCCCAATTTCTTTCAGGGCCAGACAGGGGATCAGTAATGATTTTCAGGGCCACCATATACATATTTTACTATAGCCAGTTTTGCAAAGCAAGTAAATCTCACAGGAATGCAAAGCCGCTGCCTGTTCCCAAGCCCTTGTTCATGTATTGTCTGATGAGCACAAAGGCTCTAATAGAGGAATCCAGTCCACATGGCAGGCATCATGTGCATATCCTGGAGGGTCTGTAGCTAGGGATGACCCATCAGTGGGAGAAAGCACTACAGAGCCAACGCTTTATAGCCTGAACATGTAATGGGGCAGGGACTACAGAGAAACTAATTAGGCAGACATATCGCTGGCAGTTGGAGAGAAGCTGCCCAATTGTCTCAGGTGTTCACAGAGAGAATATTTCCCAACAAATCTCACATCTTTATCTACAAGTCCATTGTTTACAAAGATGTTAGATGCTAGTGGCTATATAAAATGATTGTATTCTCCCCTCCTTTCATTTTTATTGGCAGAGTCTGGGTCTCACAACAGAGGCTCCAGATGCCAGATATTCACTATCTTGTGATGCAATATATGACCATATTACACAGTAGATAAGTTGGATATCCACCCCCACCCAAAAGGAGGGAGGTGCACTCTTCCAGACCCTCACTGATCCTGTCTTTGGTCATGGTCAGGTGATGGCATGTGGGGTGGAAAAGATAGTCGTTCTCACTCATGGGATGAAGATCGGCATCTCATGCATGATGAAGATTAACTGTGAGACTCTGGGTTGCAGGGATTGTTGCTCAGCTTTTGGACACCATACCTCCAGGCTTTTCCAACGTCCTAATTTTCTAAGCCTCCATTAGCAAGGGCCCAGTTACTTGCTTCCAAAAGAATCCGAAGTACTATGCTCCCACTTAATCAGGAGAAGTCTGCCAACTTTATGAGCATGGCACTCTACTTTAGATTCCTTTACTCAGCCTTGAACTGATCTTGCTCTGTACACACACATCTCCTGCTTTCTGCTGCCAGCTCATTTTCATAAATACTGGCATACGCAGGCTGGTTAACGCACCAAGAATCAATCACACTACAACAGGATACTTTTAAAGTTTTTGTGCTTTTGCAATTCTTTATGCCGTTAATTAACACAACACCCACCCATTAGCAAATCTGCCAGGAAGGCAACACAGCATCATTATCTTCTTTATGGAGAAGGAAACTGAGTCATTTATGTCTCTATATTTGCACGAGTGGGATTCTGACTCCCCCTTTTCCTCCTCCAACACTCACGCTTTCAAATGTATTTTAGACCAGCAGTGATGTGATTTCAAAGGGCCTTCACCTGAACAGTCGAGCCCCCAAAGTAACTGGTACACAAGTGCATATTTTTAAAACCATAGCCCTACTACAAATACCTACAAATAGCCAAAACCACACGGTCCATATCCTCAATTTTGAACAAATATGTTGTCCTTCTCTCATGATCTTGGCTTTTTTTGCCTCCCTGGCAGACAAGGAAGAATCTTCTATCGTAGAACTCGAAGGTTCAAAGTGACTTCTAAGCTCCAAAAATGACACTGGAGCTCTGCCTTAAGGGAGAGAAAGGATATGAGAGACTGTTCTCAGGGAAGGAACAGCAGGGAGGCAGGAGAAAAGCTTCCTGTCTGGAAGCAGAAGCCCTGACCTGGTGGACTCAGGCAGGCTGGCGGCCCTGCTGTGGGCCACCTGCTGTGAGCAGCTCCAGCCTTCAGGAAACAGACATTCTTGTTCCTTGAAGCTGCAGGCTGGCCTGAGAACCACTGATAGGCCAGGGCAAGGGCAAAGCACTTTCTATCAGTCTCGTCCACAATGTGATCCGCTCCTTGAGAGGAGGCCAAACTGAATTTGGTTGCCGCAGGACCCTTAAATTGCCTCCATCATCACCTAAGTGCATTCACCCAGAAGGCAGGACATGGTCACCCTTCGAGGCGGCTATGCAGTCAAATGCCCAGTAGAAGTCTTGGAGGAATTCCATATCCGATAGAAAATGCATGGAGGAGAAGAAATGAAGGAGCACCCTGTTCTAACTTCAGTTAGAAACAGGCAAGCATTCCCTGACAGTAAAGGAAATTACACACTGCCTGACAGAAGCTATGCAATATGTACACGTAATTTTAAATTGCATAGCTTACTTTGTTTATGGAATGGCTCATGAACTTTGTAAAATGATAAAGATCATTTCCCTCTGTACAGTTAAGTTATTGGCAAAGTAAATTGTATTTGTCATGTAATTTGATTCTCCCAAATACCTTGTCTGGAAGAAACGTTGTTCCCATTTGACGGATGAGAAAAACACTGATCATATTTGTAATGGAAGCAGACAAAGTGCCGATGGTAGAATGGGGAAGATCTAGGTTTCAATTTCAATGCTCTAACTCAAAATTCAGGGCTCATTTTACTTGGCTGTAATTTAATACATTCAAGAATCTACTGTGCTTCCTTGACAGACAGTCCCCTGTGTCATGGCTCATGGCAGGGGGTGGGGTGGGATGAAGAGACCAGGCAGGATAATGGGGAGAATTTGTGAAGGACAAATGGAAGACAATCCAGAGTGTCTGAGAAATGTAAAAGGCCTGTCATTCATCTCCTGGGTGTCACTTCTAAGTTTCTGGAAAGCAGCATTTATTGTCCACAGAACAATAAGCAAGATCTATAGACACGACAGGCTTGGGGAACACGAGCACACTTCCCACCTTGACGGGCACCGTGGGGAGGTTTCACAGGTGGCCACTGGCAGACGCGACGGGGCCCATTAGGAGGACCAGAGGCCTGTTATCTGGAGCTGGGTTTGTTCAGGATGTAATGGTTAGCTTCCTTGATCTCTTGACAGCGTGTGGCCCCCTGAAATACCCTCCTCCTTCTTGAAATGGCCTTTTTATTTGTAGACACCATATATTTCAAGTTACCTTTCCCTCCTTCTCAGAAGTGTGATGTTACCTCTCATGGCACATGTCTTCCTCCACTCAACCTAGTGATTAAACACTCACCCCGCAGGACACAACTCAGATGTCCCCCTCTTCATTGGAGTCTCCTCTGCTTATCCCATTGAGAAATCTTTCTTTTCTGAATTCTTATCATATTTTCTATCTTCTCCAGTATGTAAAACACATCACTTTGCGTTATAGTTTGCTATAAACACATGGCATCTTTCCCACGAAAGATAAACCCAATGTTAGGATGCTTCTTGTCTTTCATTAGATCAATTTGCTGTAGAGCTGAAAAGGCCCATATAAGCCACCTAGCTCAATGTCCTCATTTTATAGACGAGGAAACTGAGGCATGGAGAGCTGACACATTTGAGCCAAGTTCACACAGTCAGGCAGATTAGAAATGGAATTCATCTGCACCCTTGGCTTCACAAAGTACTTGACTGGAATGAAGCCAAAATGAAAGGTAGAGTGAGTGATTCTGACAAATCCCTGAGGACTGCCATCCCATGGCCAAAGGTGGACCACCCAGAGACATATACGATTGATATTGAATCCTCAAGGCAACTTCATTTTTGAGATGGCCATTTCATTTAGCACATCTGTTCCATTCCAACAGAATTTTTGTGAGAGGCTCATTCAAGCTTCTTAATAAGCAATTGGGTGGTGATTGTTCTTAATCAGCTGACCAGGGATGAAAGTTATTCAGATTATTATGCTTTAATACATTAAAAAATATGAACAGAAGATCAATCTTCCACCAATAAGAGATGATTGGATATTGCTAATATAAATCAAACAGTGCATCCCGGCTTTACAAAAAAAAGAAAATGCTATGGCTTTCTGGTATCTTGTGCTATCGACCCTGAACGTGGCTCAGATCCCACCACCTCTCCCCTCTACACTTTTATTATAGGCAGGCTGCCTTATGGTTAATGCAGCAATGCCAGTTAATTCCAGTAATGGGTAGGCTTCACATTTAAGGAAACTCACAGTCTGATACCTAGCAGCATTTGTAGGTTCCAAATAGGTACAAGCTCTGTCTCTGTCTGGGGTATGGTGTGTGTCCACAAAGAAGTGAACGCACTGAGAGTCAGGGACACACGTGTGTGTGTGTGTGTGTGTGTGTGTGTATCTTTGTGTGTGTGATTCCTGCATACACGTGTCTGTGTATGCACATGTGTGTGTGAATGCAAGTGTATAGACATCAGGGAACTGGGTCATGGAGAAGGGTGCTGGTGGAGAGGGGTGAGGGCTGCCTGTTATAGGAGGGATGAGTTTTTCATGTCTGGGAAGGAGGAGTCTATGTGAGCAAGAGATATGCGACTTTGAGTACAGGGCTTTGGGAAAGGTACTAAATGCATGCTTAAGAAGGATGTTTGGAAGGTGGAGTGAGAGGATTCCTGCAGAAACACCCCTGCCTGGTCTTGGAAACCGTTTGCCATGCAAAAGTGGTGTATTTCAGTGTGTTTTTGCTCCATTGCTTCCTTATTTGTCCTTCCTCCTCTTCTTCATTAAAGCCTTATGGATGTGCCTCTCCATGCCCTTCCCCACCTTGTTTTTCCTTTTCTGTCCTTTCTATTTTTGTAGGCGATAGTCAGTAGGGAAGAAATAGCTGCTCCTTACTGGGAGAACTGGTTCTGGTGATTCTGTTGTTTAGAATCACATAAAAGTCCAGAAACAAATCCCAAAAGGAGCACTGTTTCCCCTTGAGGACCTTCTAATGTATTTTTTTAAAAAGCCCACACACTGGGCCGTCAAAGTCACATGCAATGTGACAAAGTGGGTAATTATGTTTCACTTAGCACACATCAAAGGAACAAATGGCTGGAGAGCGTGCATATGTGCACCCGTGCGTGTGTGAAGGAGGCCATGTGTGAGGCAGTCCCTGGGTGCAGGCTGGGTACAGCCATGGGGACCCAGGTTCATCCTCCAGTCCCTTGCCCTTAAAAGGAATGAGGCTATAAGACTCATTTACATCTGGGAGCTGAAGTGGAATGTGCCTGGCCTTTCTCTTATGTTCCTTTGTTTGGTTTTCATGGAAACCTGTGTTTATGGGGAAACCCTGAGCATGCTTGCTACAGACAGATGTTTCTGTTCTCTGTCAGTTAGAATGTTTCTTTTGGGAGATGAGCTACTTTTTTTTCCCCCTTCCCCCAATACAAAAGATAGAAAGAAATTATCAACACTTCTAAAATCCAGAGGTCCCTCTGGAAGCAGGTGACACCAAACAGCTTTTGGCAGAGACCCATCACCACTTGGAGCTTGCTATTACAACTTGATAGAAGGAAGGGCAGAACCAAATTCGGCGCAAATTAGGCCCACCGTCCTTGTCACAGATAAGAGAGAACGAGGGAGAGAGAGAATTCAGCTGGATTCTGCATCACTGATGCATAGCCCAGGCTTCTCCTTTACCCTGGACCGTTCCCATCCCACTTTTCCTTCCTGCTACTTCCCCCATAGGCTGAAAACTTTGTCACTTTAACATTTAATTATATAAAATCCTGTTCTCTTTACCCCCTGTGGATGAGCAATTGTTCTGCTATTTCTATAAAACGCCACAGGAAATATGAAAATAGGAGGCAGGATTTGGAGCAAGACTGCTCCTGAATGCCTGTGGTTAGCAGCGTCAGAGACGGCTGCGTGGATTTTACATCTGTGACAGGGAAATGGAAAGGGGGGCCGGAGGGCGCAGGCAGAGAGGAAGGGGGATAAGAGGGGTCGTAAGGGAGCCATGTTAGAATGCTGCAATGTGACCTTCGACCCGAGGGGACTGAACCTGGGGCTGAACCCAAGGGAGAGCAGCCCCCACCTGTGCCAGGTTCACTGCTTAAGGCAGACGAACTGGGTTGGCAGATGGGTCAAAACGGAGTCATAAGCTGGAGGGGAATGAACCTCACATTTCCCTGCAGTATTAAAAAAAACGTTTTTTGAAAGAAGCTGGACAGTATCTATGGCCTCATTCATTCTTTAATCAAATATGTTACTGGGAAGCAGTGTTGAGCAATGACTGCAAGTATAGACACTGGAGCCAGAAGCCAGGGTTCCAGTCAAAGCCCTTTTACTTGTGAAGGTATAAACGCAGCAAGTTACTTTCTTCCTGCACTGATTTTGTCATATCCAAAGTGGGGCTAACGATAATATAATAATAGTACCACTTTCAAATAAAGTGCCAGAGCAGTGCTATTATAATGATCTAATGAGTAACTAAAATGTAACAAATACTGTACTAGATACAATGGCTACAGTGGTGTATAAGTACCTGTGTTCACATCTCAGTGGCTCATAACTTACTAGAGGAGACAGGTGTGTATATAAATTATCAACAGTGTGATGGGGGGAAGATAGTGATATCTAGGAAGTCTGAGCTTTTGGAGATGAGTATCAAGGGAGTTGGGAATATTTATCATATAAGATGGGTTTTGTGGGTTTTGTTGGATAGGTAAGAAATAGGAAGTTGCCAGTTAGGGAAGAGGGATCATATTATTTCTAGAAAAGTACAGAAAAAAGATAGAAATGAAAGTGTATCTAAAGGATCATGGCTTTTTTTTTTTTTTTTTTTTTTTTTTAAGTAAGCTGTATGCCCAACACAAGCTTGAACTTACGACCTGAGAGCAAGTCTTATACTCTACTGACTGAGTCAACCAGGTGCCCCCTCATCATGGCTTGTTTTTTAAAAAAGTGATAAATGGTGGGAATGGTGGGAAGCGATGCTGGTAAGAAAAACCCCACGTGGTTTGCTAGAGATTTTGGGTTTCGTTTGTTGGAAATGGAGATTCAATGGAAGCTTTTACAAAAAGGTAAAAACATGATCCATTTTGAACTATTCTGCCTGCTGTCATACTAATTTTAATATCTTTTTATATAATAGACAAAATTAATAATCTTTCCCTAACTATAAAACTGCAGTGGAAGAACACCGATGTTTGAAGCAGCACTGGATAATTGATTGATGGGATGAGAGATGAGGAGGGGCTGCTGTTAAGAGAGCCTTGTAATAGTGTGAGAACTAGTGGAGAGCTCTGTATTTAAGAGAAGTCTAGAATGTTAAGGGTTTCCTTCTAACGGCTTCTTCTGTATCTTAGAAAATGTCTGCATACAGGAAGACATACTGCCTGTGCCTGACACTAGTAGTTATTTACCTAATATGTGTTCTCCTCATCTTCTTTACTCAACTAGCTTTGGATTGGTTTAGGGTACCAACACGCCTAACTAGAAAATACCTTCCCCACCTCCCTTGCACCTAGGGGTCAGCCACATGATAAGGATCTGGTTTGTGGTCTGGAAGTGGAAACCTTTAGGATACCTCTCAGACAGTTTTGTTTCCTGATTCTGGCACCACTCCTTCTAACCTCTTTTTCTTCTTGCCTGGAAATCAAAATGACAGCAGAGGTGCAGAGAGGAAGGCTAGAAGACCCTGGGATGCTGATGACATCATGGAGCCTGTCTATCTCTGGACTTCATGCTCTGTAGTTAAGTCTAGGAACCTGGGTTTATGTTATCTGTAGTGGAATGCAGTCTCTGATGGAGGGGGGGTGTTGTGGAGATAAGAGCCTCATGTAATATACACTACTACTGAGACACAGCTGTTTGACGTATCAGAAGCAAAATCAGTTTCTCTTTGGCATTTGTAAAAAGGGTCCATGCCTCAACAGTATGCTCGGCATGTTAGTAACCCACAACCCAAATTCTTCTGTGTTGTCAGATATTAACCCTAGATCTCCTACCAGCCTACAAAGACAAATTTCCCTCAACCCCAAAGGCTCAGTCACTGCATGGCCAACCCCAGGAAGAAGAAGAGAGTGTCAGTGCTAACGAGGAAATGTTGACTATCAGAGCTTTGCCAAATCACTGGGAGTCGAGGATGTGCCTTTCACTTGAAAAAGAAAGGTAACACCCAATGTAACATTAATAGCATGGTTTCGGGCTGGTCAAGCAGGAAGCAGCTCCCTAGGGTGGGATGGAAGTATGCTGGGGAGATAAAGGAAAAGCCTAGAGGAAGATAGCTGTGGTCTCAGCCTCGAGTCCTAATAGTGGTGGGGAGAAATGCAATGAACTGGGGACTAAACAGAGTTGAATTAATAACAGACAGGAGGTACACCTAAGGACCCAGCTATACAATGGGGCTTTGGAGTTAGAGTGGATTTTACTAGCCAGCCAACCTAACCACTCTAAGCTGTTGTTTCCCATGTTATGAAATGGAGGTTATTGTGCCCACTTGCAGGTTTATCATGAAGATTACAAGAGATGAGGTACATAAAAATGTCTAACACACTAGAGGCACTCTGTAAATGAATGTTCTTGGTATTCTCAAGGAAGACAGATGGAAACTGTAGATCAGAAGCCATCTCCAGGGATCCCCTCCTCAGTGGGGCATAGAAACCAAGGAGCCCATGTGAGCACCTTCCTTCTTGCTAGAAAAGCAGAATAGCTATTGGCAAAGTTTGGCTCTGCCCTGGTCCTGGTCAAAACTTTGCAAGAAGGATCCCTTAACATCGCTGACCTCTTTTTCCCCTTTCACTATGGGGTGTAGGAATCCCATCTGAATCCTCAGTGCAGCCTAGGAAACAGGAGAGGAAGTCAAACAATAACCTCTTGGAGAAATCCTTCCCTCTTGCATTAGTGAGAAAGGGATACCACATGAGCACAAATACAGACACCTAGATACAGAGCTCAAATATGAGCAAAAATAACTCAACCCAGGACCTGAGAGTGGTCCACTCCACCAGCTAAAACACAGAACCCCGCTGAGAGTAGCTAAGGGGCTCCCTTTGCGTGGCCCTGACCATGGGCAGTGGCTCCCCTCACGCCTGGGCAGAAGGTGAGTCAGAGACAGTAATGTCTGGGGAATTATACATGATGGTCAGGAGACCCAGCAGCCCTCTCAGCCCATGTGGAAGTTTCTCTCCATGGCCAGCTGGGAGTGTGCAGGTTTGGTTTTATTCAAGGAGAACTGGTAGTTTTCATAATGGCGACATTAGCATACAGGTACATGGCAAGGATCAAGCAAAAGGAACATTTAGCGAGGGCAGAGTGAACCAATCAGGGGGACATTGGACTTGCCCCTTGGCTCCACAGGGCCCTGTTTGCACCTGCTTGACTTCATGCAACATCCAAGATGAAATTGTTCTGGCTCAGCACAGCCAGTGTGGCAGAGGGGCGTTTCCTGGGAAAACCATGGAGAATGAAGGAGAGACAGAGAGCCAGGTGCTCCATCTTTCAAAGGAGTAGTCCACTCCTGTTCCTTTCCCAGAGAGGAAAGAATGAGTCCACGGGGCTTCAGGGTGTCAGGCTTACTTTTTGAAGAATTTCCTCTCTCCAATCTTCAACAGCCTCCATGTACAGACTTCCTAAATAGAAAGTTTGCTCGCTCTTGTGCTCGAAATAACAGGACCTGTGTGCACAGGGAGCGCTACCCCATCAGGGAACTTCTTGTATAAAATTTATCTAGTTGTTCCATAATTGCACATCAGCCTAGTACAAAAAGCTCTTTTGTTGTGGTGGTGGCTGATAATGCAATGAGACACCATCCCCTCTGTGAGCTAATGACGTTTGTGAGGAGATGACAGGTGGGTATGAAAATGGAATCGGATGGGGTGGGGGCAGGCTCTGGCTCCATTCCTTGCTCTTTGCTGTTTCTGTGGCTCTGACTCCTGAGGAAGAGCGTGGGATGTTATCTATTAGTCTCTGCATCAGAATTTTCATCTAATTTCATAACGAAGATGTTGCTCCATCAGATACAGATGACGTGTCAGCAGAAATGTAGAAGGCCATTTTTATGTGTCAGCCGGCACTCTGCAGGGTCCCCCACCTGCCTGAAACAGTGTAAAAAGTACTGTTTGAGGGGACAGCTCTGCCACAGTAGATTGATCTTCAGAGATATACAAGTTCTCTCTTCTCCTTTCCTTACCAGTGATTCCTATCAAGCTGTAAGCTCTATGAGGGCAGGAGACTTTTCTTCCCATTCATTGTTGTACACCCAGTGCCTGGAAGATGATGAGTGGTCAACATAGGTGAATGGATGAATTCCATCTGCCATGCTTCCCAGGCTATGTATGGTGACAGTTTTTATTTTTAATTGAGGTGTAATTCACATCTAACATTATATTAGTATAGGGTGTATAACATAATGGCTCAGTATTTGTATACACAGTGAAATGATCACTGCAATTACTCCAGTGACCATGCATCACCTGTATGGCACTCACTTTTTGCAGACTTTCTTACTTCTCAAAACTGCAACCTCCATCAACCCTGGTCCACTTCTAAGGACTAGTCCTCACATTAGAGTAAGGAATCCCAGAGCCCTCACCCAACTCTGTGAGTCTCCACATTGACTCAACTCTGCTCTTAATTGGCTGACAAATCTGAGCTTATATTCTGGAACTTTCTGCGCCTAAGAAAATAGAGTTACTAACAATACCTGCCTAATGGTCTGCTGTGAAGATTGAATGAGACAATACATACTGAGGGCTACAGATAGGATCTTAATTTTGGAAACACTCAATATATTAGCCATTCTAAAGTCCTAGAAAGGATCTTAATCTTATTTTTCTGTATTCGAGTGTTTTGTCCCAGGAACCTACTGGGGATATTAGTCAATCCATCTCTCAAAGGCATGATTATATCACCACTCAAGATAATATTGCTCACTTTTTTCCTTCATGTCCCCTCTTGCAAGATTTCTCACACTGTGCTCTCTTCTTGGAGTCTACTGATTGGTATTTTATTTGGACTCCAGTGTTTTCCTGTGCTACACCCTTTTGTTTGTGGAAGATCATACTTTTCACAGATGATATTTTATTTGTGGAAGATCATACTTTACACAGATGATATTTTTTTCTGGATATCTAAAGCCAAATGGGCATCATGGTGCAGGAGTTAAGAGCCCTGTCTCCAGAGTCACACATTTCAGCTCTTCCATTTTCTATCTGTGAGACCCCGGATGTATTAATAACTTATAACACCTCAGTTTCTTTATCTGTAAAATAGGGACACTGATAGTATCTAACTCACAAGATTGTTGCAAAGATTAGCTGACTTGATTCCTTTGAAAGGCTTAGAATAGCTTCTGCCTCGTATTAAGTATTGAATAAATTTTAAATATTATTATTTGTAGCTGTCATATGCCACCTATACCAAATACATAAATATGGGGTCATTTAATTATAAATTAGACTATTCCCATTCTACCGCATATGCCTGTGAACAGCAAGTCATTCACAGATACAAAGATGCATGCGCTTTCTCTTCTTTTGTCATGAAAATGAAGCTTACCTTGAAAATCTATCACAGCTCAGCACCTTTGAAGGAAGCACCTTTGAAGAGAGACTTTTTGCCACTGGTTTGTCATTTTCTCCCTACCACCTTTCCACTAGGAAGTACCAGGCACTGAGTATCTAACATTAGCCAAAGAGAATGTATACCCACCTGGAGTCATAAAACTAAGTTCTAGTCTTAATTCTTCCAGAAATGAGTGTGTAACACAGAGAAAACCTCTCCTCTGCAGACTTCGGTTCTCTCATCTGTACCATGATGGGAGCAGACCAGGTGCTACTGTTCTTCTTAATTCCAAGGCTGTGAATACGACTATAACCCAAAGGTCTCTGGAAATCTGGCCTCCATCTGGACAGGCTCCGGTTCCCAGTGCCTTGAGAGGGAACATGATTGATATCTGTGTGGATTTTATGGCATTGTGGTAGGGAAGCCTGCAAGTTTTGTATTACCAGCTTTGGAAAGGAGACTGGAGATATCACGACCTTTGGATATGAAATATTAATGTTTTGATTCTCTCTTTTTAATTATTTGAGATGCACTGCAATTGGCGTGAAAAGGTTATGTGCTGATGTGTAGGTCTTGACAAGCAGCAAACAGCCAAAGAGAAATCCCTGATTTCTCATTGATGGGGGCTGCTTGGGCCACGTGTTCAGTGTGACGCTGAGGGGCAGAGGGTTCTTTCCTCTTACTGGCACTGCTATCTTCCCTATCCTCAATAGGAATGTGTACCCACACATTTTCTGTCCCTGGGACTACGGCTTTTGTGCCTTTAGTATAGATTGTCCCGGACACACATGATTTTCTTGAACTTTTCCCTCTCCTTCTGCTTTCTTAGGTGAAAAAGGAAGGAATAAAATGCAGTAGAATTAGCTCTTGTCAACTGCTAATTGCACCAAGCTGAAATTTTTCAACACGGCATTCAAGGATCTTTATAATTAGGCTAAGAATCACCTGCCTCAGCACCCATCAAAAATTAGCAGATAATATTTACTCCCTCTACTTTCTTTTCTGCAAATACATACTTCTCCATCTCAGTTGTGAGTTACCTTTTCCCACACTCCCCCATCTTCATGTGAAGTTCCATCCAAACTCCACTGCCGGAGAGACCCTCTAGCAATGAAGGGGGCAGTATTAAGCATGTGTGTCATGAAGTGACTTCTCTATCATCCTCTGATGGTTGGTATTATGAGTTGCCTTGGTTAGGCCACAGCAGCCAGATATTGGGGCAAACCTTATTCTAGATGTTTCTGTAAGGATAGATATTAGATGGGGTTAAATCTGGAGATTTTGAGTAAGGCAGATTGCCTTCCGTAAAGTGGGTAGGTCCTATCCAATCAGTTGGAAACTTTAACAAAAAAAACACAAATGTAGGGTGACGGGGTCACTCAGTTGGTTAATGGTATGACTCTTGATTTCTGCTCAGGTCATGATCCCATGAGTTCAAGCCCCACATCAGGCTCTGTGCTGGCAGCACACAACATACTTGGGACTCTTTTTCCCTCTCTCTCTGCTCCTCCCCCCCAGAGCTCACTTTCTTTCTCTCAAACTAAATAAATAAACTTAATAAAAAAGAAAAGAAAAACCTAACTTCCCCTGGAGAGGCAAAGATTCTTCCAGCAGCCATTGAACTTCAACAGTAGCATCACCCATTCCCTGGGTTTCGAGTCTACAGAACTTCTCTATCGTAAGCTTAACAACTTCTACTATCATATGAGCCAACTCTTAAAAATAAATATATCCAGGGGCACCTGGGTGGCTCAGTCAGTTAAGCATCCAACTTAGGCTTAGGTCATGATCTCACAGTTCGTGGGTTCAAGTCCCATGTCAGGCTCTGTGCTGACAACTAGCTCAGAGCCTGGAGGCTGTTTCAGATCCTGTATCTCCTTCTCCCTCTGACCCTCCCCAATTCATGCTGTCTCTCTTTCTCTCTCAGAAAGAAATAAAACATAAAATAAAATAAAATATCCTTTTAAGATTATATATTATATTTACATATACATATGTATAGATATACACATATACATATATAAAACCTATAAATGCATACATGCACAAACATACAACCTACTGTATATACACACACATCCTATTTGTTGTGTCTTTTTCTGGAAAATCCTACTGTACATGTGACATTGTAGTATAACGTAGTGCCATGTTTGTTACCCTTCCCCTACAGACAAGACATTCTCTCAGGCACTTTGTTAGAATGTATCCTTCCTCTATGAAGCTTCCCTGAATTTCACTCAATTTTCTAAATCCCAGCTAATTCACATTAGACACAGAGAAGGAGGCTGTGCATAATTGTTCCCTGCTCGGGATGGAGATGGGCACAGCACACTGCTTGGTCCCACATGGTGTGGCGTGTGGCCTTCGAACAGCCATTCACGCCTCAGCCCTGTCTTGCTGAGGAGCAGGTGGGTTCTCACTGTCACCCATCACATTGCTCCATCACCAGCATTAAACAGTATGAAGACAAGGTACTCAGTGATTGGAAAGGAATGAATCATATTTTAAAAATATGACAATCCTAAAGTATTCCTGTTCTTTCCTAAAAAAAAAGCTGAAATAATCTTTCTCTCCCCTAAACTTTCTTAATGCCTTTTCAAGCTCTTCTTCCTGGGGGAGAAAAATCCTGCAACACATTCTCACAGTTAGCACACTACATTCAGTGTGTCTGTGATACTAATGTCTACTATGTATTGGCTGCTCTATGTCAGAGGCAGTGGGGTTGTGTATGTGTAACGAGACCTCACAATTATTCTTTCGGTGAGTTTTATTATCTCCAAACGCAAACCCAGCAAGATCAAGTAAATTACCCAGGGTTATATAGTGAGTAAGTAACCAATGTAGGTTTCACATCCAGTGATTCTGACTCCAAATCCATGTACTTTACATGATTGCTGTGCCTCCTCCAACTCTTGAGAGTAAGGATTGCAAAAAAGAAATATTTGCCTATGTTCATATTGTTTTAATTTGTCATAGTAAGTGCTCAGCGTGTGTTAAAGAGAACAGTAAAATGAAGGGCAAATAGTAGAGACCCAAATTCAGTTGGACAGCTGAGCAAGGTTCTTCACAGGAGATCAGAAAGTAGTGAAATCAGGGCTGAAAACTACAGGAAATTTATGTGGGAAAGCAAATCATTTGGGAATATTTGGATTCTTTTCAATATGAAAGTCACTGACTAGTCCCATGGAGGCATATGAAATGCAGTCCATGACTAAGAGATGGCTTTTAGGGCTGGATACTTCCAAAGACCAGAAGCGACCTTACAAAAGGCCACAACGAGGAGCTTCTGAGTGTGGAATTCCATGGAGCACTGAACTAGGTGGGGATTCCAGATGGCTATAGACCATCAACTTCCACCAGTGATTAAAGTGATCTTTGGATATCAGAGAGAAAGACCTAGCTGAATCAGGATATAAGAGCAGAGAGCTAGTTTTCAGATGAAAATGGTTAGAACTTAAAAAAACGTGTGCAGGTATGATTAAAAACTTAGTAAGTGATGTCTGGGTCTAAGCTATGTGTCTATCACGTGCCCTGCGATTCACCACAAGGTGGAGGCCTGGCCCAGATCAGCTGTGCTGGTGTACCTTTCAGAGGTGTTGGGATCTGGAGAGGTCAGTAAAGTCTAGATGCATGCTTATGATATCTAACAATGGTGATAACTGTTACCACCAGATCATTTCCTAGATTGAAAACAGAAGAAATGACCAGAAATAAAATAAGAATCTCTAGTTAAAGGATGTCTGAGGTGAGGTCAACAAAGCCACCCAGTGGAATATAATTCAATAAGTAGTTTTAAAGTGCTGCTTATCATGTGCCTCTGAGTAGGTAGTGGTTGGGTGAAGAGTTCACAAAGTATGTATTTATATGTATATCTACATCTGGGTCTCTACCTATGTACACACACACACACACACACACACACACACACATAATTTAGTCCCCAAATCTCCATACTTCTTGGAAGGTAGAAAATTTGGGAAAAGTGTTGGAGGAGAGAAATAGAAAAATTATATGTTTGCTATGGGACTCTCCACCCAGATGCTAGTTCTTTTACCTGAATCTAACACCAGCTATCAGGGTAGGCATTATTATCCTAGTTTTCCAGGCTCAGAAAGGCTAAGTTAACACTTGTTCAGTGGCATTCATTTAGCGATGGAAGAGATGGAATTCAGGTGAGTCCTTATGTTTTTTTCTGTTCCACCTAATATTTATTACTGAGTGTTCAAAAAGCACGTATTCAAAACCAAGCTAAATAATAATGTTATCGGTAATAATTATTAGTGGAATTTTTTCCCCTGCTGTTCCTACTTTTAAGCATCCAAGAGTATCAGTTCCCTACCCACAAAATCTGGCTCAGGAGCCCTACATCTTTTCATATGGGATTAGCAGAGCTGGGCACTAGTCATTATGGCTTCACTATAGATACTCTCAGTTTGGGGGGCAAAAGGAAGAGTGAGACTTGGAGTTAGTCTTTCAGCTGTCACAAAGGATCAGACACAAGGAATTTGCTTCCTGAACAGTCAGGTTAGAAATTAAATGCAGGAGGCAAAGGAATTTATGTGGATGTCATCCTAAGAATACAGATAATAACCAGAAAGCTTTGGGTTTGCTCCTGTGACTCTTGAATCTGGCAGGAATTCTTCCCAGTATCTATTATCATGCTTCTGTCCTTAGCACCTGATGCTGGACTCCTACATCCAGAGCCCTGGGCAGGAAACCCTGTGTGAGGAGCTTTGCTGCTAATCCCCAGCCCGAATGTTCTGTTCCTCAGCTCCAGGCTACTGCTCCTTGCCCTAGCACCTGCCGAGTGAATAATTCCTTTCCCTCATTTGCATTGTTTCCTTGAAGATATTTATAGCCTGTGATCATCTGCCCCCTGAGTCCTCTCCTTCTCTAGACTATAATTTAGCATTAGACCCAGGTCTGTTAGCTATGGAACTGAGCATGCACAGCAGCTCCGCTGCCCTGGGTTGGTGTCAAAAGGGAGTGGAGGCTCTTTAAGGCTTCAGCAGTGGTTCAAAAAAGAGTGGGCAGAATGTCACCCTCAAAATTGGTCCTCTTGGTTGTCTTTATGGGGAATTTTATGATTTGCCTGTTGAGTTAGGAGAGATTTAGAGATTTGTCCAGATGGCTGTGTGTATTGTGCATGGCTGGGGAGTGTGGGAAAACCAAATAAAAGAGGAAAGTTGATTTTTCTGTGACTCCTGTTTCTACCTCTCCGGCCCACCATGGCTGAATTCTGCTATTGTAATTCTTGAAGGTGGCAAAACCAGGAAGCAAAGAAAACAAACAAAAAATAAACAAACCATAAATGCAGTCACATAGACACAAAAATCCTAAAATGACCCCATGTTACATAGATCACTCTTTCAGCTTCTCAATATTCTAAGGCCACAGACCACTGAAACACAAAGAAGACTATATATGGAATCTAGAGAGAAGAAAGGAATTTGGGACAACTATTTAAGACTGTAAGAGAAGAGCTACAGCTTGAGCAGAGGATCTTTTTGGAAGTTTATCCATGAGGCTCCAAGTAGCTGGATTCATCTATTCTTGTGATTCAGAAAGTGAAAAGTAAAATAAGTATTTTTCAAATAAATATGTTTTTCAAAAACTAAGTGAGAATATAGTATATTTTGAAGTTGAAGCTGGCGGAGTCCTTCCAAAGGTATTACAACTATACTAAGCTGACAGGTCAGAATATTTCCTGTCCCTACCTTGCTAAAACCCTCTATTTTGCCCTATGTTGCTGAATTAACTTCATTAGTCTTACTTCAGTTTAAGTGCAGGAGTGTGAGAAATTGGGGTGTGGGAGTAGGACATGGCATCAAGATGACTTTGAATATTGTTTCCAGGAAAGGTTTTCCACATAGTGGAAACACCTGACAGGCTCTACCTTGACCAAGGAATCAAGTTCAACATCTCCAGGAGTGGGGCCCTGGAGATACTGTGCTTCCTGATGCCTTCCTGATGGCAATGCCACTTCTGTGATATTCCTGCCAAAAATACCTGATCATAAACAAAGGTGATACAGACCCAGGCTCAGAGCCATCCCACAGTAGGGAAGAACTGAATACACTGGACGTCCAATAAGGACATGGGAGACCAAAGGCCAAGGACCTCTTTCAGATTGAAGGAGGCTGTGGGTTAACACACCTGAATTAAATGTGTGTTACTGGAAAAGATCCTCAGCCATAAAGGGAAAAGACACTTTGTTAGGATAATTGGCAACATATAAATGAGTTCTGTGGCTCTGGTCTCCACTTCTGCTTATTTCCTTTTGAGCCTTTTTCTTCTTCCCATTTCTAGCCACTGTCCTGGATCTCATTCTCACAGATGTTTTGACTGGCTAGTCCATAATCCCCAACTCCCTCATATCAAGTTTTCCTTCTGAGTATACTAGAACTTTAATAGAGAACACCTGAAAAGGTAAGGTCTTCAAGGCTCAAAGGTATCCATCTCTAAGCAGAGAATTTTCAGTGCTTCAAGTGGATGAGGAGGTCCTGACACGCCTCACGGGACAGGTGTAGTGAGAACCTCACCATTTGGGAACGCTAATGGTAGCTAGCCCTACCGTGGGGATCCGAGATTTCCCAAACCACCTGCAGAATGCTGAGCATTCTCCCGACCCCTCCATACCCCTTGCTCAAAAGGATACTCTTCCTCTTTGGTGCCAAAGATAGTTTGACATCGAGGATGGAACCTCTTTAAGTAAAATTCCACAACAGAGCATTAGAAAGATGTGATAAAATATACAGGAGTTATTAAATATTGTCATCAAGATGAGTAATAAATCAGACACTTTATGGCTTCTGATTATAAATTCCATTTATTCCGTAAGCGTTTAAAGAAAGAAAAATGGAGACCCAACAGAGATTTAAGCATGCCTGAGATGGATATATTTTATTATTGCTGCATGGCTGTAGCACCCCCCAGGGGGAAGCATAGACGAGCCCTCTCATGGCCAGTAGGTATGAGCTGCTATGTCCCTGGGACTCCGTGGTTACAATCTGTGGCAAGTAAGAACATTCCTGTGAGGTTTTTGTGAGTCAAAACTTCTGGCAGATTTTGGGGTGCCAGCATGGCTCAGCCAGTTAAGCATCTGCCTCTTGATTTTTGGCTTAGGTCATGATCTCACAGTTCATGGCATCCAACCCCACGTGAGGCTCCCACCATGTGGAGCCTGCTTGGTATTCTCTCTCTCCCTCTCTGCCTGCCCCCTCTCTCAAAATAAATAAATATTTTAAAAAAGAAGAAGAAGCAGCAAAGGTTTAAAAAAATTCTGACAGATTCCTCCTGGAAGTGAATTTGAAGATGGCCTACCTCTCCAAATCGCAGAACTGAGCCAAGAGAGAAGCAATGTGAGGGTCTGAATGGGTCCTGGCAGGCAGTGCTGAAAAATGCAAAGCTTTAACAGGGGAGATCCTTAGCATGAACTCTCTGAAAGATCGGCCGCTATCAATCAGGGAGTTAGACACAAATTCAGTATAGCAAGTATCAGTTCAATAAAAAATATACTTTGTGTTCACAGAGCACTTTACAGTTTACACATGTCATTCTGTTACATCTTACACTACCCCTCTGGCTTAGCCATAATATTTTCATTCTAAACACAGAGAAAATGAGAACGTCTCCCTCATCCAGCCAGGTCTTTCTCAGCTCCTTCTGATGCTGCACTCATGAGTAATGCCTCTTTAAAGGTGGTTCTGGCATACGGAGAGAAGGATGGAAATGCAGTTTCCCGAGACAGCCTTCATGGCAGAATTTGACCTGTTTTTGGCTTTGGAATGCCTCATATGTTATTCTTCTAGCAGATTTCTCTAATTATGTTTTGCTTGAGCTAAGATTAAAATTAATTGGTCTTTTCATGATCACACATTCGGTGAGTAATAGGGCCAGGCACCTGAGGACGAGCTGGAGACTAGAGACTGGGTATGATAATCCATACACCAGAGATTCTGAAGGCAGTGAGAGAGGAGTGGAACATACCCAGACGGGCCTCTGAACGTGGACACAGCAGCTTGTCTAGTTCCTGGGATCCTTAATGTGTCAGTCACATACGTGTGTGACACTCACCTATACAAACACAGGCTCCCGCAGAGACTGAGGAGCACATATGTGCATCCTTGTAAAAACACTTACACTGTTTAAAAGGCTCTGAGGAGTGTTGACTTTTGGCGAAAGACCAGATAAATCACTTTGAGGAGGGAGAAAAGGAAAACAATATGATAAAGAAAAAAAATCTGCTTTTCCCCCCTTCAAATGCCACAAGAAAATGTCAAGGAAATCGGTTTACTGGAAATAACAGAGAAGTTCAAAACTAAATTGTCAAGTGTCACTTCCGTGGCCCGACTCTCCCTTGCATACCGGGCTGCTCTTCCCCTGCCTATTAGCTGCCTTACTGCCTCTGCCATTGGTTACCCCTCAGGATGCCACTTTTCCGTGCTTGAAAAAAGGATGAACCAAAAAATGGCCCTTGGAAAGCCTTTCGCTAAGTGGAATAATAGAGAATAAACAAAAGGACAAGAAATGAGTGGGAAGAGATCTTTCTCTGTCAAGTGGCCATGTCTGTCTCTGGAACAAGGTCTACCGGAGACCATAGAAAGGAGGTTTATTATTGCCGGTGGCATCAGCAGCAGAAGCAAATGATTAAATGATTAAAGAGGCAGAGATTAAATGACTAATCATGCAAGGCTATGTACAAGTCCCTATAAGCAGAGAAGTATATAGGGATACCACTGTTTTCTTATAACTTAAAATACATCACATATTTCACAGTCCTACAAAGAGGTTTCCTGATTTACTTTCTGTTCTACTTCTGTTACAACAGCAACCACAAGGAACAACAGTGACTTACTATGGCGAAGGGTCATGGAGCAAGAAATGGTTTGCAATACCTAGATTCATTCATTCGTTCGTTCGTTTGTTCATGCATTCATTCAACATTACAAAATCAATTCAGAGTCTACCGGATTTTATATCAGGATCTTGGCTGAGTTCTAAAGACAGAACAATGGGAAAATCACAGGTCACACCTTCAGGGAACTCACGCACCACTATAAAATCATTTTGCCTTTTAAAGTGCAGGAAAACAATTTTCACATAGAATATTTCCAAGAAGTCCAATATAAGAGACCAATAAAGCAGTGTTTTAAGTTAAGTGGGAACAGTGGATGGTGAGAAAATTTTTAAAGGAGAGTGTAGTAATTTCATTTTCAATGTGGTTGAAATGAGGCTGAGGGTGTTTGGCAATTTTGCAAATCATGGTTAATAGGTAGAGAAAGCATTCAAGATGTGGTACCAACTCAAATCCTTACTCTCGCCATTTTTGCAGCTGCTGTCCCATTGACTCCTAATGCTAAAAGGCATCAGGAGAAGAATGCTTGCTCTTGCCTCTCTGAGTTTATCCTTTGCAGAGTTGGCTAATATCAAAGTTTCCCTTGGTCATAATTCAGAACTAAGTTTCTCATTTCTGCAGCTCTATCACTGGAACAGAAATTTCAAGCTGGAACTGAGGATAAGGTTGGGAAGTTTTAGAAAGAGTGGAAAAAGATGCAACCCACAGAGACATTGCATTGAACTAACTGGTAGACCTGGGTTGAGCATGCCCAAAAAGTCACAAAGTACTCAAGATTTAACAACAAATCTCCAAATCAGGGCCTGTAAGATTTGCATATTACAGTTAAGAAATGTGGCTGCTCAAATGCATAGAAGTCTAGATTTAAAATGGTGTCATTTGATACTTAACAATATTTCTTTAATGAAGAACATCTCGTTGTCAGTTTACTACTACTGTTGTTGTTTTGTTTTTAATAAAGGTAACTGGAAAACTAAACATCACGATGAAAACAATTCATCTTGTGGATCAAGAAGATGTGGTTTATCTACACCATGGAATACTACATGACAATGAGAAAGAATGAAATCTGGCCATGTGTAGCAACATGGATGGACCTTGAGGGTGTTATGCTGAGCGAAATAAGTCAGGCAGAGAAGGACAAATATCATATGTTTGCACGTATAGGAGGATTAGGAGGATCTTGACAGAGGAACAAGGGGGAGAAGAAGGGCGGAAATGGTGGGGGAAAGGGAGAGAAGCAAACCATGAGAGACTCTTGAATGCTGACAAAAACTGAGGACTGATGGATGTGGGGGGGAGGGGGGGAGGGGCATGGAGGAGGACACTTGTGGGGATGAGCACTGAGTGTTATGTGGAAACTAATTTGACAAACTATTTGTAAAAAAAAAAAAAAAAGAAAAAAGAAAACAATTCATCTTGCAAGAAATCACTTAAAATCAGAATGAAAAACATGATTGCATGCAGTATGCCACATGCCACGATTTCATGTCCCTCATTCGCTGTCTGCTGGACAGTCCATCAAAGTGACTGACATCATTTGCGTAAAGAAGAAAAGGTGATGGGCCACATTTTCCCCAACCTGCAGAAATCGTGAAACCCTAGGTAAGACCAAGGAGGCCTTATCGCTATTTTCTTTTCACATCAAAGTACCACCAAGGCGTGATACCAACAACACTCTGTTGCTGGTTTTAAGTTCCGGCACTGCCAATTTTAAATTTGACTAGATAACCAGCAATTCAATAACATAATTTATTAACGAACTTTCAATGGTGCTAACTTGAATACAGTCAGCTGTCCGCTGACAAAAGAATACATATTCACCAGATTGAATGTGTTCTTAAATGCTACAATTGTATTTTGTACTCATTATACACATCAACTTCATTCTTCCAACTACACCTGCACATACATATGCCAACTCCATTGGGCTTTTTTCACATTTTCTGAAAGAGACATAGAAAACCAGAAAGTGATAAGTAACTACTTGGCAATATGAATAGGAAGACTGTTGTGAGAAGGAGAACCGATGAACATAGATTGTGGCTGAACAAGCCAATATGCGAGGCAGCCACTGGCCCTTTCGGGGAATCAAGACAAATGAAACGAGGTAGGAGCACACTGAGAAATTGACAAATCTGGGCATTACTAAGTATGTCGATATCTAAAACTCCCTGTGCATAATCTTTCTGAAACTTTTCACCCAAAAGCCAGATACTGCTGAGCCTCACTAAAATTTAGTGAAGGACTTCTTCAAGGTTAATGAAGGACTGGCCTGAGCACTTGAGTTCTGCTTCTTCACCTCTTTGTGAATAAGTTGGGCCAGATCTGCCTGAATCTACTCAGCCCATGACGGAGGACTTCTGAGATTTGGTGGCACTGCACCCTGTAGAGAATGATTAGGTAATAAGTCGTCTTAGGTGCACTAATGCACAATCCAGTAGCGTGGAAGGATGAATGGACCCTGTGAACATGCCAAGGGAGTTCTGCATGTGTACATAGCACGTCTTCATGAAGACTGTGGAAACCCTTAAAGGCACTGACAGTTTTTCCCAGTTTTAGGACTGAAACTAGCTGAACCTCTTCATTCTTAATTGGGAGAAAATGCAGGAGCTGTGAGGAAGCAAGAGGAAGAAGACAAGCTACCGTGATGAGAAAGGAATGACCTAGAGGACCAGTCGTTGCAAATACAGAGAGAAAAAGGAGAAAGGCTTCCCCAGAGAACTAAGGCAAGATGGCCTGTAGGAGTAGGGGAGGGTGGATATGCTCTGGAGGGGAGATTAGGACGAACAGCTGACAGGTGCAATACTGTCACTGTGTTTCTTCTTGGATTCATTGGAAGAAAACAAGCCCATAATGCAAAGTATTCATATTGATAAACTATTTATGTGAGTTTATACAAATCAATTAATAAACGTATCAGAGGCAACAGTGTATAAACAATATTTCATAGCTAATAGCGATAGTTTTATCAACAAAATATAAAAACCCATTATAATAATATCCAGTCCTGCTGTGTCTGCCTGCCTATGATACCTACACTTTCTCAGAAGTCACTCATTGCCTCAGTAGCTTTATTTATTTACTCATAATTTATATTCCACCTACTTAGAAAAAAGGGTCTGAGACAGCTTGCAATGTTAAAATATATATAAAGCAGAATAGCTAAAAATGAAAACAGGAACACAAGCCGGTAAAAAAGAACAAGGAAAGAAATGTATCAGGCACCACCTGGGCTGGGTAACCAAACACCAAATTTAGCTCTGAGCTGTGAACACTAAGAGGGACAACGTATGTTGCTTTCAATGTTCTCACTGATTAAAACAGAAGCAAACCAGCTCCCATGATCACACAGATCCTTTCCTGGTACTGTTTAGCATGTGCAGCAACAGAGAATAAATAGATCATATTTTTGGCTGCAGTTTTATAAAATATATAACAATGCTTTCAGATGGGCTTTCTTACACCTGCTCCGTATGGATGGCAGCTTGCAGATTCTGTATGTATTTAGGCTAGGTCAGGTCCCTAAGTAGACCCAGTCATACCACCTTCTATTATGCCTGGTACTATGCTCCTGAATCAGGGATGTCTTTAAAACACAGATCTTAGTTTCCATCTCAAACAGTGGGATTCAGTAGGATGGGTGCGTAAAGATATCTTTAATAACATTAACTATTGAGCAGTACACATAGGTCATTTCTGATGTTCGTTCCTGATTGGGAAGCACTACACTCTGGGCTCGGAGAGTTTTATGTCAGTCACTTTCTCTCTGAGAACAGGCTTCCAAATTTTGCAAGTTGGCGTCTTTTTATCAGAACTTTCTTACCTTGAGAGTTCAAGAGAGATAGAATGGCTTGAACCTCGGAAATGGTAATGTAGCTCATGCCTCGGTGGGGAAGGGAGAGAGATCCTGCTCAAAGCTGCAAAGATGCCTTGCGTAAAGAAGAGCTCTAACCAGCTCACAACCTGGTGTCAGATCTGATGCTAAGCTCCACAGAGACCAACTGGGTCTGGTGCATCTATCCAGAAAAGCAAGGACTTCCACTCTTCCTACTCAAAGGGGGGAAACTGACATCCAGAAGGTGCCTAATGTTCACCAGATGCCCATGCCAGGCATTCTTTCCTAAAACTTCAGTTAATGTTCTATTGTTGTTATTATTATTATTATTATTATTATTGGATACAGCATGATTATCCCATTTTGCTAATGAAGAAACAAATGTTCAGAAAAGTAAACAGAATCTTCTTAATATCATACAGCAAGTAAACAGTAAAACCAGAATTTGACTCAGCTTACTATAAACCCAAAGCCCATACACGCTTTTTCTACTGTGACTTCACCTTGGAACTATTTTTCCTTTCCCTAGAGCTTTGCTTTCACAAGAGTGCAGTAAAATGGACTAGTTCAAAGCAAAGGTTCTGTAGTCAGAATTCCCAGGCTTATATGCTAGCTTCATCTCTTGAAGGTCGGGGGCATTAGTCAAGTTACTTAAACTTTGCCTCAGTTTTTTCCATCATGGGAGAGTGGGATCTACTTTATAGAGTTCTGATATGAGGTAAATGACTCTTGTGTAGCACATGGTCAGTAATCAGTGAATAACTACTGATTCAAGGTTGTAGCCAACAATGGGGTTGCTTGGGTTCCAGGAGAGATGCGTGAGAACCAATCTGTACTCCCATTGTAGAAATAGTCCAGAGCTGAATGGGCCAAGGTGTAGACATAGGATTGCCCTCATCCCACCAGGAATTCTGGGAGCTGTTTTAGATAAAGGTGGACAGGGGCAGAGGGAAGGGATGTGACAGCAACAGTGGCAGATTTGAGACCCACAATTAAGTCTACTAAATTATCACTCAAGTTTCCTTCTGTTTCTAAAAGTCTATATCTTACAAAGAATAAAATAAAATGAGAACATAAATTTTTAGAAATAGCATTCAGGCGGCTGAAAGCTGGCATCAACTAAGCCATGTGAATTAATTTTAAATTTTATTTGATTCAAAAGGCGGGCAAGGAAAGAACAGGCCAGCTTCTTGGGGAAGCTAGTGAATGTTAACAGATGTCAGAGTCGGCAGAACGTCTCAACTCCTGGTTTGCTTCCATATCAACCCCAAAGGAGAAGAGAAAAATATTCAAGCTATGAAGAACAGAAAGAGTAAAGAATTACACTGTTAAAATTACACAGTGAGTGATAGACCTGGGAAGGACTTTCTCTGAAACAATGCTTTTCAGGTTAGTTGTAGGAGAGGTGGGGTTACAATAGGCTTGTGCTTGGCCACAAAGCCCATCTTAGGACTTTCAGCCAAGAGCCCAGCGGTAGACCTGTCTGCCACTAGGGGGCAGTGTACAAATTGAAAAACAAATCTACTGATCCTTTCTAAAGCCCACAATTAAGATCTGAGGAAAATGAATGCAGACTGGGGAATGACTGCTTGTGGTCATAGGACTAGTCAGAGGAAAAGACATGGACCCGTTGTCTCTCGTTTCCAAGCTGGGAGAAAGACCACCATAAACTGCCTCAAATTGGGGATGAGTTAAAGAGAAAAGCATCTAAGGGCACATTTTTGTGTTCATTTACCCACACACCTTATTATGTACTTTAGTAGTGAGGAAAGGAGCAGGTGAGTCACATTCAAGGTCGGGGTTATGTATGCAAGGAACCACAATGTGTATAAAGGACAAATTACAGAAGAGAGGTCTGGGTGAAAGGCCTGGAGCATTCAGACCAGGAAATGTATATTTAGGACAGTTTCATGGAGCAGCAGCATAAGACCTGAGAGATCCGAAGAGATGGGGCCATTTGAAAATGAAATAAAAGAAGGACAAATTAAAACAAACAAACAAACAAAAAGAACAGTCACAAGGTGGAGAAACTAACAAATAGCTCAGGGTGTACATGGGAAATGGGGAGGAGCTCCGTGTGGCTCTTGGAGAAACAGAACAAAAGAGGAGCACCGAGGAAGCTGGAAAGGGGCGTTACTTCTGGACTGGGGGCCTGGGTAGAGACTCTTGGCTGGATTCCACAGCTGGCCATGAAGACACTGAGGAGTCTGGGTGGCCCAATGTGACCGCAGCTGTACGTAGGGCAGATTGACCTGGTGGCCTGGAGAGAGGGTTGGCAGCCTCACCACTTAGGAAAAAAAGAGCAGGCATGTGAGGCTATAAGGACGTAACTTGAGGAAAAAGGAGGAGAGATGGAAGAGGTGTTTTTGGTAAACTTGTCCCCAAAAGGAAAGGTGGGGTAGAGTGAGGAAAGTGCCAGGGAAGTAAGCCCCATTTCTTCATTCCCTTATATGTAAAACAAAGGGGATGCCTCCTGCTCTCAGGTTCCACCAGAATGTGAAGTTCTAATTCTAGGTGGGGCATTGGAGGGCTGGGGAGCCCATATTCATAGCACCAGAGAGCTATCATTCAGATGCAATTCGCAATTCAATCAAGGAGTCAAAACGGCAAGAGCTCCTTAGTGAAAAAAGAGAAGTCCTGGGTAAATTCAGGGTTTACTAGCTCGCCATGCAGACGTGGTGTGTTCTGCCCTTAACTCCCACATTCAATAGGATAATTACTTCCTGAAGTCTCCAGCAAACCCACAGCCTCACTTCCTTCAAATTTGTACCTATAGCACCATCTGCTGGTGTGGGACCCTGTGGCCTGTGGTCAAGCATAAACTCCTCATTCTGTGCCCTCAAAACTCCTTCATCACACTCTGTTTCCTGCAAAGCATACACACACACACACACACACACACACACACACACACACACGGATACACGTAAAGAGATGCACACAGATAGACATAGACACACATAAACACACATGCACATAGATGCATACAGACACACACAGATACGTATGCAGACCCACACAGAGAGATACACTTATAGACACAAGCGCACACAGGCCACAAACGCACAGCATCCCAGCTTGAACTCGGGTGGCCTCCCTGCTATGTCCTCCCGTGCTGCATTCTGGAACCCCGGCAGGCCCCGGAAGTTAAGTTGAACCACACTCTCTCCCCAGCCCTGCTGCAAAGGACAAACGACAGACCAGTAGGACGGCAGTATTTGAGAGGACAAGCAGTTGGACATCTAAAAGTTTAATTTGCTAGTTAATTTACTTGCAGACTGCTAATTGATCCTGAAATTCCCTCCTCCCCTCTGATCTGCATTGCAAGAGACCCAGAAGGAAAGAGACTGGACTGGCCCTTCGTCCCCCCCATCTGTGCCCTGCTCTCCATCTTGGCTGCAGCACCTGGTGTCCTGCTCTCATTCCAGAAGAATCAGGAACACAACCTGGTTCCTCCCAAAACATTTCTTATTAACCTACTTTCCCTAAAGATATCAGTTTGTTGAAAGAATCCCAAGTTTCAATGGATTTTATTTTGAAACCAGAAAAATCACGACACTGTAATGACAATAAGCACTTTTTGACCTTTTAAGGAAAATGCCATTCCATGCCACGTCTCTTAATAGCTGACTCCTGGCAGTAGCCTAAATGATGAATCCACCAACCTGTTTAAAATGTAAGGGAGGTTATTTCAAAAGTAATCCGAGGGTGTTTCTGACTGCAAATGCAAATTCCTTTGTCGGCGGTCTCTGGCGCCATGGAGCGCTCAGGTATTTTTAGTCCACACAGATTTGCACGGGAGAAAACATACATATACACATGAAATTAATGCAAGGTGGGTCCTTCGTTCTGAATATTCATTCCTTTGGGATTTTGGAGATCTGAAAGGAAAAATAAGCCTGTCCCTGCAGACAAATAGGTCCATCTTCCTGGTGCCCTGCTCTGTGGGTTTGTGCCAGGATTCTGGCCTCCCGGCACCCATGAGAAATAGGCCCTGCTCATCGCAAAAATACCAGCCTGGCAGTTTTGGAGCACCAGCCAGCAACCTACTGGTGATATTGAGGGGTGCTGCTCCCCACCCCCAGTAGGCATTCATGTTTGTGTTTTGTGTTTGCCCATGTAAATTTGGAACAAGACTGAATAGAAAAGGATGAAAAGAGGTGTGTGTGTGTGTGTGTGTGTGTGTGTGTGTGTGTGAAGCAGAGAGACTAGGGAGGAGGAGCTGGCCCCACCAGGCCAGACCAAGCATAGGAATGTGAATATGACTATACTAAGGTTCTCCTAGTGTTTGTTTGCTTGTTTAAAAAAAAAAAATTAATGTTTTTTATTTATTTCTAGGAGAGAGAGAGAGAGACAGCGTGAGCAGGGGAGGGTCAGAGAGAGAGGGAGATACAGACTCTGAAATAGGCTCCAGGCTCTGGGCTGGCAGTCAGCACAGAGCCCGACGCGGGGCTCGAACCCACGAACCGCGAGATCATGACCTAAGCGAAAGTTGGACGCTTAACCGACTAAGCCACCCAGGTGCCCCTGTTTGCTTGTTTTAACCAGCTATCAAGTGCGGAGCAGGAGGGATGTGTCAGGCTGACTAAGCAAAGTATAGGGATGAGTTTTAGAATAGTTTTGGTGCAAAATGACCAGTGAGCCCATATAAATACAACATATTCAGGATTTTTCTAGATACTCCCAATTTCAAAGAGCTATTTGTAATATACCCACGAGTACATTTTAACTTGGTAAACCATGTATTCCACATTTTTGTTTGGTGTAACCTAAGAAAATATGCTTTCAAGACAACAGACACTGGCTTGAATATTGGCTTTTGCCATGTGCTAGCTGTGTGACCTTGAGTAAGCCACTTAATCTTTCTGAGCCTCAGCATTTTTTAAAGTTTATTTATTTATTTATTTATTTATTTATTTATTTTGAGAGAGATAGAGACAGTGCAAGTGGGGGAGAGGCAGAGAAAGAGGGAGAGAGAAGAACCCAAACCCATTCCACACTGCCAGCACAGAGCCCATTGCGGGGCTCAAACCCATGAAGCCATGAGATCATGACCGGAGCTGAAACCAAGAGTCAGATGCTTAACTAACAGAGCCACCCAGGTGCCCCAGCCTCAGCATTTTAATTTGAAAATGGAGATACCAGTACATACTTTCCAGGGCACTTACACTTTGTCTCACAGTAGTGTATATAATAAAGCATAGGAAATAAAGTGTGTGGCTCTCTCTGTCTCCCTGCTTATCCGGAAAAAGCTGAGTGATAGAAAAGAGAGCCTCAGGACCTATCCCCAACACAGAATGGCGCTGGGGCGGCAGTTCTTGTTGGGGAGAGTGCAGTAAAGAAATGGACCAGCTTTCCTATTTCCCAAGCTCAGGCACTGCTGGGATCAGAAGATCTTGGATTGTCCAACCCCAGAAGCCTTGAGAACAAGGCAGAACTAAGACTAGAGCATGGAAATAAGCAAGAGGCAGATGTCAGCTCAACACTGGGGAGAGATTCTGGCTACGAGAGCTGCCCAACAAAGGACCCGGAGGTAACGAGCTCCCTGTCACCAGTTGTGTTCAAACAAAGCCAGGTAATCCTGGTCAGAGATGGCATGTAGGGAAACTCTTTGATGCAGTAGAAGGCCCAGCTATATCAAAATCAAAATTGAATGCTCTCCTGATGCTAAGTCTTTGTTTCTGTGAAAGAAAAAGAGAGAATTGCTACTCCTACTCTGCCTTGAAACCTATACTCTGGAAGTCCCTGGTCCCTGCTGGAGGCAAAGAAATAATAGGAAGCCTCCAATGTTTCAGAGCCTTGCACTGGGACCATTAAGCAATCCTTTTAGAGCAGAAGGAAGAGTGAGTCTGAAACTCAGGTTTAAAATGATAATTAGCTTTTGTTATAGTCTTAATTGAAACTGGGTAGTCCAAAGAGAAGATCTCTTGGGTCAATGCTGCCCACCCACTCTCCAGCAGCATTAGAGTGATGCCATCATGTGACAAAACCCTTCCTTGGACATAGGAGTGACTTGAATCTTTCTCTCCTGATGTACTCTGTCCTCAGTGATTTCTTTTGTCTTTCACTGGATTGCTTTTCTCTTTCCTTCCTTTTCTTCCCTGTTTACGCTTTGAGAAGCATACATTCCATTCTAAACTATGTAGTCTTCCCATCTCTTGTATTCAGGGTAATTCTGTAATTGACTGACCTAACTCCCCAGCTGTCTCTTTTCCTTCCTTCCTTCCTTTCTTCCCTCTTTCCTCCCTCCTTTCCTTCCTTGCTTCTTCCCTCCCCACCTCCCTCCCTCCTCTCTGTCTTCTCTGTCCCTCTGACTTCCTAGGCTAGTTGCAGCACCCCACATTGAGGGGCCCATGCATTTCATTCCTAATTTTGCCTACCCCATTGCTTATGGGACCCCAGATTCGTCAAGTTCACTCTGAGGGCTTGCCCTGGCTTATCTGAAATTCTTTTGTGTCAGGTCATATTGGTATAACTGGCTTTAATTTTTTTTTTTAAATATTTTTATTTATTTCTAGGAGAGAGAGAGACAGCGTGAGCAGGGGAGGGTCAGAGAAAGAGGGAGACACAGACTCTGAAATAGGCTCCAGGCTCTGAGCTGGCAGTCAGCACAGAGCCCGACGCGGGGCTCGAACCCACGAACCGTGAGATCATGACCCAAGCGAAAGTTGGACGCTTAACCGACTAAGCCACCCAGGTGCCCCTAACTGGCTTTAATTTTTAAATAAGAAAGTATCAGAATGTTTCATAAGTTTAGCCAGTCCCATAAGCCCTGGCCAGTCCCCACTCCTGCCAAGCAATGGGGCAGTCTGAGCTCATGTTCATGAACAGCAGGAGATCTTGAGCTCATGGATGGTTTTCTAGCGAGGAGAAAACAGACAGGAATAGGAGGGAGGAGGCAGCAGAACAGGAGCCTGTTCTCATAGGGTCCTGTGTCCTGGTCTTGTGGAGGTCAGATAGGAAGGCTCTGTGCCATCAAAGTTGTGGTTAGCAGGCAGAGCTTAGAAAGAAAGAAAGAGAAAACCCCTCCCTCACATCATCATTAATCTGTAGCCCTTGGTTTTTACATTAGCTTTTATTTCTGCTGCTCCAAGGCTACGTTGCTGAGAGTCAGTGAAGCTAATGAGTGGCTGAGTGACTTCAATCATCACTTCCTGGATATAACGCAGTGCTTCTTTGGGACACTGTGAATAGACCCAGCTTACTGCACAATGGAGTCAATAAGACTCCAAGAGCCTCTACGAACGGTAGGTTTGAGATAAAAGACAAGAACCTCTGGGCACCAGGAAGTGAAATTGGAAACATCGAGAGCATATGAGTGAAATCCTTCTCAGAGGGAGGCTTTGAGGACCCCAAGTACAGCAAAGGGAAATCACTGTCTGTGACTCAGAGACAACCATGCCTGTCCATGCCCTATTTTCCTCAATGCTTGACTGACCATCCTCAACACACACCATGATGGCTTCTGCCTGCCAGAATGCCATTTACACGAAAAACATGATTTCCATTCCTCTAATATGGAAGAATACTACTTTGGAGTCTGGAGGTCCTGGGTGAAGCGTGGATTGTTCTCTTACTGACTGTCTGAAGAAAGCCTCCTCAGTTTCCCCATGTTAGAGGCAAAAAGCTCAATGTGATGACCTCAATGTACCTTCCAATTCTGAAACCCTAAAACCCTATACAGATATCTGTGAGACACATAGGATGAGCATCATAGATTTCCCTTTTCTTCCCTGAAGGTCTTGAGAGATTCTCTCTATACATTTTAATTAATTCAGCTAAGGTTTATACTTATACCTTAAGACAGACATATAATAACTTATATTGCTGGATTTGGAGCCATCTTCCCCTAAAATAGAAATGTAGTTTGCAGCTTCATACAAGTGGAATAGTCATGGCCTTGGCTGTCTGGAGAACATGAAAGTCCTCCAAAATTCAACTGTGAGCAAAAGCCTGAATGTCAGGGCGAGATTTGAAACTAGTCTCGGAAATATCTACAGAAATATCTTTTAAAAATAAATTTACCTTCATAAGAAATCTTTAATACATAATAAAGCAGCTGTACAGCTTCAGAATGTGGGCTTATATCAATTCCCAAGATTAGCTCTGTCTATGACACATCAATAAATATGTTGAATAAACCAATAAATAAATGGATAAGTGAATCTTGCACCTCAGACATAAACTCACTGGATAGAAAACTGCCACAAAGTTGCTCTGTTCTGTTGAAGACTCTTTCATATGTAAGGAAGTCATCTTCTTGGGTAGCTTTTTTTTTCCTTAGTGGGGAGAAAGGTCAATTAGAAATTACTTCCTGAAGTCAGAACCAAATTTAACATTTGTTCCCTGTGCCCTTGGCCCCAGTTAAGCCAGAAATGCATATTCCTTCCTCCACACATTGTTTTCTCCTTAGCAGCTACCATGTCTCTTCACATTATCAGAATTCTGAGAATCCCGAGATCAATTGATAGCTGGCTTTGCAATACACACGCTCCACCCTGCCAGAAATAGTGCCTTATAGATTTACCTTCAGAATCATATTTTATTTAGGCCGATATTAAGCTTAACCTTTGAGTCCTTGAGCCTTCATTGACAATGGCCAATGAGGACAAAGTGAGCTAAATGGCTTCTCTGGGGTTTGAGAAGGGATCCAGATGTGCAGAGGGAGACACTGAAGAGCTGACCATGGCCATGGGCATTCAAGAAATGTGAACGTCTTGTAACATGGAGACAGGACTAACTAGCATTCACTCCTCTCAGGCATGTGGCAATGATCTGCTCCAGGCCACTAACACCGCATGCAGCTGTATGGCCTAACAACACCTTTTTTTTTTTTTTTTTGCATTCTAAGACATATTCATTAGCGAAATATCAGAAACCTCAGGGGCAGCATGTGCTTCTAATTCATTTTCCAATTGTATAATGAGCCAGAAGTGAAATTTTTAGGGTGAATTTAATTGACCTTTACAGCAACATCAGGCAGATTGGCTTAAATGCTATTAAAGCAAAATGTAACCCAGTGAGACTTTCTGGAAGGTTATTGGAAAATCTATCAAGTTGTTTTTTTCTTAATTTTCATCAAGAAAGGAAAAGATAGATGGAGGACATAGAAAGATGAACAGACAGAGAGACAGAAGAAGAGAGATTGAAAGCAAGAGTGAAATGGACAGAGAGGAAGGGCAGAAAGAGGTAGGGGAGGGAGAGCAGGCCAGTCCATGCCCATCGCTACTGGGGAGTTAGTTTTAATGTAGAAATGAAGGTTTGAAAATGTGCAATAATGCTACAGGTCACAATGGTCTGAAATATTTCCAACACTTCTGTATAGGACAGCACAGACTTCCCTTTGTTAACACTTGAGTCTTGTGTTCAGGCCCTCTCTAACACTGCTGGGATCCTCCTTCTGAAACTATTGCCCCCTTCACCAAGAGACATGCTTGTTGTCAGTAATAAGGTACCCATGAAGAAGCCAGAAAGCCAGGCATAGGGCTGAAGAAATCCTGGGGTACTAAGTCACACCCTTTGGGAAGGAATTGACAGTCAATGGACAGGGTACAAAAGCCCATGGTAAATTCGGATCAATTCTAAGTCATGCTAAATCAGAGGGTAGGTAACACCCAGTGTTGCCCAGTGGTGGGCACATCAGAATCAGCATCAGTTTACTCATCACTGGCATTATCACGGCTCCTGGAACCCAAGCCTTCTTCATGAGTACAAAGCCAGTAGGATGTAAGGAGAGAAATGTGTGTCCATGAAGATTATGAAAATGAGAGAAAGGATGCCACCCCATCAACACATCCTCCAAGGGAGAGATTGTAAGAACTAAGGAGGTGGGCAAGGTGAACAGCCTGGGGCCTGGGACAGGAATCTAGGGCTAATGGAGAACTAGAGTATATGAGAGAAGGAAGCTGAGACTGAACAAAAGACAGGGGAAAGGCACAGCCTCCCTGGAGTTTACACAGGATCATCGGTAGCGAGATGAATTACACAGACCACAGGGCTCTTAATTAACTTCCCACCCTGGGTAGGACTGGCTCAGATATCACACAGGGCTGAGTCAACAAGTGGAAAGCAGTGCTGTTAGTTAGGGAAGACAACGGCCCTTTCTGCAGAAAGGAGTTGACACAGCAGGTCTGAGGGTGCTGCCTTTAAGAAAGGCCAGCTTGCAAGGTTGGCTCTGGCTGGTGTCAGGGAACTTGTATTTTGGAAGGTTCTTACTGTTTTGTAACTAAGTATAAGCATGATAAGCATGATTCTTTGTGCACAGACCCTTTGTGCAGACAATGTGTTCTTTTTTTTTTTTTCCTGGACCCCTCTTTTCCTTTTGGGAGTCTGGATGTCTGGAATTTTGGCATGCTAAGCAGACGGAGCCTACATGGCCAGCTCCCCCCCCCCCCCCCCCCCTTGGGAGTCTGGATGTCTGGAATTTTGGCATGCTAAGCAGACGGAGCCTACATGGCCAGCTCCCCCCCCCCCCCCCATTAAGACCCTGGGCACTGAGTCTCTAATGAGTTTTCCAGGGAAAAAACATCACACACTTATTTATGGATGAAAAGTGAGTTCTGTGTGACTTCACATGGGACTAAGAGAGCACAAGGAAGCCTCATGTAAATTGTCCTGACTCCACCTGTGTCGCTGTCCCATATGATTCAGCTGTATATCTTTACTATATGTCTTTACTATATGTAATAATTTTACTATATATATATAGTATAATTTACTATATAAATCTTTACTATATGTCTTTACTATATGTAAATCATACACATGAATACAATTATATGCTACATATTCTGAATCTTCCTAGGGAATTTCCAAACGTGAGGTGGTCTGGGAGACCTCCAACACATCTCTCCCAAAGAAAACTTTCTGGCTACTTCTTGTCCTGAATCTCACATCTGATTCTGAGATTTCTTTCAGATACTGATGGAGGCTACAGATATGAGCCATGGCCCAATATAGATGCATCTCCCCCAGCAGTGACTAAGCTTTCTCAGTGCTCCAAGGACTCTAATAGATATTGCAGTTACTCATATATAAGAAACTCATGTTTTTTTCTTGCCCAGGAACCTACAGAGCAATGGCAAATGGGGAGGAGGTGGGAAAGGAAGGGTAAAATGCCCTTACTAATGAGAACAATCTTTAATAGTCTTAGGGAAAAAATAAAAGAGAGGGGAGACCTCTAGAATGGAAGTGCAAAAGGTCTCAGAGTCCATCTACTATCATGATGAACAACACTGTCTTCTTTGATATATTCGATGAACACTTACAAGGCCCTAGGCATGTGCAAAACCCTTTACAGATATGGATTTCAGGTAAAATTTATAATGGGATGTGATAGGTAATAGGCAATAGTATCCTGAGTTTTTAGATGATGAAACTAAGGGAAAGAGAGCTTATATAATGTGCTCAACTCATAATTGGTAACTGATGGAATCAAGACCCCATTCGGATGTGTCCTTCAGGAAGACAAGGTAAGTCTCAGACATAGTGATATACTCATACTCAGTATTACTAGACTAGTGAAATATGGCTCATAAAGCGGAAAGATAACACAGAACATGACTCCTAAGGGGACTTTCTGAAAGAAACAAGAGGAAGTCTTACCTCTAATTTTCCCTTAACATACTTGAGTTCCTAGTAGCACGTGTAGAGAATTCTACTCGAGATACCAAGAATGTTGTCTACTAGCTCCAGATTTTCACTCCTCCATGAGATTTTAAAGAAGTAAGATTCTTGAAACCTTAATTTTTAAATGTTTTATCTTTTCTACTGGTTAAGATTATAGATACAACAAAGCATTTTCAACATCAGCACAAAATATTTAGTAAATAATGAACTCTATGAATATAACTTTGTATCTCCTGAATATACCTGGCACCCTTTGTGCCCTATGAACATACCCGGCACCAGGGTGTCACTTCCAGGTCTGTCAGATGGATGGATGAACAGATGGACAGGCAGGTTGATGGATGGATGGTTGGGGAGATGAATGATGGATGCTGAAGGTAAAAAGAGACTTTGGGAAATTGAAATCATTTTCTAGTAGTGGAGGGGTGTCAAATCCCTGACTATGTGAAGTTTTGATCTTTATGTCCCTAGATTTCTGGACTAAGAATTAATTAGTTAAGTGGAATAAAGTTGCTCTTGACTGCCCAATCCCTTTCTACAAGTAATGTACCTGAGGTCCCTCCACATGGAAGCAAAGGTGGAGAAACCATGGAGAGAAGAATGGGGTTGTCTGGATTGCTGCCAATGTCACCTGACTTGGGGATCTTCAAGGAAGAATTTAAGCCTCACAGAATGTTTCCTGGTCCATGTTACTTTCAGTCCATGTTTCAGAAAGGCAGATTCAAGCATGTGGGTTCCCAGCTGCTGGAGCTCAACTTCCTACAATGCCTGCTTAAGCAAAGTCAGTGAGCCAAGATATCCCTTTAGGTGAGAACAAAGGTGAGAACAACTGGCTATTATTCACTTGCAAGACTCTTCTAGCTTAACCCAGTGTCCAATTTTTATATGCATGTAGCCCACCAGTGCACAAGAGCCTCCTTGGTCCCATGAACTGTGACCATTTACACATTTATTGATTTACTTAACAAGTACTGAGCTTATTTCATAGGCCAGCTTCTTTTGTAAGTAATAGAGATATGATGATGACTCAGACAGGATCACTATCTGCTTATAACCCAAAGGGGGAAATAGATAAATAATAACTGCAAAAAAAATGTGTCTAAAGGCGTGTGTGTGTGTGTGTGTGTGTGTGTGTGAGAGAGAGAGAGAGAGAGAAAGTAGTGAAGGGTGAGGGGGAAAAGAGGAAGGGATGAGAGAAAGAGTGAGATCTACTTATTTTGGAAGGTTCACAAAAACATCAGCATACTAACTGGCATATGCATGACCAACAAGGAGAAATGAAAAACTTTACTGGATTAAGAAGAGAGTGTGTGGGCAGGTAGGGGTTAACATCCCAGGAAAATGCCATCACATGTACGAAAATCACAAAACAGAGCGCCTGGGTGGCTCAGTCAGTTAAGCGTCGACTTCAGCTCAGGTCATGATCTCACGGTTCATGGGTTCTAGCCCTGCATTGGGCTCTGTGCTGACAGCTCAGAGCCTGGAAGCTGCTTCGGATTCTGTATCTCCCTCTCTCTCTGACCCTCCCCTGCTAATGCTGTCTCTATCTCTCTCTCAAAAATAAAAATAAAATATTTTTTAAAAAAAGAAAGAAAATCACAAAACAGTTCATGTAGCCCAAATCCCCAAGGCTCAGCATGGTAAGATATGGCCTGTGAAGAACAGGGAGGAATAGGAAGTGGGAAAGACAGAGAGTAGGAACAGAGAAATATAGATGGAAGAGTTGGCAGGAGCCAGACAACGAAGGGCCTTTTATACTGCGTGAAGGAGCTGAGCTCTCTCCTGAGGATGGTGTGAAGGCATTGGAATAACCTGATCAGATTTCTATTGTAAAAAGGTCATCTAGTAGGAGAGCAGAGGATGATTGGAGGTGGGTGAGCAGGAGATAAGAGACTGGTTAGGAGACAATAACATGGGCCAGACAAGAGATAACAAGCCAGGACTCAGGCTTTAGCGATGGGAATGGAAAAGACATACACGTTTGCAATGTCATTTAGCGAGGGTCGCGAGAGGGAGAAATCCTGACTGATTTTCAAATGTCTCGTTTTTCCTGCCCGCTTGCACCATGGGAGTTATAAGGAACGGGACAAGGCTCCTGCCCCCAGGAGAGAACATCCAAACATGCAAAGACATACAAAAACAGCAAAGAATCATAGGAAGACTTTAAGGACCACGGGAGAGGAGACAGGTTTGCTCCAAGCTGTGTTCATCACATGCAGGATGCTGTGCGTAGGACAGAAAGATGGGAAGGGCTGAAGTGGGCCCACAGGCAGGGGACAGCCCAAGGGCTGGGTGACAAAAGCTGTAGCCATGAGGAGCAAGGCAGTTTCTGAGCCTGCAATGTTGTTGAGATCATGTACAGATGGGAATTATGGAAGATAAACACAAACACATTGAGGACGAAGGAACTTAAAGGACAGGTTAAAGAGTTAAAACTTTCTAACTGGGGCCAGTGTTTCCTGAATCTGTTCTGTGGAAGCCCTGGGTCCCAGGAGATGTGTATAACTGCTTTGTGAAAGGAGAGGATTGTGGTTAAATTAAGTTTGGAAAATGCTGGATTAAATCACATTTAGCAGGTTCTATTACTAATACACTTCTTAGATACTTGAATATTATGTACAAAGTAGAAGAAAGAGGATCAAAAGTGACAGAAAAAGAAAAGAAAAGGAAACAGACCAGGACTGGAAATCCACTCTAGCCAGGGCTTTACTTTGGTTGCTCAGATATGTGACCCTGAGCAAGCCACTAAAACCTGCCTGGGCTTTAATGCTCTTGTCTATAAAATGGGCTTTCAGACTAGGTGAGTGGCTTAACATACGGAAAGTCCTCCAGCATATCAAAACCTCTGAAGGCACTCATGCCTATTTTCAATGTTTCAAGTAATATGTAATATATTAAAATGCATATTTTATGTAATATCATATGTTATATATAATGTAATGTACAAATGGATACACTTATCTACAAAGGGCAGTTGAACCCAAACAAAATGTGTGTTTTATTTTGGCTGGAATCACAGAAACTCAACATGCTAATCCTGGGAAGTATTTACACTAGATCATAAGGTTTGTTAGTGAAAGAAATTTGATTTTTGTTCATTATTAGTTTCTGGCATCTAGTACAGCACTGGGGACACAGTGACTCAATATATAGCTGTTCAGTTTATGAATGAATGCTGATCAGTCACTTTGCCTAGCAAAAAGCACACCCATATATACATATGTGAATATATATATATATATGTATGTATGTATGTATGTATGTATAGATACATATGTATGCTTTCACTTAAAGGAGGAAATGAGTTGTTGCTGAATATAAATTTAGGGAGACATTCTCGAAAATGGTGTTATGGGGATTTTAAAAATGAACATTATTTGTTGAAAACTTTGGAGATTTGGTATAGATAATCTCTAAATGTCTCTTAATTATAAAATTATACGATACATGATATTTTTTGAGGCCTAGGAAAATGTCACATATTGGATGTTTCTAAGAACATTGCTCTACTTTCAGAGATGACAAATCTGCAGTAGCGGTGAGAAGTGGAACAGACTGGCACTGCAGCTGCTAAGGCGTGAATGGATGGCCAGGAAAGGGAGCCTGTCAACACAGGGTCTTTATTTTGTCCGCTAACGTGAGCACCGGTGCACCTGACACAGGCTAGAGCCCTACATGGGCACAGTAAATATGCTCTGACTGTCCCAGGAGCCCAGAGTTTCTCTCCCTCCTTCATTCAACACACATACATTGGGCAGCCACCATGTGTCAGGAATGGAGAGCTGGCACTGAACAATCTAGAGTATTTTATACCTAAGTCAATTGAACAATATTGCATGAGCACCTATTAGATGTCCGATATTAAGCTAGCTACTAAGGATGCAGGGATGAATAAGGCACAGTCTCCATCCCCAAGGAGGTTGGAGTTCACTGAAAGAGGTGAGGGTCTCAAATGTGTAGGGAGCACAGAGAGGGAGCATTTGCTCCCAGTGCAACAATCAAGAGGAAATAGATCAGAAGAGAGACCCGACTGCATTTGCTGCTAGGGAATTTGGACCATCCTAGAGGAAGACATTCAAACAGTACTGTTAGAATAAAGGTTAAAAGGCATTCATTTAAGGAGCAATGGAAGGCAAGAAACTAAAGATCAGTATGTTCATGCAGCTATCTTAAAGCTCTCTGGCAGCAGCAAGAAAAAGAAAGATTTGGTAGTTTGAAAAATGGCAGGGTCAAAAGAAAGGTTTGTTTCTTGTCTCATCTACTTTGTTTTATTTTACTTATTTTTTTTGTGAGAATGAGGAGGACCTGAGCTTGTTGCTAAGGAGTAGGGGATTTAAAATGTGAAAATTGTCCAGCAGACTTAACCTACAGAGATTTTCAGTCCTCTCTTGCTTCTGAAGTTGGTATGGAGAGGCCATCGTTACTTTCCTTCATATTAATATTTCAGCATTATGGATGTATCCAAAATAACCTAGTTTCCCTTAGCAACTCATTCCATTCACTTTCTTTTAACCTCTTGAGATTGTCAGCCTGTACCATGTCTTAGAGTAACAAGTTTCATGTACTTACTGCCTGCTGGGTAAAGAAGTACTTCATTTTAATTGCTCTAAATTTACCATTTCTAAGCTGCATGCGGTGCTTCTTGGTTCTGATGATCTAGAATTGCCAACTCATCTGTGCTCCGTACCCAGCACTATGGCTGACTGACTCAATCTCGTTTCGAGGCTCGCTCCCTGACAACGGAGACTCCCATTCTTGAATCTCCACTCTTGCTCTCCCCTGACATATTCCCTACATGGCAGCTACAGTGGCCTTTTATGAACAGAAATCATGTCACCATACTGCTCAAAACTAAGGAAAACACAACTCCCAATTTACCTATGATACTCACTGGTCACGTGTGATTATTAAGGTGTTCCATTCACTTTCAGAAGCAATCCCGTTGGACACTAAATTAAATGTCCACTCTATTTTAAAACCCCCAATATCTATCTCTCCATTGCTATCAAACTATAAGCCAAACTCCATAGATCTAGGCCACATCTTTTCCCTTTGTCTCCCTGAGCTCATCCATACCTTTCCCCCCACTCACTATGCTCCAGCCATACCGGCCCTCTGTTTTCCACAAGGTGCTGAGTCCATGCTGATGTCAAGCCTCAAGTATTTGATGCTTCCTCTGCATAGAATACCAGTCCTTCTGTGTCTTGTGATGCTGGCCTTTTCTCTTCTTTCCAATCTCTACTCAACTTCCACAGCCTCAAAAAGGCCTTCCCTGACCACACCGTGGAGACCTCCCCTCCCCATACAACCATAACGCTATCTTTAGTGCTTCTACAGTGCTCACGAATGAGAGATGTAAGCATTTTTTTTCAATTTGCAGTAACTTTTCACTCAAATGGTAAATCCTTAAGGGAAAGACCCAGTGTGCATTGTTAATCTGTGTGCTTGCCCCCCTCATACCTCAGGCACCATTACCACAGAGAGGTCAGAGACAATCTCCATACCTACAGCTGGGATCTGCGTAGGCTTTAGAGATGGAAGCACTCTAGAAAATACATACCTTACTCTGAGATGACTTCAGTTGTGAGATTCCTTTATTATTATTAACGCTATCTTTGTGAGCCTCAGAGAGTTATCACAACGTGTCACAATGTGCCTGGCTTGCTTTCCTAACTTACTACATGCATCTGCCCCAGACTCTTTCATTGTCTAATTTCTATTGCTGACACTTCTACATAATTACAGAAGAATATATTATTTATTCAATATGGGAGTGTGTAAATCATTCTTATCTTGTGTTATTATACACAGTATAGGAGTGTATAAATCAATCATCACAGAAACAAGAGTTTACGATGACACAGTTTTCAAAAGGATCTGCTTCAGAACCTCTTTAAAGGGCAAAGAATTATTACATCTATTAATGGATGAAGGAAGTAAAGTTCGGAAAGGCTATCTTACTTATTGTAGATCACTTAGTGCTCAGGCTGAGATGATAGACCAGGTTTTCTGACTCCTACCATGGTTCTTGAAATTGGCTCCATGTGCAGGTAGTGTAGACAATTCTCCAAATCTTTGCTCCAAATATAGCCAGGCAAATAATGTAGAGACTTTATATGAAAGCGTCACATAACTCTGTAAAAATGTGATTTAGGAAGGGGGCCAATTCTCCAGGCAGCCCACGTAGGGCTTGGCACTACTTTGATCTGTCATACATATTGTCCTTTTGAGGGGAAATATCCTGCAGCTGCCCGAAGTGGCTTCTCAGCTCTCTGTGGTTGCCTACATACAGCTCAACGAACACATCTAATTTATTTACTTGTATGCTTGATTATTTATTTCTGTATTAATTATTATTAGGTCAGAGACTATATTACCACCGTTGGCACCTGGCTATAGTTTATAGAATTGGTTAGTGAGTCACTTACAGGATGCTCAACACCTCTGAAGGCAGAACAATACTGATGAGTCAGAAGTCAGAACCAATTTAGAGCAGTGCTTCTCAAACTTTAGTGTTTGAGGGGTTTTGTTAAAATGCAGTGCGGGGATACAGAGTCTCCGGTTCAGTGGGCCAGGGGCAGAGCCTAGAATTTGCATTTCTAACAAGTTCCCAGATCATGCTGAGGCCTCCCCATTACACAGGGGTGAGTGGATGAGGGATGTCTGAGCACGCTGTGAAAACAGCTAGTTAAGAATCTGAGATGGTGGCAGTAAGGTGACCAATTATCCTGGATTGTCTGAGACGGAGGTAAATGAGGTATTCAGTGCTAAAAGTGGGGAAGTCCTGAGTAGTGCTGGGCAAATCTGCATAAACTAGACACCCTAAATGGTAGTAAAGACAGGACATTATCGAAGGGTCATTAGGAGGCAACTGAGAGAGGGGAGCCTGGGTGGCTCAGTCTGTTAAGGGTCTGATTTTGGCTCAGGTCATGATCTCATAGTACTGTGAGTTCAAGCCCTGCATCAAGCTCTTTCTGACAGCTCAGAGCCTGGAAGCTGCTTCGGAGCCTATGTCTTCCTCCCTCTCTCTCTGATCTCCCCTTCTTGCGCTCTGCCTCTCTCTCTTTCAAAAATAAATAAACGTTGGGGCGCCCGGGTGGCTTAGTCGGTTAAGCATCCGACTTTCACTCAGGTCATGATCTCGCAGTTCGTGGGTTCGAGCCCCACGTTGGGCTCTGTGCTGGCTGCCAGCTCGGAGCCTGGAGCCTGTTTCAGAGTCTGTGTCTCCCTCTCTCTCTGACCCTCCCCTGCTCACGCTGTCTCTCTGTCTCTCTCCCCTAGAAATAAATAAAACATTTTAAAAAATAAATAAATAAATAAATGTTAATAATGTCTTTAAAGGAGGCAATTGAGGTATAGGCTAACTAGAGTGTATCAAAAGTAGGAATGGTCTTATTATGAGTCTTTCATGATATGGAATACACACTCCTTAAGGGCAGAACCACTCTTTGTTCTCTTCTTGTTACTAGCATCTAGCATAGTTTTAGGCATGCAGTAGTTACTCTAAAAATGTTTGTAGATGAACTATCTGCCTGAATGTTCAAATTAATGGATGAGTGAATGGATGGACAGATAGTAAATGAATGGGCGGGGAGATGGATGGTTGAATGGATGGATGGAAGTAAAACTTATCTTTTTCCCTGTTATAGTCCACGGTCAGCTTGTCTACTCTAACCAGCAAATCAAAGATACCAGGGTGTGTGGCTTTATATCCAGGTGGGGGGGAAAGACCTGCTCTTTACCCAGTAGGGGCTATCTTTGAACATGATTCCATGAGTCCCTTCTGGGCAGAATGGGGCAAGGCAGTAGCACTGCATTCCGTCTGTCAACCTAGCTCTTTCCTCAAACCTCATTCACTTCTCTGCTCCCTAGGGAACTTTCCAAAACCTAGAAAAAGGAACAGTTCAGTGAAGTTAAAAAGAGAAATGGGTAAAATTGAAATGTAAGGTTCTCTGTTTTAGAAAAATTAAGGGTGTGGGAGCCTCTGTCGTATTAAATGTTTGGTATGTTCAGAAAGTAAATACAGTCAGCGAACAGGCAGGAGATTAAGGTGACAAGGAGAGCAGTTTTGAGGGCTGTTAGATATTAATTTCCCATAGATCATCTGTCTGTCCTCTCCTTGTTTGAAGTTCCCAAGGCTGGAGGCTTCAAAGCACACACCGACTGCCATTTGCACACAGCTCATGGCTCCGTGGGGAGCCGCCTCAGCAGGTTATAACAGTCTGTGCCTGTAGGAGCCTTCCCCACACTGCCTCTGTCAGTTGCTGCTTTTTTCTCCATTCCAGAACATCAAGGACAATTCTATCAGCAAGTCTAGCAGCTGGTAATAAAGCCAGCTCATCCCCAACATGGTGCATGTCCCATGCTCCAGACAGGCAAATTGATTTAGGAGATGAAATGCAAAGTGACCTAAACCTTCCTCAGAACTCTCACCAAAATGAGGACTTTTTCTTCCTTCTTGCTTCTTTTCCGCCTTCTTCTCTGTTCCTCTTTATTTCTTTCTTTTACCAAAGTTTTGAGTAATGTATCGTCCATACTTACATCTGTCATTGGACAAAGTTACTTTTAATTATAAATTTATGACTGTTCCCTACTGGGGATGGATGGTTCCTGGCCTGTAGCAGATCACTGCCTGATAGGACAAGAATGACATGTCTTAAACGGTGTTCTACTAGAGATTTGTATAAGGAAAAATGACACAAAAGAGGGATGCTGAACTCCCTTGCAAAGTGCAAGTGGAAGCTTCACAGAAGTGGTGAGGTTTCTTCTGAATTCACCTTCACTGGTTATCAGTCCATGTTCTTCCCAGACCATACAAGATTATAGACCAGCTGGAATTTGAAAGGAGCTTTTTCTTTTCTTTTCTTTTTTTAACCCAACAAAGGAGTTTGTAGACACAAGCAATACTAGTGATAATCATAGGAAACACCAGAACTCTCTTGAATTTGGAAATGTCGTTCTTTATATTTGCTAAAGGAGAATGCCATATTAAATGAAAATGTTAGCTAAAAATAACAATAATAAAACAAGTTTTTCCAGTAGAAAGAGGACTGACTTTTGAACATGGTATCATTCAATCACTTAGGGTTCCAGGTGAAAGGCAGGTGCTGGTCTGTAAATCCTCCAACACCCATGCTGGCTAGTATTTGACAGATCTATGATTCTAAGGACCTTATGGCTGTATGGAACCAAAGCTTTTGAACATGCGGATCTCCGCTCTACTTTTTACTATCATTTAGTAATTTATTTAGATCCATTTGACATCAATAATATATTCAACCTGAACTCAAAATACTCTTGTTTGTGACTTTGCAAAGCAACCAACTGAACTAAACTTTGGTTCCCCTTAGATTAAAGCAAGTAACAACTCAGCTGCTTAGGTGTAGACATTCGGGAAGGTCCATGCTCACCCACTGACAGCATCAAGACAGCTCTGGAATGGATGACAGCCTGCAAAGATGAGAAGACAAAGCGGGAGGGCAGAGAGGACATCTCTGTACATTTACAACTCTGCTCGGTAAATAAATCTGTTCAAAGAAGTCTGAGAAATAACCTGCTGCCTATTCTTCTAATCAAGAAATCCTATGGGTCAGTGCCCTCCCCTCAGCCCACACCTGAATTAAAGATGGTGCAGTTTGTTTATAGTAATTCCCTGCCAGGTCATTTATTGACCGAACAATCCCAGCAAAATCCAATGGCATAGCCTGGCCTGCTGACCTCTGTTTCAACATTGATTGTTGCTGCTCACCTCATTAGACCATTCTCCTCAGCAGCCACTACCTACCCAAAGGAATTTCATCTAATCCTTTTTTTGTTTGTTTGTTTCTTAGTTTTCTGTAAGTGAATCAAAAGCAGTGACTTCACATTTGGAAGGGCAAGCCAAACTTCCATGTCAAGGAAAGAAAACTTACTTTGGCCATCCTACTCTGTGTCTCTCTAGTAGAAATGCATGTTTTGCAGGGTCAAGAAGAAAGGTGTGATTTGCTAGTGCTCTCTTAGACTTGCTAACCTCAGAGCCAAGTGAAAGTGGGAAAGGAAATAGTGCTAGCTTTATTTTTCTGGAGACTGTAGTGGGCTAACATCTGATAATAACCGCAAGGATACAGATGCAGTCTAATGAATGAACTAAATGAATATTCACTGCCTATTATTAATTGTACAGCAGTACTTCATTTAAAATAATTTGAGTGCTAACCCAAATACTCAAAGCTACAACTGCAAATGTGGAAGTGTGCTTTACCTGTCAATGGAATGATTTCAAGTATTTACATTTTCACTAATATTAGCAAGCCATTAAAGCTAATCCTGGGCATTACCTTACTGTTAATGGTCACTGTAACCTGCACTTAGCATCCCAAGTGCAGACCACGTGCCTCTAGATCAGAGGTCTTAACTGGCATTCAAAGATGAGTTTTAGCTAATCTATAGTTGTCTCTGAAATGTTATGCGATATATTTTTAGTGATGGTTTTTCAGGGAAGGGTCATTGTCCTCAAAGTATGGAAATAACTACTTGACAGTAAAGCCTACTAGCAGAACAGCTGCTTTAAATTATAATCTTTCCTGAGAAGAGGGCTTGTGTCTCTATTTCACTTTAAATTATTTTAATATTTTTTATTTATTTAAAATGTTTTATTTATTTCTGAGAGAGAGAGAGAGAGAGAGAAACAGCATGGGCAGGGGAGGGTCAGAGAGAGAGGGAGACACAGAATCTGAAATAGGCTCCAGGCTATGAGCTAGCCGTCAGCACAGAGCCCGACGCGGGCTCGGACCAACCAACGGCGAGATCATGACCTGAGCCGAAATCAGACGCTTAACCGACTGAGCCGCCCAGGCGCCCCTTAATTTTTTAAAGATTGGACATTTTTTTAATGTTTATTTATTTTTAAGGACAGAGAAAGACAGAATGTGAGTGGGGGAAAGACAGAGAAAGAGAGGGAGACAGAATCTGAAGCAGGCTCCAGGCTCTTAGCTTTCTGCGCAGAGCCCAACGTGGGGCTTGAACCCACGAACTGTGAGATCATGACCTAAGTCAAACTTGGATGCTAAATCGACTGAGCCATCCAGGTACCCCCTGTTTTTTTTTAATTTGAGAAAGAGAAAGAGAGAGAGAGAGAGAGAGAGAGAGAGAGAGAGAGAATATTAAGTAGGTTCCATGCTCAGTGCAGAGCCTGATTCAGGGATCAATCTCACCACCCTGGGATCATGACCTGAGCCAAAAGCAAAAGTCAGATGCCCAACTGACTGAGCCACCCAGATGCCCCTCCCTCTAAATTCCAATTTGTCAAGTACTAGGCTTTGTTTGAAGCATGCTATTGATAAACAAAGTAACTGGTCTTTTTTTTTTTTTTTTAATTTATTTTTGAGACAGAGAGAGACAGAGCAAGAGTGGGGAAGAGGCAGAGAGAAAGACACACACAGAATCTGAAACAGGTTCCAGGCTCTGAGCTGTCAGCACGGAACCCTATGCAGGGCTCAAAACCACAAACCGTGTGAACTGAGCCGAAGTCGGATGCCTTACCACCTAAGCTACCCAGGCACCCCTAAACAAAATAACTGGTCTTAAAACCCTAACTATATTGAGTTCATTTAATCTCATATAATTATTCTTGTTGGGAGGAATGATTATAGCCCTATTTTATAGGTGTGAAAACTTAGGTTTTCTAAGTAGTGAAATAGATTGTATGAGAAAAGTCAGCAATTTGGTAAGGCACTCTTTCCTGGAAACATTCAAAAGTAATAAAATAAGGTAGTGACTCAAATAAAGTTGCTTAATTTATGGGGAAGAAAAAGCAGTGCTGGAACTTTACAATGCACTGTGATGTAATTAAACACAAAGACTCAAAGGAGAAGATGTGGGTTCTAGCTCTGACTCTGATATTTCTGAGAGTTGTGATGTGAGGCCAATTTGATGCTTTCCAGAGCAAGGATGAGAACCAAGGGTGATGACAGATATGAAAGCTCTTTGTAAAAAGTAAAGACTATATAAATGTTAGCTATTCATAGTATTTTGAAAATGAGCATGCACATTACTGCTAACATCAAAGGTCAAAGGGATGTGGATTTCCTCAGGAAGCATCCAAAGGAAGGCTGATATAAAACATGAATGTTTCATGGGATGCATATGTTCTCTGTAATAGCATCCATCATGACCTTCCTCACAGCCTTGCAGGCAGCTGAAGGCTACATTACTACTGACATTATCACATCATCAGAAAAGTGACTTTCATGTAGATAAAAAAGATTACAAATAGCCACAGTTTAACCTTACTAGAGACAAAGAGAATAGTTTGACTATTTAATAAAAAAAATCAAGAAAACTTCAACTTGAGAGTTACTCCTGCCTGAAGGGTTCCATATCTTTATCTACAGTTATTATATTATCCAAAGGGAAATCTAAAGGGAAAGACAGACAGAAGTTGGGCTTGCATCAAGATATCTTTTTTATTTATCCTAACTTTATATCTGATGTTCAGAACCCCTGAACAAAATTCCACTCAATGGCACAACACATGTATATGATACACAGAAAACTCATTACAAAAGGAGAAAATACAGACAGAAAAAGTGTTTCATTCATCCATTAAACACATTAATAATATATAATAGAAATTTCCCATATGTTGTAGTCACCTTCCAAGATGGCCCCAATGACCTCAGTATTTAGGTATATCCTTTCCCTTTAGGTACAGGCTGACCTAATAACTTGATTCTAACAAATAGACTACAGCAAAAGTGGCAGGCTGCTATACTCTCATATTAGATTCTAAAATTTGGTGATTTCCATCTTGCTCACATTCTATCTTTTGCTGTCTTGATTGTTCCCTTGGTTGAAATGAGCTGCCATGTTGGGAGCTGCCACAGGGAGAGGCCCATGTGGCAAGATCCTGAGAGAAGCCTCTAGCCAACAGTCCAGGAGGAAATGAATCTTTCCAACAACTATGTAAGCGAGCTTGAAAATGATTCACCTCCAGTAGATTTAACATGAATGGTATCAGTATGGTGATAGATTCAAAGCCAGAGGATCCAGCTAAGCTGTGCCCAGACTCTTGACCCCGAACAACTGGAAAATATAAAAGTAAATGCTGGTTGCTTTAAGGCACTATATTTTGGAATCATTTGCAGTGCAATCGTAGATGATTAATTCATAGGTAACTAACTTTACCAGGAACTGCACTGAGTGCTCAATAAAGTTGTGCAGACTCATAAAAATTTTAAAGTTTTATCTTAATTGATGTTTTCTCTTAAAATTATTGCAAAACTATAACATACCAATCTGCCCATAACTATTTCCTGACTCTGAACCCACCCAGGCTGTCTATTATCCATAGAGTAACATCAAAGCTCATTACCATTGTGCAAAGTTGGCCATGCTTGACTCCTGTCTTTCTCTCCGGGTCCATCTCACACCATTCCATAGTCACAATGTGCGTGCTGGCAACATTGAACTCCTTGTGCTCTCATTTACATTTTTTCCCCCAAATCCATGCCTTTACTCTGAACTTCTGTCCAGATGATTTTTCTTCACCCATCTCCTTATCTCTATTTCTATATATAAAAAGCCTACATATCTATTAGAAGACTGGTAGAGTATTAGCTTCTCCAAGAAGGTTTCCCTGATCCTTATAGTTTGGGTTAGATGGTAGTCTTCTGGGTGTCCATACAACCTTGGGCTTATTGGTGTCATTACATGTACTGCATTGACAGCCTTTATGTCTGTCTCTGTACTTCAACTCTGAACTCCTAGAGAAAGGGTCTATGACTTATTCATGAGATACCCTTCTCATATATCACAGTGCAGCTGTGATTGAATACCTCCTGGCTGGATAGAAGAATGGATGAAGGCACCTCCCTAAGCATATTTAAGAGTATAATAATGCAACCTCAAGCTAAACCATTAAAATAACCCTAAAACTCATCATGGGTTTTGGGGAGGGAAATTTTTTCTCATAACTTTTAAGATTCTTCTAGCTGATATAAGAAGCAAATTGACATGAAGCAAATTAACAGGAGAAAACTAGACTTAATTATGCACGTAGAGAGAATCCATATAGATGTGAAATTCCAAAGATAGGCAAATGAGGTATATATGTCATCCTGAACTAAAAAGAAGGGGTAGGGGCCTGGGACTTCAAAGGGAAGGAATATGATTCACAAAAAGATGAAAAAAAGTAAATGTTTGGTAAACAAAAGTTTCCAGGAACAGTGGCATATAGAAGACTGTGATCAAACAGGCTGAACTAGGTTCCTCCAGGCCTACCATACCTATTTCATAGCATAATGTGGTTATGCTGGAACAGGTCCTTTATCTAAATTATTTTAGGCAGGTGGGGGTGAGGGAATTCAAAATTTCTAACTTTTCTTTTTTCTTCTTTAGCTTAATTTCAGCTCAAAATAATCTGCATGCCAAAGTAGCACATTGTGGTTCCTCTGTTGGTAGTGGCCAGGTTGGGGCTATTACCACAAAGGAGAAGTTCAACATGAAGTTCAACATGATTGGCAAGCAGGCAATTTACAGATGAGTTAGTCCATTCTCCCACTTGGAAAACTGTTTACACTACAGAATTTCCATTTGGTCATGAAAAAATTGGCCAGTCAGGAATTCCTAGTCAAGCATTCTTATGCCATCATTTGTCTGTGATAGGGACCCTCAGTCATTGACTTTCTGTGGCTTCAGAATGAAAGCATTCTATAAATTGGGATCACCAATGACCATATTGGCTTGCTAATAAAGATAGTTCCCTTGTAGAGGGTAGATATTAACTGGGTTGTGGTGATGTGTCCAGAGCTTTGGCTCACAAGACAAGCAAATTGTATAGTTTTACAGTTAGAAGCAACTTTATAAGTGCATTCTAGACCACTCTTCTCAGGTTACAGAAATAATAGTTTAAGTACACCACCATATATATACGGTAAGCCCTCAATGGAAGCCAATAAAGTCAGGACACAGAGAATGCTTCTACTGGAGGGAGGCTATAGTAGTAGGACAACAGCAAAATCTTTACCTAAAAGAAAAGAACAATAGTGGTGAGTATAGGAAAATACCTCCTGATCAAGTGAAAAGAAAATGCAAATATAAGGTATGGTTCAAAATAATATTAAATCTCAACAACTGGGGGTGCCTGGATGGTTCAGTTGGTTAAGCATCAACTTTGGCTCAGGTCTTGATCTCAGGGTTCCTGATTTCCACCTCAAATAGGATGAGCTTGAACACCACTTCGGGCTTTGCACTGTCAGCACGGGATTCTCTCCCTCTCTCCCTCTCTTTCTACCCTTCACTCACTCACACCATCTCTCTCTCTCTCTTTCTCTAAAAAAAAAAATCATCCTTTTTGTAAAAAAAAAAAAATCTCAACAACGGTACTGAAATCCAGTTACAGCAGAGGCATGAATGCCTTTGCCTCAGGCTTTTCAAAGTGATTATAGAGGGCTGGTACTGAAGCAATGAGATTTCCATAAATCCATGCCTTTCCCCTTAACATGACCCCACGCTCCTCTTGGTGTTTGATCCCGGGCATTTTCCTAGTGCCCAGCTCTGAGATAGGACAAGAGAGTCTGTTAGTGAGCTCAGAATTGATTGGTCAACTCTGGACTGATGTCCGGCCTGGTGTTATTGCCACAACATGTGCGGAAAAGAGGATAGAATATTGCTGGAACTCAAGTACATCCGAAGGAAACACAATGACTCATTCGAGAAGGGGCGGCCCTGAAATGAGCCAGACCTTCCTGACTCCTCCTTGCAAGTTTGCAAACAGCCTAAGTTCTGAGAGCAAATCCTCTGCTTGCCCAGCAGAAATGTGCAGAAATCTATTCCTGAACCTTATCACATCTTGTTTTCCTTTGTTATTAATATTAGCAATGACAGGTATTCATATATAACATTATATAATTAAAGATTATAATATAAAATAATAGCTAATGTGCACTGAATAATCACTAGATTTCAGAGACAGAACACTTTATTATTTAATTTCACAAGAATTCAGTATGACAAATATTATTATTGTTTCTGTTTTATAGAAAAGAAAGGCAAGGTTAGAACACTATAGTAGTGTGTTCCCAGCAAGATGAAGATTTGACATTAGACCCATGAGGCGCTTGGGTGGCTCAGTAGGTTGAGCATTCCATTTTGGCTCAGGTCATGGCCTCTCATAGTTCCTGTGCAAGCCTTCCAAGTTGGGCTCTGTGCTGACAGTAGGGAACCTGCCTGGAATTTTTCTCTCTCCCTTTCTCCTTGCCCCTCTCTCTCTCTCTCTCAAAATACATAAATAAACTTAAAAGAAAAATAAATTAGACCTGTGATCACAAAACTAGAAACCTTAACCGTCATGTTATGATCAAGTTCTTACTTTGCTGCTTTTCAATTTTTTAAATGTTTCTTTATTTTGAGAGAGAGAGAGAGAGAGAGAGAGAATGAGAAAACAGCACAAGCAGGGGAAGGGTAGAGAGAGAGACACACATAGAATCTGAAGCAGGCTCCAGGTTCTGAGCTGTCAGTACAGAGACCAAGGTAGGGCTTGAACCTGGGACCGGGGAGATATGACCTGAGCCCAAGTCGGAAGCTCAACAGACTGAGCCACCCAGGCACCCCCTACTTTGCTGCTTTTATACTGGACTCTTAGTCCTGAGTCCCTGGCCCTTTTTCAGTGTGGGTTTTGTTAAATTGTCTAATTCTTGGTTACTCCAACTCTAGTCCAATGCCTTATCTATCTTAACCTCATTTTCTATGTTCCCCCAGAATAACTAGGTTTTTGTCACTCAGGACTAAACCAGTGACTTGGGCCCTCTCCCATGCCTGAGCACTACTGCTTCTGCCTCAGCTGAGTCATAGATTCATATGGGTTCCCACCCTCTCCAGAGGCTCTCCAATGGCTCACCAGGTTGGATGTTTTTATTTTTTTTTAAATATTTATGTATTTATTTTTGAGAGAGAGAGAGAGAGAGAGAGAAAGGGGGAGAGAGAACGTGAACAGGGGAGGGGCAGAAAAAGAAAGAGAGAAAGATTCCCAAGCAGGCTCTGCACTTAACTAACTGATTCACCCAGCTGCCTCTGGCTGGATGTTTACAGAAAACTGCAGCTAACAAATTAGAGTAAAATTAAAGAATACACATTCTTTTCAAATACAAATGGAATATTTACCACAGATTACTATTTGAGCTATAGAGTAAGTCAGAACTTATATAAATAGATAAATAGAAATATAAACATAACTATGTAAACTTTTAACTCATAGATAAAATAAAAAATAAAAGAGATCAAATAAGAAATGAAATAAAAATTCAAAAATATTTAATAAATTAAATTTTTAAATTAAAAAATATTATTAAGTGTCAAAGTGTATAGGGTATAGCTACAATAGTGGAATTCTATTAGGATTTAAAATTTAAAAAAAAGTCTGAAAACTAGTGAGCTAATCCTCTACCTAGAATAGTTAGAAAACAGCAATAGAATAAACTTAAAATATAGAGTATAAAGAAAATATTAAAAATAAGGGGAGAAACTACTGAAATGGAAACCAAATACAAATCTTGTTGGAAAGACAGAGTTAAGAAGTGATTCTCTGGAAAAAAAAAAAAACATCTCTTTTTTTTTTTTTTTTTTTTTTAAAGTATGCTCCACACCCAACATGGGGCTTGGACTCAAGACTCTAGAATCACAATCATACTCTACTAACTGAGCCAGACCAGTGCCCTCAAGAACAAAAAACAAAAACAAAAACAAAAAAACAAAACCTCTTAAGCCTCTGTAAATGTAGGTTAAGGAAAAAAAGAACCTAGAGAAAAGGCACAAGTATGCAATACTAGAAATACAAAAAAAAAAAAAAAAACAGTATATGATAAATTCTGGAGAATTTTTCAATTAATGGGAACAGCATTTACTAGTAAATTTGAAAAAATAACAAGGAAGTGACTAAAAACATGGAAAGTCAAATTTGACGTGATGTTTAAAACTAAATGTTACCAGAAGTTTGAAAATCTGATAACCACCATTAGGCACAGGATAATTTACAGAAAAATTCTAACAAAAATGCAATATACAGATAACTCAAAAGTTAAACAGACTGTTTCAGAGAGGATAAAAAGAGGAAATAGTTTCCAGATTACTTGCTGAGCTAGAATTGTCTTGATACCAAAACCAGAAGAGCATGGTGCCAGAAAAGGAAAACTATAATTTGCTCTCACCTATAGCAATTCAAAAATCTAGAGATGTCTTTTTTAAAAATGACCAAGTTGTTTTATCCTAGGAATGCAAATTTAGAGTAATTTTAGAAAATGTATTAATGTACTAGGTCACATGAATGAATTTGCCTCTGATGTTGGAAGGATGATGTCTAACAAGACTTCTTAAGCTTTAATGGGCATACATGCATCTGGGGATCTTGTTAAATGCAGATTCTGATATAGCGGGGGTGGATTGAGCTTGATGCTCTTTATTTCTAACAAGATCCCTGGTGATGCTGCTGCTGCTGCTCTGTAGATTACTTTTGGGAAGCAATGGTGTAGGCCCACTGATTTTGAAGGAGTAGATTTCCATTTTTTGTCAGGAACGTGTCCCCACCTCCATTCTAGAGGACCATCCTGTCAATCTCCATTATTTTTTAAAATTTTTAAACATTTTTTCATTTTTTTGGAGAGACAGAGACAGAGCATAAGTGGAGGAGGGGCAGAGAGACAGGGAGACAGAATCTGAAGCAAGCTCTAAGCTCTGAGCTGTCAGCACAGAGCCCAACATGGGTCTCGAACCCACAAACTGTGAGATCATGACCTGTGCTTAACCAAGTGAGCAACCCAGGTGCCCCATAATCTCCATTAATTTTTATGTCAGGTATTTTCCTTGAACCAGGTTTTGGGTTGCAACTATTAGACTTTTCAGTGAGCTTCTGAAATGGTTGGTCAAGTTTGAGGGGGGGAAATGCCACTATTATTCATTTCAATAAGTGCAGGGCAACTATTTAATAAAATGTGGGGGTGCCTGGGTGGCTCAGTGGCTTAGTTGTCCCAATTCTTGATTTTGGTTCAGGTCATCATCTCACAGTTCATGAGTTCGGAGACCTGCATTGGATTCTGCACTGACAGTGCACTGCCTGCTTGGGATTCTCTCTCTCCCTTTCTCTCTGCCCCTCCCCTGCTCTCTCTTTCTCTCTCTCTTTCAATAAATAATAAATTTAAGAAAATAAAATGTGATATATTCATGATAGAAACTAAGAGGAAATTATGCATGTAAGGAACTTGCAAAAATACATTTACTAAAAATGTACAGCAAACATCATATTTAATAGTGAAACTATTAGTAAAGCAATTACTGTAAGGTCAGGTCCAAAGCAAGGACACTCATTCCCATGGCTTCATTTCAACAGCAAAGTGGAGGTCAGAGTCATCACAGAGAGACAATGCAAAGATATAAAGATAATAAGAAATAGAAAAGAGAACAAACTGCTTTGTAATGATTTCTAATGATAGGATTATCTCTGTAGAAAAGCCCAGTAAATCAAAAGATTAATTAGAATTAATATGTCAGTTTAGAAAAGTTGTTGAATATAAGATCAATCTAGAAATATGAAGTAAATGTTTAAACACAAGCTGCACACAAAATAATTAATTAGTGGATACACCATTTATAATGGCAACAAAAATAGAATTTGTGGGAATAACTATACAAAGCATATAAGAGACTACAGCAAAAATCATAAGATTTCACTGAAAACCAAACACATGGGACCTGAATGAACAGGAACACTTTGCATGTTCATGGGGTGGAAAATATTCAGCACCATAAATATGGTAATTTGCACCAAGTTATTCTATAAATTTAATTTAATACAACTCTGGTTGAAATCCCAAGAGAAGTTTACATGGCATTAAATGTTAATTTTAGGAAGATGAACAAAGAGTCAGGAATGACCAAGATGAATCTGAAAATAAAGATGAAAAGACTCATTGTACCAGATAGCAAGATATATTTCAGAGACCCTGAAATTAAGGCATTGTGGTGTGGACCCAAGAATAGACAAGTGGACAAGTAGAGCAGATTAACTACCCCCACCAACCCAAACAGACCACATTATATAGAAACAGGCTTTAGGAGGGGCGCCTGGGTGGCTTAGTCGGTTAAGCGTCCGACTTTCGCTTAGGTCATGATCTAGCGATTCATGGGTTCGAGCCCCACATCGGGCTCTGTGCTGACTGCCAGCTCAGAGCCTGGAGCCTGTTTCAGAGTCTGTGACTCCCTCTCTCTCTGACCCTCCCCTGCTCATGCTGTCTCTCTCTCTCTCTCCTAGAAATAAATAAAACATTTAAAAAAAAAAAGAAAGAAAAGAAACAGGCTTTAGGAAAGAAATAACACTGCAGGTTCTAGAGGAAGGCGTAAGTTTTGCTGCGACACCTTCTCAACCATACACAAAAATCAAATGCGGGCAGATAAAGGAGCAAAATATGAAAAGCAAAGATTGGTTATTTTTAGAATACCAACATTTGAGTATTTTCATGTGCTTCTGGTAGAAAAGTATTTTTTATGCAAAACACATATATACACGCACAAAGGAAAAATATGATTTTAGTTAATTAAAACAAAAACAAAAACACCTCCTCTCCTCCACTTCCACAAAATCATAAAGTGAAAACTCAAGTCACAACTTCAGAGAAAAATTTGGCAATTGCAATGCACAGAACTATATAAGAATTAGGATTCAAAGTATAAAAAAAAATTAAACACCTACCAGCCAAGGAAGGAACTAAAAAAAAACTTAATAGAAAACATGGGCAGTTCAGTAAGAGAAAAAAACCAAATGACCAATACATATTTTAAAAGATGCTCAGCCACACTAGGAATCAGGAGAATACAAATTAAAACAAAAATAAGATATCATTATACACAAAGCAAATTGCCTTTTCTCATTGCCCCAGTGAGATTGGAATCTGGTAAAACCATTTTATCGAGCAATTGGCAGTATATAGAAATTTTGAAGAGGGTGGTCTTATACTACACCCAGGAATTCTCTCACATGTATACAAGGAGCCATGTACAAGAACGCTTATTACAGCATTGTTTGTGATAATTGGCAACAACCTAATTTTCTTGCAACAACAGAAAGCCCAAACAGTGGTATATTTAAAAAAAAGGGACACTATACTGTAATTAAAATGAATGTAATGTATATCTGTGATATAAATAGGCCATATATATACATTATTCAGTATATTGCATATATACAATTCAATATATATGTACATATATATACATATATATTCAACAGGAATAAATCATATCTCAGAAACATAAAGTCATAAAAGCAAGGCAAGGAACTAAAAGGATATAACCAGATAGAAATTATTTACAACAGTTCAAGATCATGGAGGACGGCATTATATTTTATTTACACACACAACTGTATTACAATTAGGAAAAAACATCCCACCAATTTAATAATCATGGGCAGCTCTGGGGAGAGAAGAAAGGAGTGAGGAAAAGAAATGAAGTAGAATGAACAGGGGGATTCAGTTTGACTGTAATGTTTTATTTCTCTAACAAAGAAGTTTGAAGTAAAGTTGGTAAAACTGTTAAGATGTGAGGGGCATCTTGGTGGCTCATTTGGTTAAGCAGCCTGTTTCGGCTGACTCAGGTCACGGTATCATGGTTCTTGAGTTCCAGCCCGGCATCAGCATCAGGATATCTGCCGTCAGCACAAAGCCTATTTCAGATCTTCTGTTTCTCTCTGCCTGTCCCGCCCCTCCCCCCACCCTGTTCTCTCTTTCTCTCGACAATAAATTTTTAAAAGAATTAAATGTTAAGATGTGAGAAAGATGGGTACTTAGTAAATGTGTTTGTGTTTTATTACTCATCATGGTTTTCTCTATATTTAGAATATCCATATTATAAATGGTGACAATAATTTCAATAGTATTTGCATAAAAATGTATGAAATTTTTCTCACTCAGTGGCTGATAGAGTCAACTAATGTCCTCCTTTACAGTGCCTTAAAAAAAAAAAGAAAGAACATTAGTTCCCTGTGAGCTTTTCCCCGCTCTGGATGAACAAGCTTAGTTGATGATGCTCATCTTTAGGTAACCTGTAGGTGGTGGCAGACTTGTGGACTCTATGGTATGGCAGCCTCCTGATTCTCAGTGTTCTACCTACCAAGAACATTTTTTCCTTTTTTTTTTTTTAAGTTTATTTATATATTTTTGAGAGAGAGAAAGAAAGAGAGGCAGAGAGAATATCCCAGGGAGTCTCCACACTATCAGTGAAGAGCCCAAGATGGGACTTGAACTTATGAACTGTGGGATCATGACCTAGCTAAAAATCAAGAGGCAGATGCTTAACTGACTGAGTCACCCAGGTGCCCTACCATGCCACATTTTCTTACTGCAGTTAATTGTGATAAATGAAACAGAAACCACAGCTTGCAAAGCTTTACTGAAAATTATAAAACTGATAAACTCTACAAAACCATGACATGTGCCATGAACAATCTAAGCTCAATTTTTTATTTTTTTATATTTTTACTTTCATTTTTTAAAAAAAAATTTAACGTTTTATTTATTTCTGAGAGAGAGAGACAGACAGCATGAGCAGGGGAGGTTCAGAGAGAGAGGGAGACACAGAATCTGAAACAGGCTCCAGGCTCTGAGCTGGCTGTCAGCACAGAGCCTGATGTGGGGCTCAAACCCACGAACTGTGAAATGGTGACCTGAGCCGAAGCCGGATGGTCAACCGACTGAACCACCCAGGCGCCCCTAAACTCAATTTTTTAATACCAGCGTATTGTGATCCTTATGTTCCAAAATAGGAACATATAAAAGACCAAAGTGATATAACAGGAGTTCCCATGGAGTTACTTGTTCCAAAGAAAAACCCACTAGCCTGTTCCAGTGACTCGACTGGATTACAAAACCTGACCAATCCCTGCTCCGTGCCTGCTCGCTAACTTCTGCCCTGAAACCACTGAATGGCTAACCCCAGCCCCAGGAGCCTTATAAAATGCCCTTTTCTCACTTCTTACCTTTTGGAGATTCTCTCAAAGTTTTGCTTTCTCTTGCTTAGCAGATTGAATTCACTGCATTTTGTATCACGGGCATGCTTCTCTGGCAGCCTCTGAATGGGGATTCAACAATACCATGGGAACAAATGGAGTTTGCCCTGTCCAATATGGCCCCTGTGTACTGGTCACTCAGCATCTCCTGCCACTTTTCTCTGACATCATGCCCCTTCTCTGGGCTTACTAAACAAAACACAGACTTCTTTTCTCTCTCTCTTTTTGTTTCGTTTTTTAAACAATAATGTTTATTTCTTTATTTTGAAAGAATGAGAGATAGCACAAGCATGAGAGGAGCAGAGAGAGAGAGGGAGAGAAAGAGAATCCCAAGCAGTCTCTGCACTGTCAGCGCAGAGCCTGAGATGGGCTTGAACGCACTAACCTTGAGATCATGACGTGAGTTGAGATCATGAGTGGGGCGCTTAATCGACTGAGCCACCCGAATGCCCCAACAACTCACAGGTTTCTGAATGGGGTGTGTTCAATCATTTCCCAGGTCTTTGCTGCATCTACTCCTTCAGCTGCAACATGCTTCCCTCCTCGTCTTCCCACACTGACTCCCTTTCATTCTTTCCTCCTTCCAGGTGGCTCTCCCTCTGTAGAATTCTCATTGCTCCCTCTGCCTGAGGTGACAATCGATGTTCAGTTGAGCTCTTCTGGCATTTTGTGCTTTACTATCTTCCAGCATTTCTGACATCTATATTTGCATTTCCTGTTTTCTCATCTGTTTGTCCCTCTACAAGTCAACAAGGTTTCTACTTTGATTGCATATTACAAATGCTAGGGAACTCTAAAAAGGTTGACTTTTTGGTATGGGGTTTGGCCCGGTTGTCTGGATTGTCAAAAGCACCTAGGTCATTCTAATGTGCATCTAATGTTAGAAATCCCTGCAGTAGCTGACGAGCTCTTTGAGGGTAGAAGTTATCTTATTTGCTATTGTAGTATTAATACCCTAACACAGTGACAGACACTTAATAAATGTTTATTGAGTGAATAGAAGGTAACTATGGACAACTACATTCTGATTCTGATGTGAAATACCCCACTGGTTTTCTGTGTCACTGTATTTGGCAATAGCACTTGGCAGAAATTCCCCAAACAATGAATATAACTCAATTATAGAATTATTACAATTTGTTACAGTTATTGATTTCCTATTTCAGTGTCTCTTGCTGCAGGACTGTGAGTTCTTTGAGGGGAGGGACTACATCCTATTCATTTTTTTTTATCTCCAGAGCCAAAAGCAGTCCACGGCCTAGTAAGTGTCTCAAAAACTTGTATTTAACTTATCTAACTGACCATAACTTGAATGATCTCAGTTTAAATTAATCATTGAAAGACTCAAGAGGACAACCATACAATTTTACTGGTTCATTCACCACCCTACTCCCTCAAGATGCTCATTTCACACCTTTTTCTCTCTTCTTCAACCTCTAACACTTGTTCAATCATCCTCAGACTTGCTTCCTGACCTCACTTCCTACTTCACTATGAAAATTAAAACCATCCAGAAGAGGACTTCTATAGATGCACCACCCCTCCATTCACCTGCCAAGCATCAGTACCCACCCAGTCTCAACAAACGCCAGATCCCACTCCATCTGATGGACCCAAAGACACAATTCATCTGTACCTCACACCCCATCATCTGTCTCTTATGGATCATTCCCATCAGCATACAAACACACTGCTGTGTATTCCATTTTTAAAAATCCTTTCATTTGACCTCATTTCTCTTATTATTTCTTGCCTCCCCTCTCTATGAAAGATCTCCCCCAAAATAGTTGTCTGTTTCATCGTTTCCTATTCATTTGTTTTATTCTCTCTTAAAATCTCTTCATTCAGGCTTTTGCTTTCACTACTCATCAGATAGCATTCTCAAGGTTGCTGTTGAGCTCCCTGTCCAAATCTGATGTCACTTTCTTCTCAGGCATCATCTAACCTGACCAATCACTTAATCATTTGATCAACACTCCACGATAGACTTTCTTCTGATGGTGTCCACTTTCTTGGTTATTCTCCTGCCTTGCTGGTTGTTCTTTACAGTCCCTTTTTCTGTGTCCTCACGTCCTCCCCAACTACTTAAATTAGAGGACTCAAGGGCTCAATCTTTAGCTCTTTTCTCTATGCTCACCTACTTCCTTGGGGATCTCATTTGGTCTCATGGCCTTAGATAACATCCACACGCCATAAACTTCCAAATTCATATCTCTGGTGCAAATCTGAACTATAGAAGTTAATATGCAGTTGCTTCCTGGTCAACTCCACCTAAACTCAGCATTTTCATAGTGGAACTCCTGACCTGACTTCCCAAATATGATGCACTCACAGCCTTCACTATCTTAAGTAATGGCAAACCATGCTTCCAGCTGTCCTGGCCAAATGCTTTCCAGTCACATATGTCTCCTCACTTTCTCTCACACCCCAAATTCAGTCCATCAGGAAATCATGTTTATTTACCTTGGAAATATATCCAAAAATGAACCACTTGTCGATGGCTTCTGTGCTACCACATTAGCCTGGGCCATCACTATCTCGTTTGTGGGTTACTCTAATAGTTTTCAGGGTTGCCTGGGTGGCTCAGTCAGTTAAGCATCCAACTTCAGCTCAGGTCATGATCTCACAGTTCGTGGGTTCGAGCCCCACATCAGGCTCTGTGCTGACAGCCAGCTCAGAGCTTGGAGCCTGTTTCAGATTCTGTATCTCCCTCTCTTTCTGACCTTTCCCTGCTCTCTCTCTCTCTCTCTCAGAAATAAATAAAACATTAAAAAATTTTTATTAGTAGTTTTCCATACTGTTCTCCCCATACCTATATTTACCCACGTCCATCCAAGTCTAGCCTCAATATTGCAGCCAAAAAGTCATGATTTTTTTAAAAAAAATTATTTATTTTTGAGAGACAGAGAGAGAGAGAACACAAGCCAGGAAGGTCAGAGAGACAGAGGGAGATACCATGCAGAGCCCGAAATGGGGCTCAAACCCACAAATGGTGAAATCATGACCTGACTCAAAGTCAAAGTCAGTCACTTAACTGACTGAGCCACCCAGGTGCCCCATGATTTTTTTTAAATGTAAGTTCTGTACAAAACCATGCAGTGACTGTCAATTTTTCTCATGGTAAAAGCCTACGTCCTTTCAATGACCTACAAATCTGTTCTTTTCTAGCTTCCTGTTATCTTTATTACCTTCACTGCTACAATATCCCTGGGCTCACTTAGCTTTAGCCACTGACTATCTTGCTATTCACTGAGCATGCTCAGCATGCTCCTTAGGGCTTTTGCACTGGATGATTCCTTGCCTGGGCTATTCTTTCCCCTGATGTCCACATGATTCATTTCCTCATATCCTTCAAATATTTGCTCTAATGTCATTTAATAAATGATGCCTACCCTGAATACCCTGTTAAAACTTCAAATTGCCCCAGCCCTGAAACTCCCAGTCTTTAACCCTTTTGTTCTTTTCCTATGTCAGTACTTACTAGCTTAACACATACAATATAGTTTCCTTATTAACTTTACCATTTGTTGTCTGACTACTCTTCACCTTGAGAATCTAAAGTCACAGAGGACAAGAATATTTGTTTCATTCTTGGACCTATAGAAAGCACATAGAAGGGTGCTTGGTTGGTACATAATAGGTTTTCACTAAATATTGTTGAATGACTGAATGATGGATTTTTTTTAATTCTGGAAAATTCTTGTTTAATATTGATTTTTATTTTTGAGAGACAGAGAGACAGAGAAAGAGAAAGAGAGAGAGAGAGAGACCAGAGAAGGGGCAGAGGTGGGGGGGGGGGGCATAGGATCCAATGTGTGCTCCGTGCTGACAGCAGAAAACCCCCGAGGTGGGGCTGAAACTCACCAGCCTTGAGGTCAACACCTGAGCTGAAGTTGAAGTCTGACGCTTAACCAACTGAGATACCCAAGTACCCCTGGAAAACTCTTTTCATTTTTTTAATGTTTTATTATTTATTTCTGAGAGAGGAGGAGCATGAGTGGGGCAGGGGAAGATAGAGAGGGAGACAGAATGTGAAGCAGGCCCCAGGCTCTGAGCTGTCAGCACAGAGCCCAAGGAAGGGGTCGAACTCACAAACCAAGAGATCATGACTTGAGCCAAAGTCTATCACTTAACCAAATGAGCCACCCAGAAAACTCTTTTCAAAACTCTTTTCAAAACTCATGTCCCTCTTTTTTATCCAACCAGTTTCAGTATGTTCTATTGCACCTGTGTGAGTGTTTAGTTTGTATTGAGTTAATGTATGTATACACACACATGTAGATACACGCACTCACACAATCATATATTTTTAACTTTCTTTCACATGTTGTGTATTATCATATTGACTACTTTTCTGTTGACCATTATCTCCATCACAGAACAAACCACATTCTCTACACTAGCTCTAATCCTCACAACATTGAAAAGTAGATATAATTATTTCAACTTTAAATATGCAGAAAATGAAGTTCAGAGTGATTCCTAGTTTGTAACACAGTTAATAAATCAGAGTCACGGTTTGAATCCAGTGTTTTTCAGTATAAAGCCATTGCTCTCATCATTTACCGTATGCTGCCCACATAAAAATGCAGAATTCAAACAAGGCCAGATACTAAATTTTACTATTTCTATATTTCCGCAAGTACTTAATATAATATGGGATGCTCCTTCAGGATCTCCTACATCCTAACCCTCTAGCTTGCGGACACGGACGACAGAGCCCGCCTTCCTGGATCAGTGGTCACTGAGCATGCTCACAGTCCAGTGTAGCCCATGCCCCGCCCACTGCAGCCGCAGTGCTAGAACCAGGTCATCCTTCCCACTACCTGATGTAAAAATAAATAAATAACTGTGAAAAAAAATCCAATCTCCGTTTGGAGGCACTAAATCCCCTCTCCTTTCCAGATGGCTGGGAGATTTCTCCCAGGTGGTAAATATATTATTAAGAACTCATTTCACCGTGAAATTGACTATTCAAAACACAGACAGAAGTTAATATATTAGGACAACCTGTCTGAAAACTCGCGTTAGAGAAAATTTATTTTTGTTTAATATAAAACCTGGTATTATACACGACCTCTTTCTAGCTCAGGCAGTTAAAGTCATACCCAGTTAGAACATGTGTTCCAATGTCAGGAGCGTTACCACCGAGAGTCACATCTCCCTGTGTAGAAACGGCGGTTACTCCTCCTGCTATGGAGCCTTATATCATGGCAGTTAATGAGCATCGGTCTCATATAACATTCTACATAGCCCTTGGGTGCACAGTAGTAACTGTTCCCATCCAGGAGCTGGGGCCAGTTAAAAATCCTTTGCTGGACTTGTTCTAGGTTGGCCTTCAAACTAATGATTAAAGATCATTCAGAGAAAGTGTGACAGAAGCATTAGCATTGCTCAGGGTGATCTGTTTCATCATTAGAAAAACCATATCAATCACAAAACAGAAAAAAAGATTTTTAGCGAAGACCCAATTGGATGTGAATCTGCTAAGTATCAACTCATTCATGCGTTTTTGATTCACTTTTAATAGCTAGGCGGATTTCTAAGATTACAAAAACTATTACCAGTGAACAACTGGTATTATAATAACAGTATTTTAGGATTTGCACAATCCGTTAAAAAAACTAATTTTCAGAGTTTAATTGAAGGGGTGAAGGTCAGCAGAGTAACAGAGGAAGTATCTTTTCAAATGAACTTGAAGAAAGTGTGAACTTCGTAGAAGTTTGTGTGGAAAGGCTTATGCATGGAAGGGACCCCCACCCACCCTGGCCATGACACCAACATGGCTCAAAAAAATACCTATTCTTTCCCAGCAAGAGCTTTTTCATGTTAAAAACCTTTTCATGACACTTCTGTTTTGAGTTTTGTCAGTAAACTCAAATTTAAAATTGTATTTTAAAAATAAAATGCAACGTATTTCACAGCTTATATGTGGGGAATACTTGGGTTATCCACAAGCCTCACAATTGACTTCTTTTTTGTTTGTTTGATTTTTTGTCTTAAAGATCCCTTCAGGAGTGACAGATTTATTACTAATCACACAATGAATTCATTACACATCACTAGTAGCAAAACCAAACTGATACTGAAATAATGTCTATTACAGAATTTCTTAATTTAGTCAATTATTTTGATCTAACTAATTACTCACTTAAATAAGAATTCATTCAAACAACTGCCTAGACTTCTTAAAAAAACAGTTCCAAAGTAATTAGTGAACCAGTAATTAATAATCCCTTGAAGAATGGAATCAATTTTTCACATATTTAAAGTAAACAAAACATTCTTTATTGGGTAACTGACTTCTGCATTGACTCAGTAAATGTCCAACTACTCATAAAATGGAGAGAACCATAAGTGGGAGATCATGCTCATTGGAAGACCATTTTCAGTAAGTATGAATTTCCAGGCTCAGATAAATTGCACACTAGTAAAGATACTGAGAATAACTTATTTATGTAATTTAGGAAACATTAATTCATGTCTTCATTCACACATCAAGCATTCATTGTCTACTGGTGATGAGCTGCACAATGACATATAAAACCAAGAATTTCCTTGACAATTCTTTTAATTCATTCACTATAGCTACAAAATGTTTTAAAATGTTATTTGAGAGAGAGAGAGAGAGAGAAATAGAGAGCACCAGAAGGGCAGAGGGAGAGAGAGAATCTGAAGCAGGTTCCATGCACAGCATGCAGCCAGCTGTGTAGAGCTCAATCTCACAACTTGAAATCATGACCTGAGCCAAAATCAAGAGTTGGATGCTCAACTGACTCAGCTGCCCAGGCATCCCTAGGTCCCAAAATATTTAAAGGTGGTTTACAAAGTTGAAAAAGCAAGAATTCTGCCCTGGAAGAGTTCTCAATCTAGTTGGCAGAATTAGAATTTCATGTGAAATCTTGGAAAACAGAGAAAGAAACTGCAGATGGAAGGTGACAAATATCCTAGACATTTTTTAAAAATGTTTTTTATTTATTTCTAGGAGAGAGAGAGACGGCGTGAGCAGGGGAGGGTCAGAGAGAGAGGGAGTCACAGACTGAAACAGGCTCCAGGCTCTGAGCTGGCAGTCAGCACAGAGCCCAAAACAGGGCTCGAACCCACGAACAGCGAGATCATGACCCAAGCGAAAGTCGGACGCTTAACTGACTAAGCCACCCAGGCGCCCCATCCTAGACATTTTTAAGAAAAGTTTTCATTGGGGCACCTGGGTGGCTCAGTCGGTTGGGTGTCCCATCTTTGGCTCAGGTCATGATCTCACAGTTCATGGTTTTGAGCCCCGCAACGGGCTCTGTGCTGACTGCTTGGAGCCTGGAGCCCGATTCCAATTCTCTGTCTCCCTCTCTCTCTGTCCCTCCCCTGCTCATGCTGTTTCTCTCTCTCAGAAATAAATAAAACATTAAAAACAGTTTTTAAGTTTTTATTGAAATATAAGATACATATAAAAAAGAGTACATTTTAAGTGTCTAGAGTGATAAATATTCACATCATAAACACAAATGCATTAGTATTACCATTTGAAGAAATTGAACATTACCTGTACACAGAAGGCTCTCTCCTGATCCCTCACAATCATTACTATCCAAACACTATCCTGCCTTCTATTTGCAGGTTAGTTTTGCCTCTTTTTACATTCTATTTAAACAGAATCACTTGTTACAAATTCTTCAGTGTCTGGTTTCTTTTTCCCAACATTATATTTGGGAATTCATCCATGTTATGTATAGTTTGTCAGTTTCAGTCTTTTATAATATTCCACTAGATAAATATATTCCAATTCATATTTTCATTTGACTTTCACATTTGAGTTGCTTCTAATTTGAGGCTAAAGCAAATAGAGCAGCTAGGAAGAAATATCTTTGTAAATGTCTTTTGGGGCATGTATATATCTATGCTTGGAAATCTAAGCTAGGAGAAATAATGTCAGATTCTGGAGTTAATAGTGCTAAATAATTTTCCAATATGCCTGTACCAGTTTGGACTCCCAACAGCAATGTCAGAGAGGTCTGGCTCCTCTACACCCTCATCAGCACTTGGTATTGTCAGTCTTTTTAATATTAGTCGTTCTGATTGATACACATTAATATACCATTGTGGTTTTAATTTATATTTGCCTAATGATCAGTATGGTTTGATTCCTTTATAAATTATTGGTCTTTTAATGAAGTACCTGTTTAAGTCTTTTGGCCATTTCTATGGATGTCTATCTTTTCATTTTTAGGAGTTATTTATACATTTTAGAGATAGCTCTTGTGAATTATATATACTATGAATATCCGAACTGCTCAGACCAGGGAGCTTAAAATCAATCCCTAACAACATTGTAGATGGCATATGTCATAATCTCCAAGGCACACATACATACATGTATTTGGCAGTTTTCATTCACTCTTCAGAATAGTTAGTGTGGGACTTATACATTAGACTTTGCAGTAACATTTGGATCTTAAAAATAGGAAATGGCTCCAGATGAGTCCAAAGAGAAAGTCTGAAGTAAAAAAGAACAGTTAACTACCATCCCCTAAGATCTCTTTTTCTTCTTAAATAATACATTTACTCTCCATATTAGTGATCTCCTTTAGGGGGGAAGATTTTTTCAGATCTTATTTGCTGCAGTATTACTCAGGGTTGAAAACAAGGCTGAACATATAGTAAGACTGTAAAAGATGTTCACTGAGAGAAATAATGACAAGGTTCACAATAACAATGACCTGTCTCAGAGAATTTTAGCTGTCTAATAACTACCACTAATGAACATCAACCCTACCTTATTGGTTAGATATTAAAAGAAACAAATATTTAGGCAACATATCCAAAGAGAGACAATATCATAGGATGATTTAAATCATGGGCTATATGGGGTGCCTGCGTGGCTCAGTTGGCTAAGCATCTGACTTTGGCTCAAGTCATGATCTTATGGTTCATGAGTTTAAGCCCTGCATCAGGCTCTGGGCTGACAACTCAGAACCTGAAACATGCTTCGGATTCTGTGTCTCCCTCTCTCTCTGCCCATCACCTGCGCACATTCTCTCTCTCTCAAAAATAAATAAAACATTAAAAAATTAAAAAACAAATCATGGGCTATAAAACAAAAATGCCTAGGTTTGGATCCTGACTGTGATACTAAGTAGCTGTGTAATCTGGGTGAAGCTCTATAGTTTCTCTGTGCCTCATGTGTAAAGTACACATAATAATACGCTTATCCTACTAAGTTGCCATGAAGATGAAATAAATTAATATATGTGAACTATTTCAAGGAAGCTTGGTCTACACTAAGAGCTTAATAAGTAATAGTGATAATGATGATTACGACAGCTGGAAAACTGTGATGTTGATGAAGATCATCACAGAAGCTCTGTGGTCAGACCACCTCTGTGTTACTCAAAAGTAGAACCTTGAGCACAGTGCCTGCCAGTTGTTGACTGAATGAGAGATGAATGAGTTTGGGTGCCCAGGTGGCTCAGATGGTTAAACAACCAACTGTTGATTTTGGCTCAAGTTGTGAGATGGAGTCCCACATTGGTCTCTGCACAGTGCGGAATCTGGTTAGGATTCTCTCCCTTCCTCCTTCTGCTCTTCCCCCACTTACATGCTTGCTCTTTCTCATTCAAAATAGATAAATAAACATTTTTAAAAAGAATGAATGAGCAATTAATTAGAGACAGAAAATGTACATTTTCTCCAATAAGTGGCCTGTAGGTCATATTCAGGGCCATGGCTGTAGTAGAAAGTAAGAATGAGGGAATATAGAGTGGGAAGGAAAAGGCTCTCATCTTGAGTCTTAGGACATTTCAACCTTGAAATCTCGCTAAAGGAACATGAGTCTGGTGGGCTCTGAGTCCCCCACTCTGAGGAGAACAAAGACAGAGAAAGTGAGATGAAACAGAGGCCAATAAACAAAGACAAGGCAGAGAATATCAAGATAATGTTTGCCCTTCTTCATGCCATCCCCATGTCACGTGGCTGCATAAGATTGTTAGAACTTAGATCAATCCTAAGAAGAAAGGTAGAAAACAACAGAGTGGGGAAGGGAGAGAAAGTATAAAACTGCTGAGAAAAACCTCAGAAATAATGAGATGATTTCTGCCATTGGGCAAAATGGAGTCTGAGAACAGAAATTGAGTTATTATAGGGAGAAAACTGAAGTTAGCTTTTTTTGTATAGCAAAGTCTGTGTTTTTAAATGTCGCATCACCTTTAAATGCTAGGCTAAACAGTTGACCCTTAAACAACACAGGTTTGAACTACATGGGTCCACTTATATGTGGACTTTTTGGATAAATACAGCATAGTACTCTAAATGTATTTTCTCTTTATGATTTTTTTAATATAATGTTTTCTTTTTTCTAGCTTACTTTATTGTAACAATATAGTATGTAATCTCTATGACATACAAAATATGTGTTAATTGACTGTTTATGTTGTCTGTAAGGTTTCTAGTCAAGAGTAGACTATTAGAATGTAAGTTTTGGGGAAGTCAAAAGTTGTACATGGGTTTTTGATGGTGTGAAGGTCAGTTTCTCCTAACACCACATTGTTCACAATTACTACTACCTCAGAGCTCCTTCCTTTAGAACACAGATATGAGTAGAAAAGATGGTGGGTTGTGAATGAGAACCAACTAAGAACTGATTATGTGTTCATTTCACTGAATGTTATCTTAAAAGACCTCAAGTCACAATTAGTGACTAAGTTAGCCTTGACACTCACCTTTTGGCTCACACGTAAAGCTAGAGATGCCCCCAGTTTTGTGAGCTGGCTCTATCCATGCAGAAAAAAACCCTCTATTTTGTGGGCATTAACTATAATTCCAGCCCTGACGTCTCACAAATATTTTGTTCACCCTATGAGCAATAGCTAATTAGTCCATACTTAGTAAAGGGGAAATCTCATTACAACAGATATCTTACAGCAGTCTAAATTATATCTTAAAATTAGTTTATCATTGGATGGCACTTGATTTTCAAGGCATGTTCTTATATATGTATGCACACATGCATGCGTACATGTGTATACATAATGTGCATGTGTGTGACTGCATATGTACACGTGAGTGTATGTGTGTGCGTTTTTATATGCACACATACATGCAGGTGAACACTTCCCTCAAAAGATTCCCAGAGCAACACTGAGAGGGAGTTACTATTATTTTCCTTGCTTTACAGCCAGGGAAACCTGGCTTGGAAAGTCTTAAGAATGAACTCATCTGAAGCCACAGAATTGGTAAGTGATGGGTCCAGAACTGTGATACCAGATCCTTTTCTAGGTTTCCCTGTACTAGATTGCCTCATATTGAGGCTGAGGACAAAGTCACGATTAGTTTCCATAGGCCATTGGAATTTATCACGACAAAATTTGTCCTATGTTATGATTTGAAATAAAGCTTGTAGTAAATTCTTTACTTCTAGTGAGTCTATAGAATCATGCTTCTTTTTTTTTCTTTTTCTTTTTTTTTTTACCATCAAAGAACAAACATGCAGGTCAAATCCTCCTCAGGGCATCCATGTTTCTTTCCTTAGAAGTGAGGTTTCTTTGTAATGATTGCTTTGCCAAACATCACATGCTTAGTCCCCTGGCAGTTTAGTCTGAATTTGGTCTCTCAGACTCTGACATTGAGTTAGCAGGTGAAAAAATTACTCTGAACTCATGAGTGAAAAGAAGCAGCATCATGCATACATATGACCTCTGTTTTTTTTTTTTTTTCCTCCTCTAACATCTAGAATTTGATGTGTTTGTACTTGTGTTTGAGTATGTGTGGATTGTTTGACAGGTGGCTTGGGAGTTGAAGTAGATTTTGAAACAAAGTGCTTTCCCTTTTGTCATCCATCTGGTATGCAGAAGAATCTTCCTCTGGAGCAGAATTGACTAATACTGGTTTTTCACATACATATGTACATGGAAATCAGACCTCTCTGCTCTCTACCTCCAGTGTGTAGATTAATTTGGGGATCCTTTATACTTTCATGAATATTTAAGGACTCCTATAAACCCTGAGATAATCTGAACATAGAGCCGGTCTGAGAGTAGTCAAGTAAAATTCATTCTCTTTAATTCAGAGTGAGAGTGTCTGCGACCAATTTTTTACTGAAAAGCCATGGTATGAATACAATTCCAGAATGCCCTCCTTTGGGGTTCAAGCTGTGATTTCCCCAAAGAATGGTTATTTGCTACCCAAGGCGTCCGTTCTCCTGAAAAGTTCACAAATTTATAAATTTGAGAGTGGGGAGGTTTTAATAATGGTATGCCCTCTGTAGAAACCACCTGGACTCCTGACCTCCTGAAGATTTGGGGAACTCACCAGACTGGGGCAGTGACTCTTTTTAGAGTACACACAAAGTCCAGCCTGGGCTCAGTGTGCATTCATGGGTTAGTGTTCTGCTTTGCCATTTTCCAAGCATGTGGACTCTAATCTCATGGCAGAGTTTTCTTATCAGAATGGGACTACAGCTTCCTCATGGCCATGCTTGGCCTTCAAAAGAGATCACTTTATTAATATATTTTCTAAGCAAATGCAAACCATGAAGTTTAGTCGTTTATTAATTTTTCATACATATATAAAAAAGGAGCCCTTCAACATCTTGGAAGCTCTGGTTTTCAATTCAAGAAATGAGTCCCAGGTAGGAAAAAAGTGTCCTTTGAGATGATAGAGAGGCCAGTGCTCTAGAAGAGCTCATCACTAGCATCTATATTTAAGTAAAGGGATAATTAAGGTGTTTGTATAACTTTGACCTTTGGACATAAGCATGCATGTATGTGTAGAAATGGAGCCAAAGACAGAAAGACAGAGGCGGTCATGGTAAGGTAGTCATCATGAGGCTAAAATATGTGTTTTCACCAGCTTCAATCGTGTATGGCTAATTGCACTGAATAAATAGTTTCAAATATAAAAGTGGGATTCAGATATTCTAATACCTTGAAAGGTTATTAGACCTTAGAATAATCGGAAGAACAGAAGGAAAAAAAAATTACCAGGAGTAATAAAAGTTGAAAGAATTAATTTGGTAGTAAGAGATGCTGATGAATATGTGGAAAGAAAAGACACCCAATGATCATAATCAGAGGGTAGTAACAGTGGTAGTGGTGATGTTGATGGTGATAGTAGTAGTAACAGTGGTGATGGTGGTGATGGTAGTGATGGTAACAGAAGAGGTGATGGTGATGGTGATGATGGTGGTAGAGGTGGTGGTAGTGCTAATGGTGATGCTGATGGTGGCCATGGTGATGCTGGTGGCAGTGGTAGTCATGGTGGAAGTGATGATGGTGGTAGTAGTAGCACTGATGGTGATAATGGTGGAGGTGATAGTGGTAGAGGTGGTGATGGTGGTAGTGATGGTGGATGTGATAGTGATGGTGGACGTGATAGTGGTAATGATGATGGCGGTCATAGTAGTGGAGATGATGGTAACTGGGTGAAGGTAGTGGTGGTAAAAATCATGCAAACAATAATAGCAGGTAACATTTATTGAGCATTCGCTATGGTCAAGAGTGTGATAAGTGCTTTGCATGAATCTTTTCATTTAAACCTAAAACAGCCCTGTGAGGTAAAGATTTTTACTCCCTTCAGTTTACAGAGGAGGAAAATGAGGATTTAAAAGCTTTTCAAGGTCACATAGTTATGCATTGAGCAAGAAATTTAAACTCAGTCCATTTGACACCAGAGTGATAAACATAACAATTCTTCCCAGAGAAGGCAGAAAAATAAGGATCAAATACTGAGATAAATTTTTTCCCAATAAGAAACTGGTTTATGTGCACAAGCCTGAAATGGCAGACCTAGAAAGTATTATCACCTAGTGGTGCTACGAGATCATTTAAGTACAGATGAGCATAATCTTAAGATTAGAAAAGGGATGGACTTAAAAATTAGGGAGGAAGCTGTCTATGACATTCAGTTATTTTGTTGGACTATGACAAGATAGAATCCATAATGACACCAGATATCTATATTTACCTACCTGTACATGACTTGAACTTCAAGATAACCATTTAACGTTAGCTGGCTAGGTAACTTGGATATCTACTAAGGACGCTTCTTTCTTTGCAATCTTAGCTTTATGTTTTCTCAAACTGATACTTGCTTCAGAATCTGCAGGTGTGGAGATGTCCTTCCTGACCATCACTGCCCCTTCCACACAACAACTTATTTACTTTCTTGTTAAAATTGCCATTTGTCAATTCCATGTCCATAGCTCTTCTTGCCATTTTACGGACCTCTTTTCCTCCTCCTTATTCATCAAAGACTTTAGAAGCTGCATAATTCATTCAAAATCCTGACTTCTCCATTCTTGACCTACTAAAAATCAATAACCGTTTCCCCCACTCCACCTCAAGGATCTGCTCCTATGGAGATCACAATATTTGTCACAATCTGTAACTGACCTACTTTAAAAGTTGACTTAAGCTTCTACTGTCTTTCCATAACATACTACTATCCAGTTTTTAAAAATGACTTTCACTGAAAAATTTCTAAAATTTGTTTCTAGAACCCACTAATATCTTGGTATTATATTTATTATATTATAAATTACATTTATATTGAGATTATAATGAGATATTATATTGAGATCCCTTTATTTTTTCCCCAACATCAAAATTCTCTCTTTCCACATTTTCTCCTAAATTATTTGGATTCCATGGCCCTTCTTGTCAAGTATAATCTTGCTAACATTTCAGATTACCTTACCCCTCGGTTTCCTTTGCACCTTTCTTGTATTTTAAACTGGGTACAGATCCAAACATATATCTGTCCATGTTTGCATATGAGTAGCTACGTACAACTGGAGATTGTCACACAGTAGGGCAGATTAATCTCTGTACAAATACATCATCACTGACCACTAGTGAATCCCCTTTTATGCCTGGAAATTCTCCTCCGTTACTCTGTCCAATTTGCATTCCGACTAGCTTCCACTCTCAACATTTTTACCTGCGTAATCAGATGATATGAAGTGTTAAGTAGACCTTTTCCAATTTTTTTTTGGAATTTATCAACCATACCTACCCCACATTATCAGTTCAGATAAATGGTCATTGTGATACCAGTCATCTCCTTAAGAATTTGACTAGAAGGTTTCTGCTCTGCAATTCCTCTGTCCTAATATAGAAAGGCTAGAAAGGAGCATTTTTTGAGGAAAGTACTATTCGTGAGGAGCAGGGAAAGCAGGGAGAATGCCTCTTGACTTATATTTCTCTCTCTCTCTCTCTCTCTCTCTCTCTCTTTCAAGTGGAAGGGGATTGCTGCACACATTTCTCAGGAAGTCAATGGTTATCTGTAATAATGAAACAAGTCTGACAGTTGTCACCCAGTTAATAGTCTGCTGAGCTGCAAGGCTTACTGGCCTGACTTGTATTACTGAGATGAGGAGATGAGCACTAAGAAATGGAATGTATGACCAGAGAAGGAGATCACAGACTATTCCTTCAAGTTCCTAATAGTCCTGGAAATTTATGCACAATGTATCTAATTGTGTCTGTGACACAGAGAGTGTGGGAGGGGCTGACATTGTGTGGTTGAGGTTTACTGGGGACTTCACTGATTTGGGGCAAAGAGTTTAGAGTAACTGAACGAAGTGTTGAGTTGTTACCAGCTGAGAATCAGCTGGAAGAAGAACTTGATTTCTGGTTCTTAAAGGACTAACATCAACTAGGGATCACTTGGGTTTGACACTCTATACTAGCTGGACTACAGGGTTCTCTTGCCCTTCTTGAGTCTATAGATAATAAGCTAAGTGAGTAGTTAAGACTCACAACTTGGAGTGTAGCCAACTGTCTTTGGGTAGAGATTGTCCTTATTTTTTTCTCTAGTTTTATTGGACTATAATTGACATATAACATAATGTAAGTTTAAGGTGTAAAAAATGTGGATTTGATACACCTAAATATTGCAAAATGATTATCACCATAGCATTAGCTAACTCTAATCTTGTAGTTTTTAAGGTATGATATTTCATCATCATTGTTAAATTTATTCCTAAATATTTTTGATGCTATTGTGAATAGAATTGTTTTATTCCATTTTTAAAGAAATTTTGTTGTTATTTTATTGAAATCAAACAGATTCCTTTATGTTACTTTTATATCCTGCAACTTTACTAAATGCATTACTGATTCTAATAAGTTTTTGGTGAAATATTTAGAAGTTTTATACATAAGATAATATCATCTGCAAGCAGAGACAGTTTTACTTCTCCTTTCTGATTAGGATGTCTTTTATTTTTCTCTCTTGCCAAATTGCTCTGGTTAAGACTTCCAAGCAGTATGCTGAATAGAAGTGGAGAGAGTGGGCATCCTTGTCTCTTTCCTGATCTTTGGAGGATAGCTTTGAATTTTTAACCATTGAGTATGATGATGGTATGTGGCCTTGTCATACATAGACTTTATTATGTTGAAATATATTCCTTCCATATCCAATTTGTTGAGTGTTTTTACTTTAATCACAAAAGGATGTTATATTTTGCCAAATGCTTTTTTTTTGCATCTATTGAGATGATCATAAGATATTTATCTTTCATTCTATTAATGTGGTGCATTACATTTATTGATTTGCATATGTTGAACCATCTTTCATCCCAGGAATAAATCCCATTTGAATGTGGTGTATTATCCTTTTAATGTGCTGTTGAATATGGTTTGCTAATATTCTTTTGAAGTGTTTTGAATTTACATTCATCAGAGATTTGGTCTGTAGAGTTATTTTCTTGTAGTGTCCTTATCTGACTTGGGTATCAGGGTAATACTAGCCTTGTAAAATTGGTTTAGGTGCATTTTCTCCTCCTTAAATTTTTGGAAGAATTTGAGGATTGGTATTAGTTTTTTTAAATTCTTGGTAGAATTTACTTGTGAAACCATGTGTTCCTCAGCTTTTGTTTGTGGGGAGATATTTGATTACTGATTCATTTCTTTATTCATTATTGTTGTGTAAAAATTTTCCATTCCTTCAGATTTAGTCTTGGTAGGTTGTATATTTCCAGGATTTTATCAGTTTCTTATAGGTTGCTCAATTTGCTGGCATACAATTGCTAATAGTAGTGTCTTATGATCTTTTATTTTGATTGATTGATTATCACATGTGATCTCTTCCATTTCTGATTTTATTTATTTGAGTCTTCTCTCTTTTCTTTTTTTTTCAGCTAAGGTATTGCCAATTTCATTTATCTTTAAAAAAGCAGGTCTTACGTTTTCTGATCTTTTCTATTGTTTTTCTGGTCTCTATTTCATTTATCCTGTTCTAATTCTTTGTTTATCCTTCCATTTACTAACTTCATTCTTCTTTTTCTTGTTCTTTGACTTGTAAAGTTAAGCTGTTTTATGGTATCTTTCTTTTTTCTGAGCGCAGGCATTTATTGCTATCAAGTTCTCTCTTAGAACTTCTTATGCAGACTATTTCGTGTTTTTGTAGGTCATGTTCCCATTTTTACTTGTGTCAAGATTTTTAAATTATTTATTTAACCCACTGGTTGATCAGGAGTTTTTGTTTAATTTCCACCTATGTGTGAATTTTCCAGCCTTTCTCCTGTTATTGATTTCTAATTTTCATGCAATTGTAGTTAGAAAATAAACTTGATATGATTTCATTTTTCTTAAATTTGCAAAGACTTGTTTTGTGACCTATTACATTATCTATTTTGGAGAAAGTTTCATGTGCACTTGAGAAGAATGTAGTTTCTGCTACTGTTAGATAGAATGTCCTGTACGTGCCTGTTAGGTCCATTTGATCTAAAGCTGAAATCAAATCCAACATTTTCTTATTGATTTTCTGTCTGGATGATCTATACATTGTTGAAAGTGGGGTATTGAAGACCCCTACTATTATGGTGTCATTGTCTACTTCTCCCTTCAGGTCTGATAATATTTGCTTAACATATTTAGATGATCAGATGTTGGGTACCTATATATTTATGGTTGTTATATCTTCTAGCTGAATTGATCTCTTTATCATTAGTTAATGACCTTTGTTGCTTATTACCATTTTATGACTCAATGTCTATGTTGTCTTATATAAGTATAGGTGCCACTGCTCTCTTCTGGTTTCCATTTTGATCTTTTCCGTCTCTTCACTTTGGGCCTATGTGTGTCCTTAAAGGTAAAATGAGTCAAGGACTTTTTCATTTGTTTCTTTCCTTGCATGAACATCACTTATTCAAGGAAGACCAAAGGGTTTAAGGAGTGAGTAAGCAGACCATATCTACAGGACCATTACATTTCAGGCCATTCAAACCAAATTCTGAATTTTTATGGTAAAGCAGAATTGAATAACATATGACATTACAATATCAAACCAGACTGCCCAAGTTATAAAATTTTAATCGATTGAATTGTTATGGAATTAAATAGGTATAATTGAGAATCTTAATGGCCATAGGACAAAGGGATTCAATTTTTCAGAAAAGTTGGCAGAAGTTATTAGAAAACCATTTTGTTTTTATTCTCAAACTGAGAATACCCACTATTATACCCATATTAAAACACATTCTCTTTTTCTTTCATACTGGTACAGTGTAAAAGTTACTGCTCTTCTCACCTAAACTCATTCCCTCTCTCTCTTTCTCCCTCTCAGAATTTAACTTGTTTCTCATTCCTCCACCTTTCTCCAGAAGCTACCAGTGTTGAGTTTTCTTTCACTCTTTTGTGTAATTGGTGTTCTCTATAAAAACCAACCTTTAAACAGCCTCAATCCATCTTCAGAATCTTTCATTTGACTTTACACATTCCACATTGATAGCCCATTTTGCTTCTTGTTTTCAGTCAAGCAAATTATCAAAAGAATTGTATATATTTTACCTATTTCCTCTCTTCCCATTTACTTATTTTTTTAAAAAAATTAATGTGTACTTATTTGTGAGAGACAGAGAGAGAGAGAGAAAGAGAGAGAGAGAGTCAGACAGAGCATGAATAGGGGAGGGGCAGAGAGAGAGGGAGACACAGAATTCAAAATAGGCTCCAGGCCCTGAGCTGTCAGAGCAGAGCCTGGTGCAGATCTTGAACTCAAGGACTGAGATCATGACCTGAAGTGAAGTCGGACGCTTAACTGACTGAGACACCCTGGTTCCCCATCTCCCATTTACTTCTCATCCTACAGCACTAACTGTTGTTGCAAGGTCTCATGCTAAGACTTTCATAATATGAATCCAATGGGCACCTCTTCTGCCCCCATTTAATTTGACTCAATTAACATTTTATATTGTTAAACATGCCCCCCCCCACTTTTGAAATATCTTCCTCATTTGACTTGTTTGGCTGCTTTTCTCCTACTTCTCTGGTCACTCCTCTTCTGTAAGTTATCACTCCCTTACTGGCCTTTAGAATTAGAGTTTGTCCAAGCATATCCCCAGAACTTCCTCATTTTATATCACCCTCTCCTTAAGATATTTTATTCTTGGGGCGCCTGAAAGGCTCAGTCGGTTAAGCGTCTGACTTCGGCTCAGGTCATGATCTCACAATTTGTGGGTTCAAGCTCCATGTTGGGCTTGGTGCTGACAGCTCAGAGCCTGGAGCCTGCTTCTGATCCCATCTCTCCCTCTCCCTCTCTCTCTCTCTCTCTGTCTCTCTAACCCTCCCCTGCTTGCAGGCTGCCTCTCTCTCTCTCTCTCTCTCTCTCAAATAAATAGACATTAAAAAAATAAAAAAGATATTTTATTCCTATGCATGGCTTAATCTATGAATTAACATAAAAATTATCATTTCCCAATTTATATCGTACCACAGATCTGAGCTATAGGACCCTTCAACAACATACTCAACGTCTCCTCTGGGTTCTTTGTATTCTACGTAGTCAAGAAAATTCAAGATTTTCTTTCCTAAATATGATCCTGCACTAAATGACACTGCCTTCCATCCAGTTGTCATCCTTGACCCTATTCTTCTCTACCACCCAAATTCATCACATGGACCTTGATTTTACCTCTTAAGCATCACCCTAATCTACTAATTTCTCTCCTTTTAAAACTTCTCCTTTCTGCTACACCGTAGTCCATCATTTTTCACCTAGATGACTGTAATAGTTTCCAAAGAATCTGTCCATATCCAACCTTTCGCTAATAAATTCTACATGAAAAAATGGGGAGACCTTTTTGAAATGCCAATTTAACCATCACACATTGCTCCAAATCTTAGAATAAAGAGTCAGCTCCCTTACATGACTTATCAGTCCTCAAATAATCAAAGGCAAAATGTGTTAGCCTGGCTTGCCCCCTCACCCAATTCATATGCTGGAGACTTAACCTCCAGTTCTTTAGAACATTACCTTATTGGGAAATAAGGTTTTTGTAGTTGTGATTAATTAAGTTAGGATGAGGTCATATTAAAGTAGGGTAAGTCCCTACTTTAATACAATTGGTGGATTCATAAAATAGGAAAGACTTAGATACAGACACACCCACAGAGAAAACACTGCATAAAGATGGAGACAGAGATCAGCATGATGCTTCCACAACAAAGGAATACCAAAGATGTCCAGTCAACCCCCAGGAGCTAGGTGAGAGGGTTAGAACAGATTTTTGCTCATACTCCTTAGAAGGAACCAACCCTGCTGTCATTGTAATCTCAGGCTTATAGTTTCCAGAATTCTAAATCACCCAGTGTATGGTATTTTATTACAGCAGCCCTATCAAACTAATATATACACCGTGTTCCTCCTTGCTCTTCCATCCCCTGGGACTTGCATTCTTCCTACAACAGAGCTTTATCCATGCCCTTCCTTCTGTCTGGAATGCTTTCCATCTCTCTTTTACACTGTTAACTACTACTAATTCCCCTGTTCCCTTACCAGATGAGGAAGGGCATACCTGAGGAAGACCACAACTTAAATAAGATTTGTTTATTACTCAACTTGTGTCAGTGTATAATTGTGCTTCATTCATGTCATTCTTTGACTAGTGAAAGATCTGTCACAGTGTAGGCAAGCTAAAAATTATTTGCTGTTTGAATGAATGAATGAATTGCTTACATAAATACATATTCTGGATTGATTTAAATGCAAGTCCAGGCAGAATTAATTGCTCACTCTACCATGCTCTCTCAGTGGTTTATATTGTCCACAATTACAGAATTGGCTACATTATCTTCTATTCATTTATCTTACATGTCTATCTCATATTCTGTCACCTCCTGCGACTACGACTTCTTTGGGCTTTATGTTCCCAAACCCACCACTAATCTAAAACCTAGTGAGCACTCACCAAATATTTGTGGAATTGAATTATGTAGAAATTATAGGGAACGATGAACTGCAACATGCTTAACAAATGTAACAAACAATTATTACCACATGGCTTGGATTATTTTCTTCTGCAAAAAGAAGTTTTTAAAATTTGCTGCTCCTGGTAAGTAAAATTATGCCTGGTAAGTTCTACTGTTCAGTCTTAAGCTTATGTGGAAGGAAATTAAATGTCTCTTCCTCAGATTCATTTATAACTCACTACTCAGCTGATGTGCTCTACAATGCCTTTTGAGAATTCTTTTCAATTCTCTTCATCCTCTTATCCGCCCTCCACCCTTAGATGTTTGTAACCCTGGGGAAAACAAAGCACTTAAATGCAAGTAACACTGTAATCATACACAGCGTTGAACTGCACAAGGAACAAACAGAAACTGGAAAGTCTTCCACTTAATCTCACATCTTCCTGACTCACACACTTGTACTTGGACATTTTAAATGTAAACATAGGCCAAAGTAACACCTTTTAATGTTTAGGGTTAGCCATTGAAATCCATTTAGCTTCAGTTGAAATAATATAACCATAAGCACTTCTCTAACTCAAAGTTGTTTTTTTATGATAAGAAAATGTTCTTTTCAATTAAGCAATGATAGCATTAATACTAATTTATACTTCTACCTTTCTTTTTCTCAAGGTATCCCAAGGCACTTTAAAAGGCTGTATTCTGTTCTATTAAAGTCAAGTAAGAGGTATTATCTCTAGTTAACAGAGAACAGAAGCAGATACTTATTAATTAGAACTTGTCACAGGTCATCCTAGGGGTTCACAGCAAATGCCTTCCTTCAACCAAGATGTAATGGGCATCTCCTGTGGACCAGATGAGCTAAATTTGTTTATAAGTTAGTTTCTCCCACTTCTAATTTTATACTCAACTAATGCCTTGGCCATTTAATTTTCCTCTGAAAGCAAAGCCAAGAGATTTAGATCAATTCAAAGAAGTTGTGAGTGACTGCAGGGTGAGAATCTGTTTGGATTCTGCTCTGCCTTCAGTGGCCAAGTTTTCTCTTATCCAATGTTGTAAAAGAAAATCAATGAGGAATTTCCATGGACTCAGGAGCCCTGTGATTATCACCATTAGTGCAATTCACTTCCCAAGTAATATAATTTCTTCCCCAATCCTTCAATGAACTCTGAGGTGTCTCTGTGAATGCCAGAAAGACTCCAGTTGGAACAACCCAGTTCCCTGGTATACTGACTTTCAGCATTATAAAGGAAAAAGGAAAGTAAAGACAAAGCTATTGCTTCTGCCCAAATGAGTATTGCCTATTAGCCTGTACACAGAGATTGTCTTGTTGTATGTTGCTTTCCTTTTAAACCGGCCTTTTTTTTTTTTTTAAAGCAAATCGACCCTTCAGCATAAAAATCCACCTCTCCACACCACCCACTCCAGTTGCCTTGGTTTCCCTTTCCAATCTGCCCTATCCTCTGGAATAAGATACAGTTTAGCCAGTGGAAGGCAGTGAGCCTTCATGGAAGCATAAGCATGAATCTGAACCGCACACTGGAGTAACACGTGACACTGACACTATGAAAAACGATTCATCTGAGAGTCTTCTACTTCCCTTCCCTTTATCAGTTACTCATTCAAGACACTGAAACCAGATGTTATGAGGGGCTGATATTTGCTTTGCAAGAGAAGAAAAGCTCCCTCTGTACACACATTCTTATTCTTCCTACGGATTCCAGTGTTAATGGTATTTGACAGGTTGGTAATTTGTTGTATTTTTTTAAACCATAATTCATTTAGTAGCATTCTGCTTGTTATTGTACATTTTACACATTGGTGCACAGAAAACATTGTGGCTTTGTAACAATTCTATTCCTTGCAGTTATCATTCATTTGAAAGGGCTGCACAAGAGTCTTTGGGGACAAGAGGTGCCAAGAGGCACCAGAAAAGTAAGAAAATGAAGAGAGGGTGAGAAGACCATCAGGAGAGGAGGAGCTAGAGACAGAAACAAAGATAGGAAGGAGTCATTAAATTGGGCAACAACTGCATGAGAAAACAAAACCTGTGATGAAGGAAGCAACATAAAAGAACCGTAGCCTTGCACCCCGTAGGTATAATGGATTCTGACCTGCCCTCTCACCCACCTCTGAAAAGATCCCAAAGGTGTCTCAACAGGACTGAGTTTTTACTGAGAGAGGTTGGAAGTTCTTTTTGCACATTCTACAGCACAGTCACACAAAGGTGGGGAAGAGGGTCAAGAGAAGAGTCTCACATGCACATATCTGAGACTTTTGTCTCCACAGAAACTGGTTCTACTTGTCTCCTTGGGTAAGAATGGGTAGGTCTGGGAAAGCTCTCTGAACTTTACTTCTTCCCAAAGTTGTAATGAATCAACCCATGAGGTCTGAATCTTCACAAAGTTCCAACCCAGGAGACTAAAGTCTGAAGGAAGGGAGGTGTAGAGCAAGGATCCTCTCAGAAGAGCCTTTTCTCCAGTGGGACGTTCAGGCCACCCTGTGCCAGGTGGGCAGGGCATAGCATACACTGAACACCATATCTGCCGTTTACTGGGCAGTCACCAAGGGTTAAGCACTGTGCTTTTTACTTTGCTTCATTTCCCTAAGCAAATGTGATCATTCTCCTTTCCCAGATAAGGAAACAGAATCTGAGAAGTTAAGTATTTGTGTATGATCACAACACTAGTGAGGGTGAGAATGTAAATCCAAGACAAACTGTTACTGCAAAATAGAAGTTTTTGCTAGTGTGCCCAGCCGACCCCCCGAAACTTACATGGGAACAGAGGGAAGAGTGTCGCTTGGCTTGGAATTCTGGGTAAATAAGTAGAACATATTCCCACAGAGCAGGGGTCATCTTGCCTGGCCACAAGAAAGAGTATGTCTGTGACTAAGGATCTTACCTCCCAGTGGCTCTAGAATGGAAATCAAAGTCACCAAGGAAAACAGGCGCAAGAGATGAGTTTCCCGTTCCATTAGCAAATGGATCATATATCTATCTGTGCCTTAGGAAAGGTTTGAGTGTGTGCACAAGGATTTAGGAACTCCAGATATGATGGGCAGCAACATTTGTACCAGCAAATGTTGCAAGCAACCAAACTTCTTCCAACAAACAAATATGTAAGTGCATTATTGTCACTTATCACAGGACAAAATATAGCACTCCAGGTAAACACAGAGCAACTTTAGTTCATGTTTCAATTGGAAAAAAGTCATGTATAAAATGTTCGGATTGATGAATACACATGGTATGAGAACTTTGTGTAAGTTTGAAAGCATGCCAATGGCATTTTACATTGTTTAGTGACACATACATATGTGGTAGAAATATAAATAAATACCTGAGGATGATGATATCAAATTTGGAATTGTCTCAAACTCTGTGGGGAAGGAGGGGGGCTGAATGGACCATGGAAGGACTCACCTGTATGGGTGACACATGTTTTTTTTTGTTAATCTGGGTGGTAGATATGCTAATGTTCATTTCTTGTCCTTCTCTTTTGTATGTTTGAAATCTTTCACAACCAATATTTTAATTGAAAACTATGTAAGGGCAAGCAGATATGCTCCTGAATACTAGCAAGCAGCAGACATTGGGGTAGGTGACTCCAATCCCTAGAGAACTGGGGCACAGAGCAGGCCCCATGTCCATGTGGGGGATCCTATTGCCACCTGGAATCTCAGGCGGTCCTTCTCTGTACAACACCGTGTTGCTTTGGCAGTGGAAAGGTGTCCAGAAACAGAGATGCAATGGGAGAAAGACAACGGGGATGGAGACAGAAGATGGAGAGCTCAGATCCAGTGGATAAATGAGAGGAGGGGCCCTTGTTAATCTCACCAGGCTGTTGTGGTTGAAAGGACCCACTTTGCTCCCAAGCAGCCGCTTATGTTATTATTTCTCTCAGCGGGTTTCAAGCTGCCTGCAATTCTCTGTTAGTTAATAAGAAAAGTGAGAGATGCAACAATTGCTTTTGCTTGGCTGGCTTGTAAAGGCTTTGTCACTCAAAAATGGAACAAAGGCCCTAATAACACCCTGTGCCGCAAAGGCAAGTGTCAGGGAACAGACCAAAATCAATTATCTGGGTGAAATTCAGAGACAGGAGGAGCAGCACACACACGCACAGCAGCCTCCACACCACATGATCCCATTAACAGGGTGCTGCCACTCTCACAGGAAGGCAGAGCCATGCAAGAAAATTATAATTAAAAGTAAATAAAGAGAAACAAGCCCCTGGTGCTTTCTGTCACAGCCCTGAACGTGAACATGGTCCTGGCATATGGTGGCAGACCTTTCAAATGGCTCCTGTGTGGGGCCAACTTGGAAAAGGGGTCTCACTGTAAGTCTTCCTGGGCTTTCCGGATAATCTTGCTTGCCAGTGATGGTTAGTAACAAGGTAAGGGATTTGGCAAGTGCTTGGGGTATGCTGGGAGCCTAGCAGAATGTTTCTGACACAGGACACGGACTGCTTTGAAGATTCCCAATGTATATCTCTCTTGCTAATTTATGTAGGGAAATACGTGAAGTGAAATGAATGAAAGAACAGATGAGTGAATGAATGATTGAATGAATGAACGAACAAATCAGTAGAATGTGTAGGTGAATGGTCTATTGGGGTTTTTCCAAGCAATACGTATTAATCATTAGGACATCTTTTATAACTTCAGTAGTTCAGAACAGATCGCAAATCAAGTAAATTAAAATTTCTGGGGAGGAGGACCCTGTCTTCAGTGGGTTTACATGCCCCTCCAGATGACTATAAATGGGCAGCCAACATTGAAAACCTGTGACCTGGGTTGTCTCGTACGGTCTTCAGCTGCATTTACAAGTTTTTGTCATGAATTCATATAGTACCAGGAGTAGCCATAAGGCAATTAGGACAACTAGCTTTGTGACTTCTGGCAAATAACCTAAACTTTCTAAATCTTAGTGTCACTGTCTATTACAAAGGCGGGGGGGGGGAGGGAGGGGACTGGTAACTAGATACCTTTGTAGTCCCTTTAGGTTTGACAGCTCTATGACCCAGAACTCATGTAGAATAATTGGCACAAATGTTTACTGAGCGCCTTTTCTAAGTATTAAATCTCTGTGGGGAGATCAAAGATATGCATGTGATATGAGGCAGAGATAAGAACCTGTAATGCCTGTTACCTCTGCACAGACAATCAGCAGTTGTGGCTAAACAGTAGAGATAAGTGTTGTGGCCACAGACTTTGATACTAATACTATTTCCCTCCAGTAACTCCAGTTACTGACAATTTCTGACGCAGAAGCAATGGTTCAGTGATTGAATGAATGAAGGATCGAATGGTATTTTTAACGGGTAAATCAAAGCAGGGCTTGCCTTTGGAAATGAGTATATCTGCCTCACTAGATGTTAAATAATCACCCTCCTCACCACTTCCCAAAAGGCAAACTACTGCACTGAATTGTGCTTGATGGTTTCTAATATCCCGACCCAGCTACACAAGTCCATGGATTCTATCAATATGCAAATGTATGGCTTCAGAGCCAAGAGGGGTTTGATTTCTCCTCCAGGAAGGATACATTTGCACTTAGTGAGACTTTAGTCTATGTCAGTAGGTAGAGATCCTTAAAACTCCTTAAAAATGTCTTCTCTTTCATTTAAATGCATCTCACCCTTTTGCTAAAGTTAGTAGGAAAGACTCTGAGTTAAAACGAGGCAGGTTTGGGGTAGTGGGAGCCCCTCTGCAGAGATCCTCACAGGATAGTAGAAAGCCATTTGAAATGAATTCCCCGGAACTCATTGTGAAGGATGCACTGCAGCATGAAGGTGGGTTCTGAAGCAGGGAGGGAGATTACAGGTCACTGTCCCTCTCAGACTCCTTCAGCTGATGCCTGTTGGGTGCAAAAATCTGCTAATGTGTGAGAATACGCAAGTGCCAAGGGTTTCTTGTAAACACCCCAGCCTATCATTTTCAGTGTTGTTGGTGATGAAAAATCTCTTTAGAAGAAAACACAGTCAGTCAAGAGGATTCATTCACCCTTATTTGCAAAGACACTAAGTGGTACTTTTCAAATCCAGCAATATTAGCTGGCACCAGCCCCATCTACTGCTCAGTCCCTGCAAGGTTAGGAAAATATCCAGGAGTTACTCAGTATAAACCAATGACATAAAGAGGCAGTGGTGAGTGTCAAGTCAGAGCATGCAAGGGCTGGTGGTTACTGTTAATAGGAATGGTGTGGCCAACACCTTGGTGCTAGACAGTGAGTTAATCCAGAGAAGTAGGGCCAAGAGGGTGGAAGGAAGTAGGCAGAGGAAGTTTTCAGTGCAGATGCTCAGCACCCACTCCCAGGACAACCTTTGGAAAGGCCCAAGCGCATGCTGCATATAAAAGACTGAGGGTTCCCAGGGTATTCACATTGGCTCCCCTGCCTCTTTATGTCATTGGCTAAGAGACAGCAGAGCAGTCGCAAATCTGAGGTGGCACTTCTGCTGGGCAAGCTGCTCCTAGATGCCCAGGAGGAGTAGGGATAGTGTGAGGTCAGGCTGAGGCCAGTTTCCCGTTCCTAATAAAACAAAAGGACTGAGAGAAGCAGTTTTAGGATCGACTGTTTGTTTTCCAAAATCATCTCCATCCATTAAATTCTCACTTTCCCTAAATCCCTAAAGATGATTTTATTTTTTAAGCAGGTCTGTTCTATGTGAAATAATTTCTGGTCTTAAATGTCATGTATATACCCTGAGGTCATATTGCTTGGGGTGCAGTAGTAATGAATCAGATACATTATTAATACACAAGTACAATGACACACTTGAGTCTTCCAGGGAAATTCACACAGGTATACAGAGGAGGCAGAACAGCCTGGATGTGAATGCAAAGAAGGTCTGAGCAATTCAGGTGGAGACTCACCTCAATGTACTGAAATTAAAACCTGAAATGACAGACCCAGCAAGAACGAAATTAGGTGATGTGTCCTCATGTGCTCATGGGTTTCAAAATACCCACACAACCTGCAGTCTGAATAAGAAATATCTGGAAACAGATGTTGTGCCATGGGGGGAAACAGTTTAAAAAATCTCAGGGAGGGTTAGATAAAATATGTGGAAGTTACAGATATACCCAGAAACCTACTTGGATTACATGAAACTAGACAGCACAAAATCAACATTATCCAATTAATGTTCACTTGGTGCCTATGTTTTAGGCTATGCTAAGGATGGACCCTTAGCCTAGAAACTCTAACTCTAAGACTTCAAGCTGAAAGGAGCCTCCAGTGGTGCAATAACCTGATTTTACTCTACTTAGGGCTCCTTTCAAAAACACAGACTTGTAAAATCCTGAGCCTCTAAACCCTCTAATGTGATATGGCAAAACACCAGCTCAGTCAATATTGGGTTGTGTGATCTGAGGGTAAATCCCTAAGACTCCGGAACTTCACTTGTCAATGATGAGTTGGATTGAATAATCTTTAAACCCCTTTTCTAGTTTCATATCCAGTAAAAGTATTTTCCCACTGAGAAGTAATAATTGCTTTCATCTTTAATCTATATTAACAAAAACTCTAAAATAATGGGCATCCAAGAAGGGATATACCCCAGATTTTATAAAAAATATCAACTTTCTTTTTTCAGAACTTAAAAAAAAATACCACGCTAGGTAATCTTGGGGGCACTGTCTACTGTTTGAGAAGTACTGAGAGCTGAGGGACAGACGCTGTACACCACATGACACCATGAAAATATCAGATGATTTGGGAGCAGTGCCTCTGAGATGCATTCATGATGAGTGACTAAGCCTCAGATGTTTCCCTCCATGGATTCACTTGGTGTGATCCAGAATAAATCCTCTTCTGCCTCTGTGTCTCTGGGCTTAGCCTTAGTCGTTACATAATCCACAAATGTAGAATTTTCCAGCCACTAATGAGAGCACTTCACATTTAGAAATAGAAAAGCTTTCTGAATGGTAAATAAAGGAGGAAAAAAGAGGAGATAATTCAGTTGGGTTCTTAAAATTTTGAAATGGAAACAATCTCTTCTTTGCCAGATCTCTCTCCCCCATTCCCAACTACTGGCTTCCTCAGTATACACCCCCCCACAGCCTGCATCTCCAAGGCTCAGAGACACTGCAACCCAGCCCTGCCCACATGCTGGAATCTGCTCCTGCCACCGGAAAGGAAGCAAGATTAAAGGCTTAATCCCCCTGCAAAGCTTCTTAAGCGTTTCTATCAGGGTCAGCTCAGTTGGTGCTTACTCAACCTGCCTCTGGAAAATATCCCAATTTAGGCCCTTCTGCTGACTGTCAAGTTGAGAGAAATGAGAAACTGGATCCTGATCCGGAGAGGGTCTGGGGAGACACACAGGTGGCAGAAAAGCACACGGTGGGGAGAAAACCAAACCATCCGTTTTCCTCTGAAGACAGGTTCTCACTCCCACTCCTAGGGGAATATTGATTTTATCCTTGTCTATCTTTGCTTCCCCCTCTCAAAAGGATTCTTTCAAAATTATTTTAAAAATTCTTAAAGAATGCTACCAATATATATTGAGTACCTACTGTGCTCCCGAGACTGTGCAAGAAGATTATTGTGAGCAAGAGAGGTAATGCTTGCTCTCACAGAGCACCACCCAGCAAGGGACACAGCCAGTGTCTACCTACAATAGAGGATAGTATAGTAAGTGCTGTGATCAGGTTATTTAAAAAGCTATGGAAGCAAGTAAGTGGGTCATAGGGCAGAGTGTAGTTGTGTTGGAAAACTTCCCAGAAAGAAGTCATATTTAAGCTCTAAACCAACAGATAAATTGTAGATAGCCAGTATCAGCATAAAGATGGATGTAAAGGGACAGGAAAGTAGCAATAGGTAACAAAGAGGGCATTGGGAATGAAGGGTCATGAAGGTTAAGAAGATCTTTCTCAGCCAATTAAAGGTGCTTCAAGCTTGATCCCATTCTGAGAATGCTAGAAAGCCATGGGCGTATGGAGAGCAACAAGATTGCATATCCATTTTAAAGGTCATTCATTGCGAAGTAGAGAATAGACTGGTGAAGAGTGAAAATGAAGGACGTCAGAAGCCATTGCCCTAGTGTGTTGAGGTTGAAGGTTGAAGCATAGCTAAGGAGAGGTGGTTGATTTGGGGAGACATTTGGGAGTTGGAATTATCAGCGCTTCCTTGGCAATTGTCTAGCTATGATAGAAGAGAAAGGAATCAAGAGGGGTCCAAGTTTCTAGACAGGTCACAGGGGTGGATGCAGCAATGCAGAACAAAGGGCAGCTGTGGAAGCAACACAGACATACGAGCAATGCCTGGGACATGGAGGTTCAGTGCCAACCAAAGGGCAAGCACCTGACGTGGTTTTAAATGGGATTGCCTCTCAATTTCCCATTTTATTTTGAAGTTTTATTTTATTTTTTTCTCGTAGTTTCTTTTCATTAGATTGAGAGCAGGACCAAGTTTAGGAGTGCCTCTGATCCAAGCCATTGATAATTTTTTTTTCAACAGGGGTGGGGAGAAGTGAAAATGTACTGCCATCTGAAATTGCATGAAAAAGTTCTGGAGCCTTTGTTTTCACATGTAATGTGTATGTGTGATAAGAACATATTTGCCTGGACTCACAATCTGGTCTAGCAGAGAACCAGGTGAGGGAGGCACCTAGAGGAAGGGAGGCTGAAGGAGGAGAGCCAGGTGTGAGCGTTCATAGCAGCTTTGTTAATGATCTGGAAGAGGAAGAAAACTGCACATTCATGAAGTTTTCAGCTGAATAGCAAAAAGGAAACACCAGGGAAATAGCAAAATAATTGGAGTTAAACCCAAGTGGCAAGCAGAGAATAGGGATGATGTGTCCCCAGTTTTGTGTTGGTGATTTATTACAGTGGGACCACATCCTTCCTGAAGGGAGATGAGAAGAGTGTTCTATTAGGGTTTCTAGGAGGTACATTAGCTCCATAAAGGTACTGTGTCGTGGTTCATTCAATGTTACATTAAGTGTTAAATGACAGATAATAATAATAATATTAATCATACACAGCTAACATTTATTTAACTCTTATTATGTGTTTGACACCAAGCTAAGCACATTACCTTTTTAAATATTCAGTGAACTCTATGAAGTAGGCACTGTTACACATGAGAGGAACGAAGGGTAGAGAGTGAGTGACTCATCCAAGATCTTATGACTAATAAATGACAAAGATGAAATTAGTACCCTGGTCTCTCTTGTCCCAGAGGTTTTGATCCTAACCACTACCTTACACTGCTGATAGCAACATGAAAATACTGTTGAGACTGAGCTCTTAGAAGAATAAAGGGTTATTGTGTAAAGCTGAATGAACCTATGAATTACAACATTATTTTTATTTTATTGGTGGAACTCAATGAAACTCTAAGTAGGTGAGCTATTGGCAACAAAACTCCCTAGCTTCCCCATCTGCAAAATTTGCCCATAGAAAACTCCTACATATTCTTTAAGATAAAGCTCAAATATCTCTTCTGTTGAGCATCCTAGACTCTAGCAAAGGCCTTAAATTTCTCTGATGCCTAGAACCCTAGTCCATTCTTTATAAAAGCTCAGTTTATTTGTGATGACAATCATTCTGTAGATACAGATACAGATGTAGATATATGTATACATATATAACTATATATAGATATATGTATATTTAATACACATAAATGTATGTTTATATATCTACACATGTATGTATGTCTCCCTTATTAGTTTATGAAGACTTTTGTATTGGGGTGCCTGGGTGGCTCAGTTGGTTAAGTGTCCCAAATCTTGACTTCAGCTTAGGTCATGATGTCATGATTCATGAAATGGAGCCCCTTGTCAGGCCTGCTTAGGATTCTCTCTCTCTCTTCCTCTCTTTCTACCCCTCCAATACTTGTGTTCTCTCTCTCTCTCTCTCACTCACTCTTTATTCTCTCCTCTCTGCCCCTTCCCCAGCTCTCTCTCTCTCTTTCTTCTCTTAAAATAGACATTTTAAAAAAATGAAGACTTTAATATTATTCATCTTTGTGTCCCTATCACCTGGCAAAGTGCCTTGAACTTAGGAAGTTCTCAATAAATATGGTTGAAAGAAATGAAAGAATGATTGGATGATAAAGCATGGATGCTATTAACTAACATGTAAATTTAATTTACTGTCATGATAACAATCATCTGGTATTGGAGAAGTACATAAAAACATTAAACTGAATTGACAAATATGTTTGGTAAATCTTAGTTCTAAATGTGATGTGTTTAATGGCAAGAAATGAGCACCACCAAAGGAATGGTTTAAATGATATTATTACTATCAACATACCTTCCTAACCATACAACTGACAATCATATCGAATAATAAGACCCAGATTATTAAAAGCAAATACACAAATAAGGCAAATCTAAAACATCATTACATGTACCAAAGGAACCTTTGGGTATCATGGTCCACACCGCTTAAACAGGTGTGTAGCCAGGCTCCTTAGAATACTGATTGCTTCTTTTTGTTTAAGTTTATTCAGGAAGAAGGGAGAGAGGGACAGAGAGAGGGAGAGAGAATCTCAAGCGGGCTCTGCACTGACAGTGGAGGCTTGATCCCATGAACCGTGAGATCATGACCTGAACCAAAATCAAGAGTTGGATGCTTAACCAACTAAGCCACCCGGGCACCCCTGCCTATTCCGACCCTGTTGCTTCTATAACCTCATCTCTTGTCTGCTCCTTTTCAAGTGCTTCTGTGTTTTTGCATCATAGTACTTGCATATCCTTGAATTTTCCAAACGCTTTCTCACTCTAGACACATGCACATCATTTTTTCCTTGGTAAAATCTTGCCATTCCACTTTGCTTTGCTACCTGCAGATGCTAACTCCTCCAAGAAGCCCTTCCTGTTTATCTGACAGCCATCCCCTCTCCCTTTGCCACATAGAGATATTCCTGTGCAGCCCCACAGCATCCGTTGTGACTTATTGTCATGAGGTTTTTCTCATTCTCTGTGCCCCACACTCTGATCTAGTGTATCCTTTGCTGCTGTGTCTCTAGTATTTAGCATGAGGCCAGGGGTATGTTGCATGGAGGAGAAAATAGGAATGAGGGAGTGGAGGAAGGGAAAGAGGAAGGAAGGGAAGGTAGACAGACTTTAATGCTGTACTGTCATTTTTTAACGTTGTGGACACATATGAAGTGTTCTTCAACCAGGCAGCCTCGGCCCAGTAGTCTATCCTCGTGGCTGAATGTTTAGCTGGAGTTGATCCAAACATCATTATTTGTGGAAAGGATAAATCAATTCCCCATTCTCATATATAATAGGCATTAGCCCTCACATGATAATGATAGCCTTATTAGAGGAGAAAGAAAGAGAAGGGTAAAACACACACACACACACACACACACACACAGATAGAGAGAGAGAGAGACAGAGAGAGAGACAGAGAGAGAGAGAGAGAGAGAGAGAGAGATGAATTTTCTTCCAGGTATGGGGCAGAGAAAACTATGAGAAAAAAATAGTTTGGAAAGGCAAATGGAGTTTTAAAGTCAGTGTTTCAATCGTTCACATTGTTACTCTGCAAGCACTTTGAGGTTGTTACGGATAGATAAATGCCATGGAGTGTTTTGGTTTGTTAACAATCTCCATACGGCTGAATTTCATACCAGCATCACCACCTACTGTAAACACTTGATCTGGAGACAGTATGGTGACTTTTTAGAAAGCCTTATAAAAGATGTAGATTATCTCAGGTGAAAGGTGAAAAATAATTATATCTCTAAAGTCCATTGCAAATTCCAGATGCTGCCACAGCTGTATTTTAATATTCCAATACGAGGACAAGAGTGAAGCTTGCTATTGCCTCTTATCTTTTCCTCACATACCAGTGCTGTCAATGCCATTGGCAATTTTACATGTAAATGAGCCCATCCATCACTCCTTACTTTGCAGCAACTCACTTCTAAGCCTGCCATAGAGTTACACCATTAAATCTCCCTGCTTTACAATATACATCATGACATATTTGACATCAATCAGCTGTGTCAGCCTGCTCACTGTAAACCATAAACTTGCTCTGCATCCCTCTCTGCACGGGGTGATTAAACCTGCTTGGGGTAGCTTCCTGATTATAGTGATAAATAGTGATTCATTTCCCGCTCTCTCTTCCTCCACCTGTTCCTTCCTCGCTTTGGCCCTAGGCTCCTCATTCCTGCTTGTTGGAGGGGGAGGTGGTCAGTGCTTAGTGTGCACTGGAATGCATATTTGTGCATTTGGGTTACAATTTGTACATTTGGCAGTCACTGCTTGGCTCTGAGTTGTGGCTTTGCTATTTTAAAATGAGGATGAGAAGCTGCATCCTTTGTCATTCTATAAGGGCACAAGAGGGGAGTACTTAGAGTTCCTCTAAGGACAGCCCTTCTGCCTAGAAGAAAGGCAGACCAGGAAGGTAATTCTCAATTCCCAGTGTTGGATGCTCAGCACGTGTCCATCAGACCCCTATATACTAAGTGTAATTTCTGCCAGCTTAAATTTAACTACATCCCATTCCTATTCAAGAAATCATATTGGAATTTGTGTGACTGAAAATGACATTATTATTATAAGTATAACCTTGAATCTGCTCTAATTGATTGTTTTAAGTAGTTCATTTGCAAACTTCAGTACTTTATTATTGGTAATAACAAATTACTTGTGACATGCTGGGATACTGCATTATACCATACAACTGATTGCAACACACCAGGGTATCATGACACTCCAGCTGAAATCCACTAGACTAGATGATACCCATGCTCTTTTTTTTTTTTTTCCAGCATGGGAATCCAAGAGAATTTTAGCAATATGAAGAGATACTCCACTGAACTGACTAGGCAATCCATCTGATCACTCCAAAAGTCCTTTTGCCCTTCCTTCTGTTGAGTCTGAGATAACAGCTACTTCTACTTTCTGGCACACAGGCCAAGCCATCTGCTGACCAGTGGAAGCAGCCTCGATCATGTGTACACTCCAGAATATCTCCTAGGCAATAAATCAGAAGGCTCTTTGGACCCAACAAAACACACAGTCGTAAGCATTCTTTATCCACAATTACCCATTTCAGCCACAGACCTAGGACTTCCCACCTGCCACTTGGTCCGATTTCTATCAGTCTGGCTACTGAGGTTCTCTTTTCTCTTATGCATCTCCTTCTTCTACTGGTTCCTCAGTGGCCTGCTCACACCAGGGAGTACAAACCCATCTGGAAGGAGCAGAGTGGGTTGAACTGTTGTGGACAGCCACAAATCAGATTCAATGTCAGAGAGCTCTCCAGATGCCTACAAATGTTAGGACATCTTTGGGGTGGGTGGCAGGGGAGTGAAGACATATATAAGGGAACATGAAGAGATGGGGAAAGGGAGTGATTCTGTTTGGGGGATTCCCTTGATCTCACGAAGTAAAGGGAGGGGTGGAAAGAGAAGGGGAGGGAGGAGACAAGCAGAAAGCGTAGGAGGGGGGAAAAGGAACAAAAGCAGAAAGTTAGCTTCTTGCTTTCATTCTTGGGACATCCAGAGTAATGAACCCTCCTTCCAGGGAAGATGAATGGGTAGCTGTAGAGATTATGAGTGAGGTTTTATTGCAGATCAATAAATCTGTGTCATAGATCCCCATCTGGAGGGAGTTTTAATTTAAAGGAAAGAGTGATGAGCTCACAACCACAATAAATCAAAAGTTGTGTATTCACGTATGCATTAACCTTCTATCAAAACATACACCGCATCAAGGCAGGAGTTTGGAAACAAAGCTGAGAGGTGATTTGGAAGGACAGCCAGCAGAGCCCCAGAGCTTGTCTACCTTGAGACGCAGGCAGAGAAGCTGGTGTGGGGATTGTGGGTTGTCACCAGGCTACAGCTGCCTCAGATCAAAATCAGGAAGAGTTCTCCAAAAAGTAGAAAGATTTTACAGCAACAAAACTGAGATAGCAGCTGACAAGAGAGGGAGAGAGAGCATATCTAGAAAATTCTGAAACTGTGCTCAAACACAATTTCAAGTGCTGGGTGTAACTCAGAAACCTGTGCCATTCATGCCTATCCCTTTATAGCCTCTGATCTTTGCTCAGTCTCCCATCTTTCAGTAATGTCCTGTACCAGGCTGTTGCAGTGACTGGCAGCTTCAGAAGGCATGGTCACAAACTAATGGCAGCAAATCTCTTGGTACAGATGATTGTGAAGGGTCAGTGGCAGCACTGCAACTTGAAGAAGCAGATCAGACATGGACAGAATTAATCAGCTTCCAAGATGTCCTAAGAAAGCTGGCAATGTAGGAAGGAGAGCCAACCAGCTAGGGTCCTTATTGCACAGTGGTCTAAATAAATGTGCTATTCTTTCAAGGACTTCTGTAGAAATTGGGAAAGGAACTAAGAAATTAAGCATTGAGTGCCCATCACCAAATCAATGAATATCTCTCTCTACAAACATGCTATAGACATACAACTATATATGTGTACAGACTAAAGCAAATATATCCACTTATATACGTGTGTACTAATTCCTTTATTTTCTGGAACATGTGTTAGACATCCTTACTCACGTTAGCGCCACTACGTAGATGTAATGAATTTTATATTATGGATGAGAAAATTGATAACCAAAATGATTAAGAAGCTAGGATTCCAGTCCAAATCTGTCAGCCCTCACTAGCTACTTCTTTTCTTCTGTTCCATCCGCCTTTTGGTGTGTATGGTATGTGTGTGGGTATATGTGTGTGCACGTGTATATACATGCATGCTTCGATAGACCCAACTCCTTTCTATTTTAGTTCTTAATATGCTGCTTCCTATGTGTGCTGCTTCCCAGTGATGACTTAATACAAGATTCTTAGATGCAAAAGCTTTTCAAACTTTGTTACCACAGCTGGGAGTACCACCTCCTTAATCCTACCGACCCTAAGACACCCAGCTCATGACCCTGGCACCTCCTCTGATCCACACCAACTCCACGCAACACAGCTGATTCTTCTCCACTTCCTACTTTGTACATATCTCTCTACCATAGCATTTTTTTCCTTTTATTTAACTTATTTTTTATAGGTGTGATTTCTTTGTGTTCAGAGTTCACAGGGACTATGTCTTCTTTACACTTATCTACTTCATCCTTAGCAGAGTGTGCGATCCCTAGTATGTGTCTTATAAATGTTTCCCGAAGGTGGCTGGAAGAATAGATTTCACTGATGGGGTTTGAATTTTGACTGAACAAACTGATACACTTAATTACAGAAGTGAAAAGAGAACTCTTCATGAAGACTTACTTATAACTGGACCACCTATCTCTGGTTATGATTAGGATCCTGGGCTCACACTATGAACCGTCTGCACCTACTGCCTTCATTTTCCCTAATCCATTACAATATATATCCACTCATAAATACAGATATTTCTATGGGGTCACTTCATAAATCCCATTCTAAAGGTAAATAAACTGAGTCATAAGGAGAGCATGGCTGGCCTCTTGTGATCCAGTCAGTCAAGTGAGCATCCAGATACAACCTTAAACTTAGAAACATTCCAGCAGGAACCTTAGCTCACTGATCTCCTAAATCGAATTCAAGGAATGACATCTGCAAAGTGTTCATCTTCTCTACTGAATACATTGAAAGTGATAGTTTTAGAAAAGATTGATACTGTTTTAAATTTTTAATGTTTATTTATTTTGCGGGGGGGGGGGGCAGGGCAGAGAGAGAGGAAGACAGAATCTGAAGGCGGCCCTGCACTGTCAGCACAAAGCCGGGTGTGGGGCTCAAACCCATGAACCATGAGATCATGACCTGAGCTGAAGTCAGACACTCAACCAACTGAACCACCCAGGTGCCCCATGGAAAGATTGAGATTACTAATAATCATCTATCTATCAGTGAATACCATCTAAAGATAACATATAATACTTATTATAATAATAATATTTAAAGATAACCTTGTTATGTAAATAGCCTTATGTAAATAGCTTCATATACAATCATATCAGAAGGGTATAAAAGGAGAAAATACAAAGCAAAGAACTTTGGTAATTATTAAAAAAGTGAAAATTGGTATTTATTAAATGATGCCTAATATGTGCCAGGTACTCTTTTAGGTGCTGGGAATACAGTGGTGAGACACTAAGTGCTTGTTCTCAGGGGATCCGCCTTCTACATCTTCTACCAACAGCAACCACTAATGTTTATTGCAAACTTTCTGAAAGCCAGGCACCCTTTTCAGCACTCTGCTGTTCCAGCACCATGAATGGACACTTTGCAGATGAAAAACAGCACAGAGAATTTCAACATGTGTATAAGGACACGAAGGGGACAGCCAGATTGAATTCAGAGCCCGACCTGCCAAGTCTTCCCCCATAATGACTCCCCTGTTTGTTTCCTTTCTATTCTGAACACTGTTTCCCTGTTTGGAGAGAACTTTCCCTGGATTTGGCGTAGTCTTATAACTGCCAATCTTGCCACTGTTGTCATACTGCAGCCAGGATGGCTTTCCAAAAAGGGCAGTGCCCATCTTCAACCACCTTCAAAGGCTTCCCATCACATATCCAATCCCAGCTCCCACACATGGCCTTCATGGTTCTCAGTGATCTGGCCAAGCTGACATTTCCAGTCTTCATTCCATATTCCTTCTATGGCTCCTCCAAGTCACAGACTTTGGGGCAGCAGCGCCCTCCTGCCCCTGTGTGTTCCTGGAGGAGGACCCTTTTTCTCTGTAAGTACTACTCTACATCCTCCAACTTTGCCCATCCTAGAATTCAATTTATTAACTCCATTCACTGTGGGCTCACAGCACTTTCTCTATATCTCCATTACAGTATCTATTTCCCAACAAATATTTGGCAGTGGCTTATGCGTTTTGCTCCTCCATCAAATCCTGTGAATTTAAAAGCAGAGGCTCTATAATTCATCTTGTAATCCTAGCAGTGCTTAACACCATGCCTGGTACATAATAAGAGCTTAATAAATACCAGTTGAATTTTTTCTTCTGTTATCGAATAATATCACATCTGGGAAATGGGGGATGTGGTTTCATGTGTGTGAAGAGCACTAGACTAGAGAACATAGAATCTGGAATCTGTTCCTTGCTTTGCCAGTGGCTTCCTCTGTGACATTGGTCAAATCCCTTGTCCTCTCTGTGTCTCATTACTTCATGTAAAAAAAGAGAGTGACACTAGGTAATATGAATTTGATGATGTTACACTTTAAAATCTTCATTCTTCTCATGTTCAATAAATATATGTTGAGGACTTTTCCTATTTCAGACACTCTTAATTAGGCTTCAGGGATGTGGAAACAAAGACAAACACTGAAATCAAGGACCTCCCATGTGGTTCTGATATCAACTTTGCAATCCAAATATTACTGACCTTGCTCTCTTTATCAAAAGAGGAAACTAACGTTCAGTGACCTTTAAATGTAATGGTTACCAGAACATTCTTACAGTTCTGAGGCATAGTAGTTGAAGGCATATAAACAGTTTTTCTAAAATAAATTTCTCCATAGTTGAGAATAACATTTTTCAAATATTTTCCACTTAGATTTATAGAAAACTTCAATTACTGTGTGGATTTACCAGGTAATCTAATTTACCCCATTGACCACCTTTGAAAAGAATGTTGTCAAGTCAAGGCCTTTTCTTTCTTTCTTTCTTTTTTTTTTTTTTTCCATGCTTATAAAGATATAAGAGACAGTCCTCACAAAGAGAATGACAATATTTTTGTTAAGACAGTAAATTGAAATGATGGATGTCTAATCTGATTGTCCCACAGAAATATTCTGTCAAGTGGGTTACATTCTTCACCAAAAGTGTGATGTCCAACGTTTTATAGGTATAACCATAAACACCATATATAATTTTTTTGCAAATAAAAATAACTCTGTTCTTTTTTAAGCATAAAGCTTTCCAAATCAGTTTGTTCCATCAAATTCAACAAATATTCTAAACAACTAAATTATATAACAGGCTCTGATAGTCACTGCTGGGAAAGAAACATGAATAAGATGCAGTTCTTCTGGGAGCTTTGTTCTATTATTGACAATAAGAAAATGACATGAATGTCTGTGCTAAAAGTCATGAAATGAAAAGTGCCTTAAGGAATGAAGAACATGTATTAACATTTATTAATCATTTGCTGTGTTCCAGATGCTTTCATAAGATCTTTTAGAAGTATTGGCACCCTTGAAAGGGGAGATGAAGTACTAGAGTGGTACATGCACAGTAAACTTTTGAAGCGTGAAGGGATAAAGTTCTATTTGTCTGAGTACAAATTCTAACATGAGTCTATTCATTACAAACTATGCCCTTCCCATGTTTTGAAGTTCACACACACACACACACACACACACACATTCAATAAAAAGAGATCAAAGAATGCTTCTTGTGGGAGGAAGTATTTACACTGAGCATTGTTGAGGATGGGCAGAATTTTGATAAGTGAATAAGAGGGCTGGAAGGAAAGACCAGAGGAAAAACAAAGAGAGAGGAAATCATAGTTATGATCCCATGATAACAAACATTCAGATTGGTTAGAGGGTGAGGGCTGGTCATTGATCCTATGTTAGTTCAATGTTGGGTGCTGGTCCAAGGTGGCCTCAGCCCTACAGAAGCAGCTATTGTGATACAGAGATATACATGACACTGTGAGAGTACAGAGAAGTACAGAGAGAGTACAGAGAATGGATAAAACTGCAAAGTTGGCTGAAAGAAGACTTTGCAAGAGAACACAAACCTTACAGTGACTTTTGGGAGATAAGACTTTTGTCAAGTGGAGCTGATGGAGTGAGGTTGTATGGCTGAGAGGTGCCAAGGTGATAATCCAGGCAAAGGAAACAACATAATCAAATTCGGAGACATCACACATTGCTGCATGTTCAGGAAACTACTAGCTGTCCAGTGCAGCACGGAATGCTTGATGTGTACAGAGAAAGAAGACAGGGGCTGAGATAGACAGAGCATGCACAAGAAAAATACTGAGTGTTAAGTTCATGAGTTTGGCCTAACCACTCTCACCCATGCCTCGAAAAAGACTTTAGATTTAACTTTTCTGGCACTGGGAAGGAGAGTGATTGGGAGAGTGTCAAGGGTCAGAGCTATGCTTTGGGAAGATTCACGCAGCAGAGATATGAACGGCAGAGCAGAAGGGACAGAGACTAATTAATTGGTTGCTCTGATAGTTCAAGTAAAAGTGATGACATTATAAACTTGCGTGGAGGTGGTGCAGATGGAAAGGAGAGGTGGGAAACTATAAAGTTAGAATCAACAGATCAACAGACCTGAGAGACAGATTTTATGTAGGGCAAGGGGGAGAGAGCTGGTGATACCCCTCAGGCAATTATAAATGTGGGATTGGATTTCAAGATAGGAGTCAAGGCTAGAGACAGATTTAGGCTTCATTCCCACAGAGGTGATAATTGGACAGTGGGAGGTGATAAGAATGCCAAGGAAGAGAGTATAGAGAAGGAAAGGAAAAAAAAAAAAGAAAGAAAAAGAAAGGATGAGGGACTGAACCCCAGAGAAAATTTTGGTTGGGAGGTAAAGAAAGGCAGAGGGATCAAGGGGCAGAAACCAGAAATAGTGGTACGGGAAATAAGGCCAGGAAGGCTACCCTCACCCAAGGGATCAGGAGACAGCCTAGGGAAACGTTGCAGAAGTGAGTCGGATGAATTGAGATTCAGCCAATTTATTCAATGATTAATAAATCAGCGATAAACTTGAAGAGAAGAGTTGGAAATGAGGAGAAAACAGGTGGCAAAATATGAAGTGGCCTGGGGACGACAGTAGTCAACAAGTACACTGTGTTCTCTCACAGAGTTTGTCAGTGAGAGGATGGAAAATATCCCACAAAACTGAGCCTACCCACCAGCCAAAGGGGGAGAAAGTTATTTATATTGGTCTTATTAGCTGCTTTGCAAATTTATGAAGTGTTTGAAACTCAGGATACGAGGTAAATCAAGTGTTAGGATTATTTGCACATGTCAGTGACTGGTGCCGTCCATTCCTGACCAGGCCAGACTTGGTTCTGCATCTGCCAGAATACTCCCACCTCTCAGAAACAGCAAAGGATATTGCACAACAGAATGGATACACCTCAATCAATAATCTGATGGGCAATTTATAAAGTGGGGAAGGGGAGATAACACTGTGTTTTTGCTTCCCCCTGTCTCTTCTCAGCCCCTCCGGCTATTAGTTACCCATATGAAGCGCAGGGAGGAGGGAAACAGGCACTCACATTGCACAGGAAAACAGCCGTAGCTTTCTGCAGTCCCAACGCATACCGACAATTGACAATTGATCAATAGATCAAGAGCAGAACTGCCACAGGATGCGGAGGAAGAGCCACTCAGCAGCCTGCCCTCCTGACCCAGGCCCCACCCCACACTTTAGGAGCAGTGCCAGCACTCTCATGTGACATTGAGGCCTCCAGGGTGTCATTTGTACCCTCCTACCTGAAGGCACTCCATACCTGGTGGGTGCAGACATGAAGGCTATAGAGGGGTTGATGAATTCTGAGAGAATAACCACCAGCAGATAAAACTCCAAGTAGCTGAAATGCTGTTTTCATGCAAATGGCCATAAATGAAAAGAGGCAGGGCTGGGAAGGAGGGAAAGAAACAAGGAAAATCTGAATTAATTCTAAATGGGACATTTTTTTTTCTGAGTGGCATTAGCCACTATAGAAGAAAATGAATTGGCTTTCTCCCCACATTTATTAAATTTCTATGATTCTCTAATTTAAGAGACTTTCATTTTCAATGGAAAGAGGGAGACCCTGGTGCATTTCACAAAGACAGGATCGCTTTTACCAATTTATTGTAATGCTCAGAATGACTCTTTGCTAGAGGGGGGAAGATAAGGAAAAACCTTCTTGCAGGGAGAAAGGAGGTATAGCAGGAGGTCTCTGTGGGCCGCACAGGACAGGGCGTGTTGACTTGGATCTGGAAAGATGTGCCCAGTTCCCATTTACATAAAGGGAGGGAGGGAAAGTTGAAAGATATCAGAGAGTCAAAGAAAGAGCACTGGGTCTGCAGGAAGGAGGACTTGTTCTAATGCCACCATTCCTTGGCTATGTCATTTAACCTCGGTTTCCCCATTTATGATATTACATTATAAATAGTTTACCTCCCTTCTGTACTGTGAGAATAAAATGAGATAAAAATATAAAGATGTGCACGAAAAACATGGTAAGAATAGCTCTATATAAATACAGGATGCTAATACGCTTGAAAGAGGAAAAGAATGTCTGTTGGTAAGGATGTTTTAAAAAATGAAGTGACTCCCTCCTAGGGTAAAACTGCCAGAACATAATCTCTAAAGGGGTACTGAGGCTTCGGTGGGGGGAAATCCCGTCCCGAGATTCTTGCAGGAGTGAAATAAGGAGAAGTGAGAGGGCTACTCTCTACAGTTACTTGTCAGTTCCCCACCCAGAAAGGACCTAGGCATCTTAGCTGGATATTTTACCCACTTGCTGTGGGTAACTCTTAATATGCAATTTGAACCAAGTTAGCTGCCCTGCATTCAAAAGGACAAATACATTCTACTTGTATCTGCTGTGTTCTGTCTTAAAAGCTCAAGTTCAGAAAAAGTTATTCCTCTATTTTCTTCTCCTTGGCTTGGTAAAAGTAATTCCCTTGGATTGCAGTGGGTTTGACTTGATGCAGAGGTGACTCACTGGTCGTTGTGTAAAAGTGCTAATCTTCCCCAACTACTTCTGAATTCTTTAATTCCTCTGACACATTAATTCTAACCCTGGCATAAAATGCCCCAACATCCCTGAGAATCCCAGAACAGAAATTATAGCAATTTCCTATAACTGGAATCAAATTCCAAGGTTGGAGAGCATGGGCCACGGCCTGCCATTAATTCAAACATCCATGTGAAAGATTATGGTGGGCAGCAGTGATTCCATTAAAGGGGGCAATTTCAACTCCATTTCCTTGATAAACAGACACGAGCTTGCCCCTAAATTGGGCTTGATAGATTTGATTAGGGTAGAGTTTTTGGTGGTTGTGGTTTCTGCACGAAAATTGCTGTTTGATGTGCAAGGCCAAATTGCACTTGAAATCTCCTTGCATCCATAGAGGGGGGAGAAGGAAGAAGATAGAACACCTAGCCAATTGCTATCATCCAAGCAGCAGGGGAGTCAAGCTGTTGTATTCAAAATATCTGTTAGGTATGCAGCCAGTGTGTGCTGCAGAAAGCATGCCGCGCTCAGGGGAACCTATGATTAAAAGCAGCAAAACCAAATGTTATTGAAACAAAGCAAAATGTACCCATCTGATTTCTTTAGCCCACATGAATCTTTTGCAGGGAGAAAGAATGATAGGTAGCTTCCTCTGGGGACACCTGTGGGTCCATGTTTCAGAATCCCCACTGAGAAACTAGGGACCAGGGAACGATAGAAGTGGAAGCTCATAGCTTTAAAGCACATTCTCCCAGCTCAAACACAGAAAGAGGGACTAAACGACACTCAAACCTCCTAGCCTGCTTGTTTTGTCTTCAATAAACGGGAAACACCACTTCTTTAGGTCGGCTCCACCAGATAAAGCACTGGAGATTGTAATTCTTTCCACACACACTGTTCAGGAATTCTAAAAGGCACAACCTTCATGTTGGCAAATCGTTTGCTTCTTCAGTGTAAGCACTCACAAGAGAACTTGGACTTCCTTCACTGTTGTCCGTGCTGCCTGGCCTGGTGCCAAGTGACCCCAGAATTAAACTTTCCTGAGGACTTCAAATGTTCCAAGATCCATTCTAGGTGCTTTGTGTACATCACTCCCATTAAGTCTAGGAATAACCTTGGAGGTGGTTACTGTTTCTCCATTCTCAAAAATAATTAAGCTTCAAAAAAGTTTAAAAAAATGGCCAAGGTCTGGTGAGCGGTAAGAGGCAGACTAAGCTATAAACTAAAATCACCTGAAACCAAAATTCCAATTCATCCATTATAAGCGACAGCTGCGTATTTGAGCGAGGACATGGAGGAGTCCAGTGGGGAAGAGAACACACCCAGTCAATAGTACCAAAATGGTTCCAGTCCTTGTTGAAAGGATCAGAGCTTAAGGACAGAGTCAGTGTAAAGATTGAGAGAGGATAGAAACTATACATGATTTAAATTGCTCAAATTTATCTAATTTAGCATTAGATAAAGCAATCATCAAATCAGCCTCCATTAAAGAAAAAGGAAGATTGTCAAATGCCTGTCTAAATGCTTCTACCTTACATTAGGAAATGGAGTAAGGACTCCTAGAGACACAGGGGTTCCATTTACCCTTTTGCCACTTGCCAAAATGTTCTGCATTGTATCCTTTGGGAAGTGTATCCTTTTGGAACTGACCTGAAATTCATTAAACATCTTCTTGAATATGTCAGTAGGTTTTAATGAAACCACAATGGCAGCCCAAAGCACAGCTATCCAAGAATCCAGGTCCCATCCACATGAATCTACTTTTTAACAAAAGCATTGCTTTTTTATCATATAGCACCGTCTCCACATAGCAATATGACCAACCCAGATGTTTAATAGAATCTACTCCAGCCATAATTTTTAAACTTTGCTGTGGTATTCCTCATCCTCCTGAAACTTCATTCATCTACCTATTCAAACAAAACTTTCAGAAGTGACTTTCTGTACGAATCAAATAGTTTATCACGAATATCAGAATATACTTTTCCAACTTAGCAAGTGAGTCAGATTCATACTGATTCCCTATTTCTTTTCTCTCCCCCGTTCACAAGTGCGCCCCTGTTCCCACCTCAGAGAAAGAGTGACTATCCATCTGGAACTACTACCTTTGATAGTAGATCCAAAGTTCCAGAACCTGTGTCTCTACCTCTGGCACACAGACAGACACAGAATCTCCACTGAGTCGGGATGTATCAGGCTGGTCTCCAAACCTGAAGACCTGGCTTCCTTGCTGTCTATAGTAGCCAGTAATTACCACTCCTCTTCTCCAACCTAGCCTTCTTAATGAATCCTATCCTATGTATACCCCACACATTACCTGAAGATATAGAACAAATGAATAAAACCTTTTTGGAACTGACTTATATACCTATCATGTTCCTTGTGTTTCTTCTCAATTCTCATAGCCCAGATCAGACAATTCCTGACATGGTCCCTAGAGCCATCCTAGCACCACAGCCTGACTCTGCATCAGCATGGGACAGTTCAAAGGACACCCTCCATTAAGAGTCATGTGGGATGTTAGTCGTGGCTGGGCTCAGATTGGGGTTGGGGATGGAGTATAGTGTATGTGGCCAATTTGTCTTTTGAGATGAATATTCTTAGTAGATTATAAAGGGTGTGAGGTATTGGCAATTTTTCTTTCTGCTCGTTTAACTATTTTAGAATTTTAATCAACAATTAATTGAACAAATATTTGTACTGGGCTAATTTCAGTGAATTCATACTTGATTAATATAGACATGAACTCTGTTCTCATGGAACTTAATGGTCTAGTCAGGGAGAGATCATTGAACAAGTAGTTAGAAGTTCATTGGGTGTTGCCATCTGCTTCCTGAAAGCATCTGAATAACCCAAGGCAGGTGCAAGTACAGATGGTTGTACTCTCCTTTCCGGTCCACAGGGAAGGAGAATGCAGATACGCTGAATGATCCATCATAATACCTCAGAATTCATAAAGTCAGAGAGGATCTATCCACATCAGATCTGATATTCACACATTAGTAGAAATGGACAATAAGCACATAACCGTTTTATGGATGTAGATCAGTAGGTCTTAAACTGTTAGAAGTCAAATAACAGAGGTGGTTTATAGCTTCTCTTTCTAAAATTTGGAAACACTTAAAATCAACACCAATCATAGTACCCAGAACATAGTAAGTGCTCATTAAGTGGTTCTTAAGCGAATCAATTGAAAGGCTTTGGACTCATCAGTCTTGCCAACCCTACTACCTTGCCCTTCTGGTGGAAAGTAGGCTATAGGAGGACAAATGCGATCAAGTATGTTGAAAGGCCTCCCTCTCCTCCCTACACTGAGATGCTATTCCCCAGCAGAGACACTGAAGGAAAAGGCACTACTGTGCCAGTCCTCTGTCTTCTCCATGATAATAGTAGCACCCAGGAAGTGGGGCAGAGAGATGCAGGGAAAATCTGCAGACAGCAGCCTGTATATCCACATGAATCATCAAGATGAAGATCACAAGGACCACTTTATAGCAAATCCTCAGTTAATTTATTTAACCCTGCTGCCCATTATTACTACCCTTTTCTTGTTTAGGTCTTGTATCAATATGCTTGGCTAATTTTCTTCTGCCCAGCTGCCAACCTTGGGCAGAAGAACATCTGGTGTATCCCTAGAGGGCATTAGCCCATTAAGAAAGGCAAATTGATTTTTAAAAATTTCATAAATCAGCAGTCAAATGAAAAATGTCATTTTAAATTACAAATACAACCAAGTTGAATGTGTGGCTGCTATTGTGCACAATTGGAATTATTTATGATTGTTTAATATTTGTTGGGGGGCATTGTAATTTTAATTATGTGATACAAGGTGAGATAATTATTTACTGGTGCAGACATGGAATTACCAATAATTACTTAATATCTGCTGGAAGTTATTCAACAGTTTTTAATTAGTGGTACATATTAAAGTGATTGTTATTTTCCAGTGAATATAAAAATCCATCCATGAGAAAAACACCTGGGAATTACATTAGTAATTGTTCTAAAATACATTATTGATTTATACGCATTATCATACTGTGTTATTACTTTTCACTATTTGAGGGTTTCTTGCCTACATCAGCAAAAGAACAAAAAAGTAAGCAACGACTAACTCTCATAGTGAGCCATTAACTAAAGGAAAGGCATCTATTTGAACAAATCCCACTTGCCTCATATTCTCAGATTCTGGGATAAACAAATATGTTGCCATAGGGATACATAAATGCTGTTTGTCCACTGCATCTCCTTGTTTCAATTGTAAATTCCTTGAGGGCAGGAACCAGTCTTTTTTCTAAAGTTCACTGTGTCATGTTCTCCTTGGGATCACATTTATAGAAAATGCTCTATAAAGATGTGTGGATGAAGATGTGGAGCAGAGAGAAAGTTGTTCATCCATACAAAATTCCTTTTATTGTTTTGTTGATGTTCTTTTGCTCACCCTAGCACACCACAAAGAAAAAAAAACAATGAAAACACTGATCTCACAGCCTTCTAATAAATGGTCTTAAGTCATTTCATTGGTGTAAAGATTATTCAGAAACACCATTACTTACTAAACACATTATTCTGAATCTTTTTTTATGTAAAAAGCATTTAATTAGAATTACATTATTAGAGCCTGTTAAGTATTTCCTTAGTTACTCATTAAACAATGAAGTGCCTTACCAAGAGAAAACAAAAGGAAGAAAGATATATCTATTTAATCATTTGCTAAATATTTTCAATGACTTGCTAAGGATCACTTCCAACTATTTGTTAAGTGTAATAAATTCAGCTCCTCCTACACTGAATTGTTAATGACACCCTGTCTAAGAGGAAGGGAGACAGGGACTCATCCTCCCCATAAGGCAAGGCACAATGCAGACAATGGGCCATGGATTCCGGGGGCTCAGGAGCACCAAGTCCTTCCTCCCTGGGTTCTACCTAGCTCAAGTTCCAGCCTTTCACATCCATCGATGCCAGTCATCCCACAGCACTTATCAGCTCCTGTGTCTCTCAGCCCCAAATGCACCCTCTATGATCTGCCTTGTGATGCACAGGCTGAGATTGTACAAACTACATTTCTTCTGTACCCTCAGCAGGGTCATAAGCAAAGGATGGGAGACAGAGAAGGGGAAAGGGACTTGTTCCTTCCTTTTGGCTTGCTCTTCTTGTCAGCACTGCCTCTGCAATGGCCTTCCACCAAGGAAGCAGTACTTTGTTCCAGGAATAGCTGGTTCCCGCTTCTTTCCACAGTCCCCAACCCAGCTCATTGTTCCCTGTCATGGGAGCCAGCAGGGTCAGGAGCAGTGCCCCCTCCCAGGGGTTGACTACCAGCTCAGCCTGGTTCCTCCTACATGCTTCTTTTTATTATTATTATTTTTAAATTTTTTAATGTTTATTTATTTTTGAGAGAGAGAGAGCAGGGCAGGGGCAAAGAGAGAGGGAGACACATAATCCAAAGCAGGCTCCAGGCTCTGCACTGTCAGCACACAGCCTAAGGCAGGGCTCGAACCTATGGACTGTGAGATCCTGATGTGAGCCAATGTGGGAGGCTCAAGTGACTGAGCCACCCAGGTGCCCCTCCTGCTTATGAGACCTGGGAGCAGCCAGGCCGCACTTCTCCTTGGAGGCTGGAGGGCTGTGCCCAGCTCTACAGGCTTTCTTCTTCTTTCTTCTTTTCTTCTCCTTCTTCTTCTTCTTCGTCATCTTCATCTTCATCTTCATCTTCATCTTCTTCTTCACATCCTAAAACTTTCAGTTTCTGACGGTCCTAAGTTCTTCCCCATGTCCTGCCAACCCTCGGAGGGCTTCAGTCTTTTCTTCTGTCCTTTCCATCTTCTTATATCTTATTGCCCAGTTCCCTATATTGGGTGCTCTCTGGGAAAGTAATCGGCGTATCAGTGTGGATTATGTTTTCCTGCCTGACATGGAGGGAAGCACCTCTGCATCCAAGTGCAGGTTCATGGCATTTGCTTCTGACATCCCCTCTGTCTGAAGTGTCTTCCCCCTTCCTCACATGTGGAATGTCTGATCAACTTTTATGATGCAGGTCAGGCATTCCCCACTGCAAAAATGTCACCACACCACTCTAGGCTACACATGCCCTCTCCACATTCCCAGAGAACCCTGTGCATTCTTGTGACTGTGCCCATTGTTCTATTATGGTGATAGTTTTGTGTCTGGTTCTGGGTCCCCAGTCAATTGACACTCCCCCCCGCCAAGGCAGTGTTGTAACATAGGTCACTGCCCTTCCCACACCTCAGACCATACCCGGTGGACAGAAGAGATATCACAGATGTCTGCTATTTGCCCTGAACTAATGTGCATCAGCACCACACTGGCCTAAATGTGAACTGAACTCCTAGGAGCATCCCATGCCTCTGCACTGGTGGGACCATGATTCTCATCCAGACAATACTGGATGAGCATGTCTTTGCTGTATTCTGAGAGAGCAGTGTTTTGCTATGAGAGAGAATCATTAAAACAAAAAAGAGAATAAAAGAGAACTTGGAGGTGACCTGGTATCATTTCTTCAAGCTATTTATTCAACATTATTTTTTTATTAAGCATTAGATGTTGTACCAATAGCCTATCTAAAGATAGTCCTGAAACACCACATTCCTCTCTTAAGTGATGCTAAGAAAATCGCTGATTTCTCCACATCCTTGCCAGCATCTAGCAATAGCACTGCTAGGAATTTACCCCAGGGATACAGGAGTGCTGATGCGTAGGAGCACATGTCCCCCAATGTTCACAGCAGCACTCTCCACAATAGCCAAATCATGGAAAGAGCCTAAGTGTCCGTCAACGGACGAATGGATCAAGAAGATGTGGTTTATCTATACCATGGAATACTACATGGCAATGAGAAACAGTGAAATCTGGCCATGTGTAGCAACATGGATGGACCTTGAGGGTGTTATGCTGAGCGAAATACGTCAGGCAGAGAAGGACAGATACCATATGTTTGCACGTATAGGAGGACTAGGAGGAACCTGACGGAGGAACAAGGGGGAGAAGAAGGGCGGAAATGGTGGGGGAAAGGGAGGGAGGCAAACCATGAGAGACTCTTGAATGCTGACAAAAACTGAGGACTGATGGATGTGGGGGGGGGATGGGCATGGAGGAGGGCACTCGTGGGGATGAGCACTGGGTGTTATGTGGAAACCAATTTGACAATAAACTATTTGTAAAAAAAAGAAAAAAAAAGAAAATCGCTGATAACTTTAATATCCACCACTTATTAAGCATATGCTGTGAGCACCTGGACACTGCACTAGCTCATTAAATTCTAACAATGATCTTATGAAGGAGAAACCATCCTCCCATTTTGCACATGAAGAAAACAGTCATACTGAGAGGGTGGGACTAGGGTGAAACAAGTGAGTAAAATTTAAAGGGGTGACAAGAAACTCAGTAACATAACAATGTTAATATTTTTTAAATCAAAATAAATACAATTAATAAAAATATGAAAATTTTAAAGTATATATATTTAATGTTTTTTTGTTTCTGAGAGAGAGAGAGAGAGAGAGAGAGAGCGTGAGCAGGGGAGGGTCAGAGAAAGAGGGAGATACAGAATCTGAAACAGGCTCCAGGCTCTGAGCTGGCAGTCAGCACAGAGCCTGACATGGGGCTCGAACCCACGAACCGTGAGATCATGACCTGAGCTGAAGTCGGACGCTTAACCGACTGAGCCACCCAGGCACCGCTAAAGTATATTTTTAATTTTTATCATTTATTTATTTTTGGAAGATAGAGGGAGACAGAGCACAAGTGGGACAGAGGCAGAGACAGAGGGAAACACAGAATCCAAAGCAGGTTCTAGGCTCTGACCTGTCAGCACAGAACCCAATATGGGGTTTGAACCCATGAACCAGGAGATCATGACCTGAGCCAAAGACAGACACTTAACCGACTGAGCCACCCAGGTGCTCCACAAATACGAAATTTTAAAGAAAGGGTCCAATATGGCAGCACTGCTGACGGCTTCTGCCGCTTGCACAAGATTGCACATCCAGTAAGACACGGAACGGAAATGAAAAGTCAGGTTCCCCTAACTCCAAACCCTCAGTTATCCTCCACTTACTACATGGCCAGGGGGCCCACACTAAGTATCTCTAGAGGCCATTACCTACTCTATAGCTTTCTGAGCTGTGCTTTTCATTTAATATGGTGTCATCCAGGTAGAGGCTTTCAAAGAACATGCATTTTTTCATGTATCATACGGGACTCAGTTTCTCTAAATTCTACACTATCTATGGTTTCAAAGGCCATGCATTCTAGGGTTAAACGATACAGTTTTGGTGACATATGGACTACTTATTTATTCATGCATGCATCCATTCATTCATTCATTCAAATAATAGTCATCCAGTAGCTATTTTGGATTCAATCTATTGCCATTCCTTATTCAAGTACTTGTGGAATTCAGTAAATGGATTGGCTAAAAAGTAGCAAGGAGTAAAACTCTATCTTCCTTAGGATAACTCCCAAAGAATATAACAGTAAATTACGGATGAGACATAGAAGCAGAATACTTATGTCATAGTTTGTTGATTTATACCAGAAACTAGGGATCATGAAGACATCTGGTGACTTTATTAGCTTATGATTATTGCAAATATATTACCTGAGTTCTGTAATTCTGAGTATCACTGAGTTAAAGGATTATCCCTTTTCCTCTGTTGCCTTATTATAAAGCAGTCCATAACAAGATGATAACATGGGTGCTAAAGACTGGTTTGTACTCCAAATGTCAGTGTGATTACCTCCAGGGCAGATGCAGATATGGAGTGACGCACCCACACCGGAGATAGAAAAGAAACCAAGGACACTGAGGGTGTTACTGCAGAGTCAGCAGCAGACTACACGTGTCACTACACTTCACACCTCTAACCCCCTTCTTCCCTTTCTGACAGTCAGCATCCAATCACCTGGAGAGCGCAGTGGTCTGAGGTGATTCCACCCAGCAAATATTTGCAGATGGTTATCCTATCTGTCCACAGTTACAGCTCAGACAAATGATAAATATCGAGGTCTTTTAATCTTATCTCACAAGTCAATCCCTCCAGCCCTCTAATCATTCTTGTTGCTCCATGGCGAGAACAGTCACATTTGTCTACCTCTCTGACACAGAGATGATGAGAAGCAGAATCCAGAACAGCAGTTGGTAGGTAGAGCTTGAGCTTAGCCCACATTCTGATGCTTAGACCAATGCCCTGGCCTCAAAACTGCATCTCTGCTCCAGGAATCTTATGCCAGGATTTCTTCTTAGAACACAAATAGTCATGAAGAAGAAGAAGGAGGAGGAGGAGGAGGAGGAGGAGGAGAAGAAAGAAAGAAAGAAAGAAAGAAAGAAAGAAAGAAAGAAAGAAAGAAAGAAAGAAAGAAAGAAAGAAAAGCAAAGAAAGGAAAGGAAAAGAGAGAGAGAGCAGAAGCAAGAAATGTGATCTGTAAGGTTCACATAAAACAGGGATTTGAATTGGTCTAAAAGAAGCTTCTTTCCCTGTGCTTGAAAAATTCAGCACTTTACAGAGCAGTGGAAGGTGCTGTATAGACTCAAGTCAGATGGGCCCAGGATGGAAGCACACGTATTGTGGTTTTCATAAATTGTTTATCATCTTTGCTACTCAGTTTTTAAATCGGTTGGGGCACTGATTTAAAATTGAGCTGTGGCTCAATTGGTTAAGCAACCGACTCTTGATTTCAGCTTCAGTCATGAGCTCATGGTTCTTGAGTTCGAGCCCCACATTGAGTTCTGCAATGATGATGTGGAGCCTGCTTGGGATTCTCTCTCTTCCTCTTTCTCTGCCCCTTCCCTGCTGTTGCTCTATCTCAAAGTATAAATAAATAAATAAATAAATAAATAAATAAATAAATAAATAAATAAAACTGTAAAATGAAGATAATGCTTCTTATGCCTTAGGTTGCTTCAAGTTAAAATGATAACAAAGTATTGGGCATAACATCTGGCACTCCTTTATTTAGTCATTAATCAAAATATATTTAGTCCGTCATGTGTGCCAGATATTAGGTGCTGGGGTTAGAATATTAAAAAGACAGAGATAACCATTCATTTCATGAAGTTCATTGTTATCATAAATAATAATATTTAAAGAAGTGGCAGCAGCCAAATAGTACAAACATTACCATTATCACTAGTAAGAAAACCATCCCACAAACTCAACAGACTCCACATGAACCTCTCAGACTACATTCCTTGGTAACTCTCGGTGCTTGGCAATTTTTGTGATAGAGATAGGAAAAGGAAGTACTGAAAAGACCTTCTAAGCAGGTTGGCAATTCTCACTAAAGAGAGGTCCCAGGGCCTCCATTTTAATGGGACTCTCTCCACTCAACTTCCAGATGTACATTTGTCTAACTGCACTCTAGGGAATCCAATCCACACTACTCCATTTTACAGTAGAGATAAGTGCTAGTAAGAGAAATTAAGCAATTTAACGAAAGCAAATACATTTCTTTCCACAAGTGTGTACCTACTAAACAGATATTTGATGAGATCTGCAGAAAACAAACCATTTTTATAGCCTAATCTTTCTTCCTACATATCAAATCAACTGCCTTAATGCTTACTCTTTTTAACTTGAAAACAAAATGAAAGCAATACCAATTTGAAGAGTGAGGGCCACAGATGGCATTTCAGAAAATGCAGTATGGAGATGGTGAGTCTGTTTGTCATTGGCTGTCTTCTCCCCATCCTTTATGGACCCAGAGGGCATAAGGAACAGTGAGGAGGTAATGACAGAGACAGGTGGAGGTCAGAGAGAGGGGGGTTCATGCAGAGGTGGTGGCAGCACCATAAAGAAGTAAAGCACATGAACTCTAGAGTGGTGGTTGGGAAGTCAAGTGAGGCTGGATGATTGAGGGACTGAAACAACCAAGTGTAGAGTTAGACCTTGGGATTGAAATAATGCCATCTTAAATCTAGTTGGGAATGGCTGGTGATCCACCACCAGGACTAAGCCAGGTTCTGGAGAATCAGAAATCCAAGAGAATTGGATCACTGTGATCAGAGGAATCTGCAGGCAGGGTAGCAGAATTTAAGACCAGGACTTGAACTCATATGAGGACACAAACTAGCTGCATTACCCTCCAGGATGTTCTCTGTTTGTCGATTTCTTTTACTTTTTATTTTTTCTAGGATGCTGAGTATGGTTAAACCCTTTCCACTGCATTAAAATGTTATTTTTCTGAAAGGATTTGAATGTTATTTATGACAGGAAGGATCAGGTAAGGGGATAAGTCATGCCCCAAATACAGACAGCTGGGTCTCTTTTCTTCCCATAAAAATTATCAGGTACCAATAATAAATAGCCTATTAGGTGCCAGGAACTGATTCTACATACATTAACTTTAAGGCTTATGACAAACAGCCCTATAAGATAGACATTGGTGTTGTTATTTTTAGATGAGGAACCTGAGATTCAGTGAAATTAAATAACTTGCCTCAAATTACACAACCAATTAAACTTGGATCTTCACTTCAATCTCTGGCTCCAAAGCCATATTTGGCAATGTCTCACCTTCTAAAGTTCTCTCCACTTAATACTTGACTCATGCAGTTACTCACTGATGCATTCATTCGTTCACTCATCCGACAGATATTTATCAAGCACAGTACACATTCTGCACTGAATGCTGTATATAGAATTCAGGTTGTCATTGTAAGTCATCTAGGCTATTGAAAGTTCAGGTGATGGTCACTCTTCGAAGGGCAGGTAATGACCTCAAAATAGTGTGAGATGGATTCTTATATGTTGGCAAGGTTGTGTTGCCTGACCCTGATGCTATTTATAATAAATGTGTTCAGTTTGGGAAATATATGAAGTTTTACACTTATGATTTGTAGACTTTTCTGTATGTACATGTCTATGTATATATATGCACACATACACACAAATGACACTTAACAGAAGTATAAACACACACAAACAAACAAGTATAATTGATACTGTCCTTGGCTTTAGAAAAATCGTATCGTACCAAATAAAAGATAATAGTTCTTCCTTTACCAGAATATATGAAAGTACTCTCTTCCTATTGATGTTGGGGGTTCCTTACATTTTTATATATTTTCCTACTACTTTGCTCTGTGACATTATTATATACTTATATAAAGTAGATAGGATGAAGCAAGCCTTGACTTCCCCTTCCCTGTTAAAATAGTTGTGCAAAAATCATTGGACTTGGGAAAGAAAACCTTGATTTTGTTGTTGTTCTTTACCAATGTATAAATTTAGACATTGTCCTAAACACTTTGAACCTATTTTCACACAGTAACACCCACAACACTGGGAGATTTCAAGGATCAAATGTGTTTGGTAAACCTTAAGGAGCTACTACTAATTAGCAGTTGTTGCCGCTGTTGCTTGCATTCTGGGGCTGATAGAGATGACTCCAAAGAGATTTCTGAACGACTAAAACAAACTTGGTAAAATGGTGACCTGGATGCTCTTTTTCTAGCTTTATTTCTGACTTTCATCTCTCCCTCTTGAGCCACATGTCTGAGAACAATGGGCAGTCTGATGCCAGCAAGTCTCCAGGAATTATGATAAAGAGAATTCCTGTAGGATTCACTTTCCTGTCCTATAAACTGGGAAGGAACTAGAAATTACTTTCAGGGGATCTTTGTCCAAACCAGAAAATGGTGGATCTTGGGACAAGCCTATCTCACAGCAATCTGTGGGATGCTCGGTGAGAGCTTAATTTTTCAACATCTGCCTAGTTTGAATGGCCTAGTTCTCTCAGTTCCTCAAGAAGCCTTGAAGGAGGTAAACAGATGGACTGAGTCCTCCTCCTTGGTCCTGAGGCCAGAAGGGTAAGAAGAACAGGGATGTGGGAAGAAGACTTCACTGTTTTCATTCCACTTACCCCCAGCAGGAGAGACCACTTCGTCTCCCACCTATCTAGTATTTCTCAGTGTGACCAGAATCCCAATTTATTGACAAAGAAAAATGATCTACTTAAGGGGTGCAAGCAGTAAGAGAATCAGAGTCTGTCAAAGCAAAGAGAACACACACTGAATAAAATACAGCCACTGTGGATGACAAAACACATTTAAAAAATACATATATACATATATGCATATATATACACACACATACACTTATATATATGTGGAGAGGGAAAGACAGAGATAGAGAGATTCAAGCAAAGTATATCACTAGAGTAGGCACAGGAGTTTAATACATAAATATACAATTGTTTTATACAGAGGGAAACAACTGAGAAGAGAGAGGCACAATCTGAACAAATAACAGAAGAAAATTTGGGAAACAGAGGATAGACCTGAGTCTGAATATTGAACAAGTTTACTCTGTTCAGTCTAGATTGATAAGTAAAACACATGCATCAGCATAGTGCAATAAAATTCCAGAATGCTATATAAATATATGATCTTACAAACTCCTAGAAAGAACAAGTGGCTTACAGAAGAGAAAGAATCAGGCTGGCATTGAACTCATCGGCAACCCAGGAAGCTGGAAGACAATGACATAACATCCCAGATGACTGAGAGAAGTGACTGCAGTATTCGAATCCTATGCTCAGTCAGGTTTTCATTCACCTGTCAGAGCAAAAGAAAGATATGCAGACTAGGCCATAATTTAGAAACAGCTTCATGCATATAGCCTGTCTGAAGGAAATCCTCAAGAACAACTCAGAGAAAACAAGGGATGAGGCAGAACAGAGGCTGCAACGTGAGGAGGATGAAGGAAGGGAAACAGAGATGGGAAATGAGCACCCGTTTGTTTCTCCCAAAGTGGTTAAAAGAACTCGCCCAAGAATGCATTTAAACATACCCTTGTAAAGAAGGTATGTCCTTAAAAAGAAATGATAAAAATTGTCCAGAATGTTGCATCAAAACCTAGAACTTCAAATGAGGTGAGGGGAAAGAAATTAGGGGAAGAAAGCTAAAGAATGTCAAAGATTTGATGTGAGGTAATTGGGGGGGAGGAAGAAAAGTTTTCCATTTCTAACTGGGGAGGATTGGAGATTGGAACTGGGAGAAAAATAAAGCATTTTTGTAGATGAAAATCACTCTTAATGGGAAGATTATACAGTTGACCCTTGAACAGCACAGGTTTGAATTGCTCAGGTCCACTTACAGGTGGATTAAACAATACAACATTGTGAATGTATTTTCTTTCCATTACGACTTTCTTAAGAATGTTTTCTTCTCTCTAGATTATAGTAAGAATACAGTATATAATACATATATCATGCAAAAGATGGGTTAATCCATAAGTTAGTTTATTAGTAAGTTTTCCAGTCAACAGTGGTTAAGTTTGGGGGGAGCCAAAATTTATTTTGGGCATGGGTGCCCCTAATCCTTGTGTTTTCAAGGGTCAACTGTATTTTATACTGTTTTCAAATGATTGGGAAATATGTCTGATTATGTCAGAAGAAATGACAATAACCATTAATAATAGACAGTGGAACTTCAGAAAAAGTAAAGTGGAGAAACATAGAATGAAGAGTAATTAAGATGTAATAGTTATCAATCTATATATATATATTATACAATATACGGTCAATTATATACAACAAAATTATCCAAATTCAAGAACTTGATAAAAATAGTTATATTAAGAAAGAGTAATGCAAATTTCTTAGAATTTGGCATTTTAGTGGACAGAACACAATAATGAGATAGAAGAACTGAGGAATGCAGTCAATAAATCAGCATCAGATATAATCTTTCATTCTTATATACTATATTCAGATAGTATTATTTTATGTACATACAAGTGATAATTTAATTTTTTAACACTGGAATACAAAGAAACTTAAACAAAATTTTAAAATTCAAGATTTTATAGGCAATGTTTCCTGACCAAATTTCCTTAAATTAAAAATAAATAATTGCAAAATCTTTACTTAAAAAACAAGAACTATATCCCAGATCATCTTTGGGTCAAAAAAGGAAATTAGAAGTTATCAATGACTTCCTCTTTGCCAATTCTGATGCCTTTGATTTCCTTTTGTTGTCTGATGGCTGATGCTAGGACTTCCAGCACTATGTTAAACAACAGTGGTGAGAGTGGACATCCCTGTCGTGTTCCTGATCTCAGGGGGAAAGCTCTCAGTTTTTCCCCGTTGAGGATGATGTTAGCTGAAGGCTTCTCATAGATGGCTTTGATGATGTTTAAGTAGGTTCCTTCTATCCCAACTTTCTCGAGAGTCTTTATTAAGAAGGAAGCTGTATTTTGTCAAATGCTTTTTCTGCATCTATTGACAGGATCATATGGTTTTTATCTTTTCTTTTATTGATATGATGGATCACATTGATTGATTTGCGAATGTTATGCTGAGCGAAATAAGTCAGGCAGAGAAGGACAAATACCATATGTTTGCACGTATAGGAGGATTAGGAGGAACTTGACGGAGGAACAAGGGGGAGAAGAAGGGCGGAAATGGTGGGGGAAAGGGAGAGAGGCAAACCATGAGAGACTCTTGAATGCTGACAAAAACTGAGGACTGATGGATGTGGGGGGGAGGGGGGGATGGGCATGGAGGAGGGCACTTTGGGGATGAGCACTGAGTGTTATGTGGAAACCAATTTGACAATAAACTATTTGTAAAAAAAAAAAAAAAGAAGTTATCAATGAAAGCAAATTAAATTGAAATACTTCATATTAAGTCTAAGGAATACCAGCAAATTTGACTGTACCCTTGTGGTTTTTTTTAAATTTTTTTTAACGTTTTATTTATTTCTAGGAGAGAGAGAAAGAGACACAGCATGAGCAGGGGAGGGTCAGAGAGAGAGGGAGTCACAGACTGAAACAGGCTCCAGGCTCTGAGCTGGCAGTCAGCACAGAGACCGACGCGGGGCTCGAACCTACGAACCGCGAGATCATGACCTAAGCGAAAGTCGGACACTTAACCAACTAAGCCACCCAGGCGCTCCCCCCCTTTTTTTTTAATTTTTTTTAATGTTTTACTTATTTCTAGGAGAGAGAGAGAGAGGACTGTACCCTTGTTTTTATCATTAATGAAAATTGTGAAAAATGGATGAACTCAATACACATCTTAAGAAATTAGAGAAAGAACAACAGAACAAGGGCAAACAAGCCTAAGAAGAAGGGTTTAACATGGATGCGATCAAGAATTAATTAAAATCAAACAAACAAATACAAAAGAGAAGGGGAAAAAATTCAAAACCCAGTTCACTGAAAAGTCCTTTGCGAGCCTAATTAAGAAGAAAACAGAAAACAAATATAAATACAATTAGGAGAGAAGATTAAAAAAAAGAAGAAAAGCGAGAAACAAATAGTGACTTCATACAGATTAAAATATTTTAAGAAGTACTACCTGCAACTCAATAACAACAGCAAAATGGCATTTGGGTGGCTCAGCTGGCTGAATGTCTGACTCTTGATTTCAGCTCAGGTCATGATCTTGTGGTTAGTTCAAGCCCCACATCTGGCTCCCCACTGACAGTGTGGAACTTGAGACTCACATTTTCTCTCTCTCTGCCCCTGTCCTGTTCCTGCTCACAGGCATGCTCTCTCTCTCAAAATAAATTTAATTTTTTTTAAAAGTTGAACTAAAAAAAAGAACCCCAGCAAAATGCAAATTTACAAAAATGTATCTTCGCCTTAGAAGTAGAAACCCCAAACAGATTAAATATCTGCCTTTCAAAAAAATAATGTTTATTTATTTTGAGAGATAGAAGAGAAAGAGATAGATGTGGGGGGGAGAGGAGATGGGCATGGAGGAGGGCACTTGTGGGGATGAACACTGGGTGTTATGTGGAAACTAATTTGACAATAAACTATTTGTAAAAAAAAAAAAAAAAAAGAGAGAGAGAGAAAGAGAGAATCTCAAAGAGGCTTCAGGCTCTGAGCTGTCAACACAGAACCCAAAGCAGGGCTTGAACTAATGACTTATGAGATCATGATCTGAGCCTATATTCGACACTTAACCAGCTGAGCCACCCAGGCATCCCTTTTCTTCTTCCTCTTTTTTTTTTCTTTTTAGAGAGAGAGATAGGGATACACAGAAAGGGAGAAAGAATCTCAATTAGGCACAACACTCAGCACAGAGCCTCACGTGGGGCTCCATCTCATGGCTCTGGGACCATGACCTGAGCCAAAATAAAGAGACACTTAACCAACTGACTTACCCAGGCACCCCAAACATCTACCATTTTTAATAGGAATTGGGACCAGATTGGTTCACAGTCAGGGTTTAACTAAATTTTAGATTCTGATGATATTTGAAATATTCTGAGCCAATTAAAATTTCTGATTTTTAAATCCAATATGACACAAACACCAAAACCTAATAAATATACTACAAATCAATTTCATCCTTGTATATTGGAACAAATATGTCATTAAAACATCAATATCAGAATTGAGCAATTAACTAAACTGTATTATAAAAAAGGATGACCTTATCTCAGGTGTGGAGGAAGAAAAACTGAAATCAAATCAAGAGATTCAATTAGATAAATTAGAATTGGTTGGGAGCTATTTCAATTCAGGACTTTTAAAAAATAATCTCTGCCTTAATGAGTATAGATTCTGTGATTAATCAGAGACTGGTTTTAGCCATCAAAGACAAAGATAATATAGAGTGCAGATTTAGTAATGTTATTGCACACACAATGACATATGCATGGATGTTTACAGAAACCCAGAGTTTTTAAGGTTATATTTATATAATTCCTTCACATTAAAAAAGAACATAACAAAGTTCAATCTATTGGCAGTATTCATTAACTTGCCTTTAACTCAATGGAAAAGAATAGTGTAAGGCCAACACACTGTATGAATGTCTCTTCAGACTTGTATCAAAACTCTCTTGCTAACCAGTGTTAATGATGAAATAACCTCCTGCAAGTGCAACCTCTAATTTTAATGTTATCAGTTGGCACTTACCCTTAACATATTATCTAGTTCTCTTTTCATATTTAAATAACATGGCAAATCTAAAAGATCAGTGATGTCTTTGTACATTTCAAGCACTTTCAGAGTGTTGTACTGGAGGGGGGCAAGATGGCGGAGAAGTAAGGAGCTCTGTACTTGCACTCGCGCCCATACATCACACAGAAAAGACCTGAAGCCATTGGAAACCTTACAAAACCTAAGAGACTGGGAGAAAAAAGGACGCAGAATCCACTGAGAAAGCCTTCTAACGTGAGTGCAAACTGGGGAAGATAAAATCGGGCCGGAGTCGGAGACTCCAGGGTGGGAGGCGGTCCCCCTCTACCCTCTACGGGGAGTGAGAGGGGAAAAGGAGAGAGTCCGAAACAGAAAAACCTCCACGGGGGGGTGGGGGGGGAACCTCGGCTCGGTGCATAGAAAGACCGTACTTGCCAAATACCTGCACACCAGGTCCCCTCACGCCAACTGGTCCCGGGGGGCTGAGCACACAGACTGCTTCTTTGTGCTGCTCCTGGAGGCTGGACTTCAGAGCAGCAGCGCGCCTGCCGCCATTGTAGCTCCCGGGCGGCTGGGGCCCCTGAAAGAGCCGCGCAGACACTGGGCATCCGCGCTCCTGGCTGGCTGGGGCTCCAGAGGGAAGGCAAAGAGCCAAAAACTGGGAAATTTGCCTGTGAGTTCGTGTTTCAGGTGACAAGCCATAGAGGGACCTGGTTTTCCTCACACCAGCAGGATCGGCGCACCCGGCAGGCAAGCCCCCGCGCATGCGCGCCAGCCCAACCCAGAGAAGGAAGCAGCGATTCTGACTCCACCCCCAGAGCTCGGCAGGGGGCCTGGAATTGCCCCGAGGGGGTTGCTGGGAAGCTGTGTCTAAGGCAATTTCAGCGGGGCGCGCGGACGGGGATTTGAAGATTGGAACTGCTCTGGGTTGAAGAGTGCAACCAACTTCGGCTGCGCCCCCGGTACGGGGTTTACACACCCAAAA